>NC_045159.1:4262114-4627114 GCF_900700415.2 Clupea harengus | reverse complement strand
TACTTGGCCAATAAAACCTGATTCTGATTCTGATTAATGTCAGTGACACACAGTGTGTGTGTGTGTGTTAGTGTGTGTGTGTGTGGATGTTGATATTAATGTCAGGGAGTGGGCAGGCTTGTGGGGTGAAACTGATGTTTAGCAACTGGAGCCATAAGGTTTGAAACATGAGACACATCACAGCCCTGACGTGTGTGTAAATGAGACACATCACAGACACACACACACACACACACACACACACACACGAGTGTGTGTGTAAATGAGGTGTCTGCGCTGGGAGTAAATATGACACTCAGAGAGACACGAGTCTGAGACCAGTCTGGATGAGAAATCCTGTCACACTGGATGGTTTCACATTAATGACACACACACACACACACACACACACACACACACACACACACACACTGGATAGTTTCACATTAATGACACCAGGCACCCTGAAAAACAGAACATTCATCAAAGAGCTGTGTACATTGTGATTAGTTCGGGCTATAAGTCAAACTGAATGGATTATGCTAATGTTGCTAATGCTAATGGTGTGTCATTTCTTTCCTTGAGAAGACGGGCACACACTGATGATGACCTCAGAGCCGGTGGAAGGGGACCGTCTGAGCGTAGTGCAGTGTTGCCTAAGTGACCCTCACAGTCACACACCTTTAAGAGAGGGTGTGTGAGCGCAGTGCAGGCCAGTGGTGACCTCACACCCTTGAGGCCTCAGAGACGGGCTAGCTAGCGCTAGCAGCCCTGGGACTTTAGCCTGTTTAGCTAACAGGGCCGAGAGTGCTGATTGGATCCCAGTGACTGACACTGTGACTCTCACCACACAGAGTACACCGTGACACTCTGACTCCGTGACACAGAGTACACAGTGACACACTAGGGTTGTCACGATACCAAAATGATGACTTCGATAATATACCTGCCAAAATATCACGATACCCGATACTTACGATACGATACCACAAATACGATACGATACCGGTATATTTATCTATGATAGTAATAAACAAAACATCTGTAAGGTTCCCTTTTTTACCAGCTTGTTCCTGCCCAGCTTGTTTAACACTTAACAAATTCCATAAGAATGAATTACATAATTTTACAGATGTGTGTTTGAGGTGGAAAAAAACCTAAAGCTATGTGGGTTGGGTACATTAAAGATGGACACATAATTAAAGGGCAATTTCTCCCCTTTATTGAAAAACGACAATGAAAAACATGCCACCACATACCTTTGCACCAACACACACATGCCATTACACTATGGCGAACAATGAGACAGCCTGTCTGTCTGGTAGAATTTTTAATTATGAATATTCAGTTGTTGCAACTTGCAACTATTGCAATTGTTTACGTATTACAACTGAACTATTTACACACTTTACAAACTATTTACACACTAACAGAAACACTAACTCTATAAATTAACTGAAATGTATTTTGTGAGGGTCTTGTTAGCAACAACAAAAATGATAGTCATGACGATAATGTGCATTGTCTCATTTTCTGGACAGTTCTTTTGCCAGATGAAGCCACTTGCTTGACGTTTGACTGTGTTAGGAAAGTCGTTGGCAACCTAGCCAACATCACAATAACATTACAAAGAAGCCGACGCGAGAGCACTTAATACTAGCATCAATGTCCGAGCTTGTTATAACAAGCTTGCTAACATCGCTAACGAGATGTCTTGCTAGCGGCTAAATTTAGCGAAACCTGTTAAATTTGCTTACTTTGTTTATGACAAACTAGCAAGTCAACAACTTTCCTAACACAGTCAAACATCAAGCAATTGCAACACAAGACAAAGCAGACGTCCTCTTTCACCCGGACATGTCCTCTTTTCGAGACCTAAATGTGTTTGGGTAAAAGAGGACGTCTGGTCACCCTAGCTATAGGCTAAGGCTAATCGTGTTAGGCCAGGGGTTCTCAAACTTTTGCAAGCTGGGCCCCCCCAAAGCTGGTTAGGGGTAGTTGGGGCCCCCCCATCCGCCCGCGGCCCGCCGCCACCGCCCTCAACTACACCACCATATATAGATAGATAGATAGATAGCATATTGTTATTGATAGGCCTGACATGTCAAGGTTAGGCTATTGTTATTGTTAGGCCCATACAGACAATTATTATAACTATTTATTATTATTATTATTATCAGTAATAGTAGGCCTATTATTAGGCTATTCATTATTATCACCATCATTATGTTATTATTATTATAATTAATGATTATCGACCAATTATTATTATTGTATTATTATTATTATCATAATAATAATAAGTGTTATTATTGCTATCATTAGGATACTGTTATTATTATGGGCCTCTTGTGATCTTTACAAAAAAAATCCTACAGGTCTATCAGGGTGAGACATGAGCCTGCTTTGCACTGCAAAGGTCCTCAAATCTTGGGGCAATGTTTGACAAATACATCATCAGGTCATCCTCGATCTGTGCGCGGTTGCGGTATTTAGTTTTGAGCGCAGTCTTGAAAAGCCTATCTCGCACAAATATGTCGACGCGAAAAGGAGGAGTATTTTTAAGGCTATGTCGCAAAGCTGATCATTGCTACCCAGAATGACGAAAGAGGGGAGATGCTTAAGTCTACTGTCACTCTTCAGCTGCTCTTTCATGTCTAGTGACAGCTCATCTGCTGAGCAGAGAAATGGATCCCGAACTCAGGCGAATGAACGGTAGTCCTCTTTGAAATAGGACCCAAACTGATTTCTGATATTCGGCGTGATAGTGTCATTTGGCATAGGAGCTAAACTCAGCACAATACCTATCATTATTCTACACGTCTTCCGTGGCCGGCTAAATCAGTGTTTCGGCAATTGTATGGGGTTTGCCAAGCTCAATTCTATGAGCAACTACATAAGATGCCTCCAGACACTGCTTGGAGATGGTGGTTCGTTGTTGCTGGAGGCCATCACGTTCATGTTTAAAGTCCACAGGCTTCTCTTTCTGACTTTTACGAATCAGAAACTTGTCCATGTTGTGTTTGTTTGCTGATACATTATGTGTGAAGTTAATAAAGTTCTAATTTCAACGTAGTGTTCTTGTATGTGTGGTTGTGAACGATTTGCACACGAATAATGGATAAAGCTGCTAGGCAATGATTCCTAACAAAACGAACTGTACACAATTTAGACAGGGACAGCACAAAATAGTATTCAAGTGCTGGTGTTTTATTTGTTGCAACACGGTGGATGATCAAAAAATGTAAAGGGAGGCTAGGTGTTAAGGAGAAAAGGGCTAGCTGTAGTTGGAAAAGGTAGCTAGCTAGGCTAGCTCTCGGGGCTACGAGCTTTTTTAAAAGATTGTGGAGCAAGTTACTCCTTAGAATAGGCTACGAATAGACCTACTGCAAGTGCAGTAAGGTATTACTAAGGAAGGAGTGAGTCTTTAAAAATACTGTTTATAAAGCAATGAATATCTGAATGATAGAGGAAACAAGAGAAATTGAACAAACTCTGCAGAGTGTCATCTCAGGGTGAGCACTTACCATGCCTGCGTTTTTTTTTTATACTCGGAAGCGGAGGTGCAACTCGCGTTGAAATGATAAGACTCCGTTTTGATTGGTGGATCAGGAGCAAAACAGTATTTGATTTGTTTGGGTCAGTGCAGCCCCTTGCATTTCGCCACTGAGGGAGCTTTCACTAACCAGTGACAGGTCGGAAGTAGTTTTTTTTTTCTCCGCCTGTGACATCGCGCCCCCCCTGGAGAGTGTTCGCGCCCCCCACTTTGAGAACCACTGTGTTAGGCTGTATATGGGTGAGCTTGGGGGTGTTCATGTTAATAATCACATTTGCTAACCTGTCGTTCTTTGAACTCTCTGAAAAGTTCGGGGTGTCTGTCTGATAGGTGCTTAGCCATATTCGACGTGTTCCCTCCCTTTGCCTGAGTGGATTTGAAGGGTCTGTGTATGTCGATGGGTTTTCCTTCGGTGGCTTCTTCGTACCCGAAGTATTTGCATGTGTGAGAGCTGGGCAGCCCCGCCCTTGCAGTCAATGTGTGCAGGCAGCCTGACAGGGAGCGGAACAGTGAGTGCGCTCTGATTGCGTGCTTTTTTAATGAAGTACTGGTACCAAAAATATGCAAAATCGTATCGTTTTTAACGTAAGGGTACCGCGGTACTTTTCTAGTACCGGTACACCGTGCAACATTATGACACACTGACTCTCACCACACACACACTAACACACACACACACACACACACACACACACCGTGACACTCTGACTCACCACACAGAGTACACTGTGACACTCTGACTCACCACACAGAGTACACCGTGACACTCTGACTACACCGTGACACTCTGACTCACCACACAGAGTACACCCTGACACTCTGACTACACCGTGACACTCTGACTCACCACACAGAGTACACCCTGACACTCTTACTACACCGTGACACTCTGACTCACCACACAGAGTACACCCTGACACCGTGACTCACACCACACACCCTGACACTCTGACTCACCATGACACACTGACTCTCACCACACAGAGTACACCGTGACACTCTGACTCACCACACAGAGTACACTGTGACACTCTGACTCACCACACAGAGTACACTGTGACACTCTGACTACACCGTGACACTCTGACTCACCACACAGAGTACACCCTGACACTCTGACTACACCGTGACACTCTGACTCACCACACAGAGTACACCCTGACACTCTGACTACACCGTGACACTCTGACTCACCACACAGAGTACACGTGACACTCTGACTCTCACCACACAGAATACATTGTGAGACTGTGACTCACCACACAGAGTACACCGTGAGACTGTGACTCTCACCACACACACACTAACACACACACACACCGTGACACTCTGACTCTCACCACACAGAATACATCGTGAGACTGTGACTCACCACACAGAGTACACCGTGAGACTGTGACTCTCACCACACACACACTAACACACACACACACCGTGACACTCTGACTCTCACCACACAGAATACACTGTGACACTCTGACTCACCACACAGAGTACACCGTGACACTCTGACTCCGTGAAACAGAGTACACCGTGACACTCTGACTCTCACCACACAGAGTACACCGTGACACTCCGACTCTCACCACACACACACTAACACACACACACCGTGACACTCTGAGACTCTGACTCACCACACAGGGTACACCGTGACACTCTGACTACACGTGACACTCTGACCCTCACCACACAGAGTACACCCTGACACACTGCACCACTCACCACACACACACTAACACACACACACAGAGAACACCCTGACACTCTGACTCTCACCACACAGAAGTACACCGTGACTCATTGCACCACTCACTCACACACTGCCAGACGTGGCTGCAGAGCTGATCCAGTGAGCTGAAGACTGATACAGACGTGAAGTTCTTTTAATTACAGGAATGAAATGTTTAGTCGGATGGGATTAGCATCTGTGCATGCATGTGCATTCTCATATCTAGAGATGTGTGTGTGTGTGTGTTAGACTGTCTCTCATATCTAGAGATGTGTGTGTGTGTGTTAGACTGTCTCTCTCATATCTAGAGATGTGTGTGTGTGTGTGTGTTAGACTGTCTCTCTCATATCTAGAGATGTGTGTGTGTGTGTTAGACTGTCTCTCTCATATCTAGAGATGTGTGTGTGTGTGTGTGTTAGACTGTCTCTCTCATATCTAGAGATGTGTGTGTGTGTGTGTGTGTGTTAGACTGTCTCTCTCATATCTAGAGATGTGTGTGTGTTAGACTGTCTCTCTCATATCTAGAGATGTGTGTGTGTGTGTTAGACTGTCTCTCTCATATCTAGAGATGTGTGTGTGTGTGTGTGTTAGACTGTCTCTCTCATATCTAGAGATGTGTGTGTGTGTGTGTGTGTGTTAGACTGTCTCTCTCATATCTAGAGATGTGTGTGTGTTAGACTGTCTCTCTCATATCTAGAGATGTGTGTGTGTGTGTTAGACTGTCTCTCTCATATCTAGAGATGTGTGTGTGTGTGTGTGTTAGACTGTCTCTCTCATATCTAGAGATGTGTGTGTGTGTGTGTGTGTTAGACTGTCTCTCTCATATCTAGAGATGTGTGTGTGTGTGTTAGACTGTCTCTCTCATATCTAGAGATGTGTGTGTGTGTGTGTGTGTGTTAGACTGTCTCTCTCATATCTAGAGATGTGTGTGTGTGTGTGTGTTAGACTGTCTCTCTCATATCTAGAGATGTGTGTGTGTGTGTGTGTGTGTGTGTTAGACTGTCTCTCTCATATCTAGAGATGTGTGTGTGTGTGTGTGTGTGTTAGACTGTCTCTCTCATATCTAGAGATGTGTGTGTGTGTGTGTGTGTTAGACTGTCTCTCATATCTAGAGATGTGTGTGTGTGTGTGTCTCTCTCTCATATCTAGAGATGTGTGTGTGTTAGACTGTCTCTCTCATATCTAGAGATGTGTGTGTGTGTGTGTGAGTGTGTTAGACTGTCTCTCTCATATCTAGAGATGTGTGTGTTAGATGTGTGTGTGTGTTAGACTGTCTCTCTCATATCTAGAGATGTGTGTGTGTGTGTGTGTGTGTGTGTGTGTGTGTGTGTTAGACTGTCTCTCTCATATCTAGAGATGTGTGTGTGTGTTTGTGTGTTAGACTGTCTCTCTCATATCTAGAGATGTATGTGTGTGTGTTAGACTGTCTCTCATATCTAGAGATATGTGTGTGTGTGTGTTAGACTGTCTCTCTCATATCTAGAGATGTGTGTGTGTGTTAGACTGTCTCTCTCATATCTAGAGATGTGTGTGTGTTAGACTGTCTCTCTCATATCTAGAGATGTGTGTGTGTGTGTGTTAGACTGTCTCTCTCATATCTAGAGATGTGTGTGTGTTAGACTGTCTCTCTCATATCTAGAGATGTGTGTGTGTGTGTGTGTTAGACTGTCTCTCTCATATCTAGAGATGTGTGTGTGTGTGTGTTAGACTGTCTCTCTCATATCTAGAGATGTGTGTGTGTTAGACTGTCTCTCTCATATCTAGAGATGTGTGTGTGTGTGTGTTAGACTGTCTCTCTCATATCTAGAGATGTGTGTGTGTGTGTGTGTGTTAGACTGTCTCTCTCATATCTAGAGATGTGTGTGTGTGTGTGTGTTAGACTGTCTCTCTCATATCTAGAGATGTGTGTGTGTGTGTGTGTTAGACTGTCTCTCTCATATCTAGAGATGTGTGTGTGTGTGTGTGTGTGTGTTAGACTGTCTCTCTCATATCTAGAGATGTGTGTGTGTGTGTGTGCAGGGCCGGCGATTGCTATAGGCGAACTAGGCGACTGCCTAGGGCGACAAATGGGTTGGGGGCGCCCTCTAAGGTCGCCCTTAGACCTACTTCCCATTAATCAGAGTGAGAATAACAAGCAAATTAAAACATGTTTATTAATCATGATCATCCTAGGGCGCCCCTTCAGCCACACGTTTACTTGTCAACCCGATTTTTAAATTGAATTGATGGTTATTGTCGATAATTTCCTAATTGGGGGGGGGGGGGGGGGGGGGGGGGGCGGTTGCGTTAAATTACGTTAGATTACGTTAGTTACGTAAGGGCTCCTGCACACAGCCAGGGTGGGGTGAGCGTGTTAGCTACGTGGCATTCGCAAAAATTAAGCGGTCTAAACCATCTGGAGCACAGGGACGAAAACGAAGAAAGGAAGAAGAGGAAAAGAAAGCCAAGTATAGAGGTAAGTCTTCTCATCTCAGCCATTAAGGTGTCAAACGAAATAAATGTAGTATTGTGCATCACCTAATATTGGACGTTTCATTGCTGTCACTTAGGCTAGCTATAGCTAGCTAGCGACTGTTACTTTGCTAATTTGCTACGTAGGCTATTACTAGCAAACGTAACTTCACTGATAACCTACATGGATGTAAATGTCAAAAGACCAGTATCTGGATAACGTATGCTAGTTATGAAAACTACAGTTGCTGTCTACATTCATTATAAATAGCATAAGTTCTGTTTAGTGAATTCACAACTAGCAGCAGCATAGTGAGAATAACAAGCAAATTAAAACATGTTTATTAATCATGATCATCCTAGGGCGCCCCTTCAGCCACACGTTTACTTGTCAACCCGATTTTTAAATTGAATTGATGGTTATTGTCGATAATTTCCTAATTGGGGGGGGGGGGGGGGCGGTTGCGTTAAATTACGTTAGATTACGTTAGTTACGTAAGGGCTCCTGCACACAGCCAGGGTGGGGTGAGCGTGTTAGCTACGTGGCATTCGCAAAAATTAAGCGGTCTAAACCATCTGGAGCACAGGGACGAAAACGAAGAAAGGAAGAAGAGGAAAAGAAAGCCAAGTATAGAGGTAAGTCTTCTCATCTCAGCCATTAAGGTGTCAAACGAAATAAATGTAGTATTGTGCATCACCTAATATTGGACGTTTCATTGCTGTCACTTAGGCTAGCTATAGCTAGCTAGCGACTGTTACTTTGCTAATTTGCTACGTAGGCTATTACTAGCAAACGTAACTTCACTGATAACCTACATGGATGTAAATGTCAAAAGACCAGTATCTGGATAACGTATGCTAGTTATGAAAACTACAGTTGCTGTCTACATTCATTATAAATAGCATAAGTTCTGTTTAGTGAATTCACAACTAGCAGGTGCATACACACAGTAACCATTTTGGGGATAGTGGTGTTCACCCTTCTGTACAGTTCCTTCCCAGGAATATACTAAAATATATATGTTTTTTGTTTTGTTTTGTTCTCATTTTTTATTTTTGTTTTAAATTGGCCAGATGCACTCAGGCAATTTTTGCAGAGGCCGGCACCTGCTGGAGAAAGGACGCTTGATTCGCCTCTGTAAGTAGCCTACACAACTAGTACTATTGTTGCTGTTTTTGTTATTGTTATTATTATTATTAGCAATTATTACTTTCATAATCACATCACATTAATACAACTAATTGTAATCAGTAGCCTAGTATAATTTAGCCTTGTTGCAGTGGTGGCAGTAATTGTAATGTATCTACTACAAGTTACATGGTCAGATAAAATGTATTAATGCAACTATGTGGTAGGATGATAGAGATGACCAAATGCAATTGTGTAATGAACAGCATGGATAAATTCTGTGTTTAAATACAGCTGCAGGAGAAGGGACATCCAGTAGTTCTCAAGGGGCCAGTAACACACAGGCCAGGAACACACCGCCTGCATCAGGTGAGTCTATTTAATAGTATTTATTCAAGCCACATCCATACTTTAAAGTACAATAGAAACATGTTAGCATGTATTAAATACAATAGCTTGTTTTCTTAAAGAAGTTCAACCACATTCATGATCATTTCACTTATTATATTAAACACTGCTTGTCTGGCTATACAATATGCTTGAATACAGGTGAAGGTGAAGGGACATCCAGGACCACATCAAGCACTCAGGGCACCAGTGAAACTACACTGCCGCCTGCAGACACCTCACCCTCCGCAATTCCTGATATCCAGGGAGAACCTATATATCCTGCTGACTGGCCAGCCCTCTGTGATCCGGTAAGGATAGTTAGTTAGTTTGCAGAGGACCATACCAGACCAGTCCAGACTTTACATTTCCAAAAAAGAGATGATGGGAGAAGCTGCCACCACAACCACTTCTACAGGAAATTAGTAAATGGGGAGAAAATCAAGAGAAGCTGGCTTGTATATTCAAGGAAAAACAATACTCTGTATTGCTTCTGCTGCAAGCTATTTTCACAGAAAAACTCAATCTCGCCTAGGGCAACCAAGGGGCTAGAGCCGGCCCTGTGTGTGTGTGTGTGTGTTAGACTGTCTCTCTCATATCTAGAGATGTGTGTGTGTGTGTGTGTGTGTGTTAGACTGTCTCTCTCATATCTAGAGATGTGTGTGTGTGTGTGTGTGTCTCTCTCTCATATCTAGAGATGTGTGTGTGTTAGACTGTCTCTCTCATATCTAGAGATGTGTGTGTGTGTGTGTGTGTGTGTTAGACTGTCTCTCTCATATCTAGAGATGTGTGTGTTAGATGTGTGTGTGTGTTAGACTGTCTCTCTCATATCTAGAGATGTGTGTGTGTGTGTTAGACTGTCTCTCTCATATCTAGAGATGTGTGTGTGTGTGTGTGTGTGTTAGACTGTCTCTCTCATATCTAGAGATGTGTGTGTGTGAGACTGTCTCTCTCATATCTAGAGATGTGTGTGTGTGTGTGTTAGACTGTCTCTCTCATATCTAGAGATGTGTGTGTGTGTGTGTTAGACTGTCTCTCTCATATCTAGAGATGTGTGTGTGTGTGTGTGTGTTAGACTGTCTCTCTCATATCTAGAGATGTGTGTGTGTGTGTGTGTGTTAGACTGTCTCATATCTAGAGATGTGTGTGTGTTACGTTTGAATACATTCTGATTTTCGTTCGCGCCATTTCATTCACCAATGCAGATAGCAGAGAGAAGCAACCGAGGAGAGGTGAGGGGAGGAGGGGAGGAGAGGAGAGAGAAGAGGAGGGGAGGAGAGAGGAGAGGAGAGAGGAGGAGAGGAGAGGAGAGAGGAGGGGAGGGGAGGAGAGAGGAGGAGAGAGGAGGAGAGGAGAGGGGAGGAGAGAAGTAGCCAGGGAGAGGAGAGGAGAGAGTGCGTGATGTGGACTCCACTTGACAGTTGTCCTTTGGGACTGGAGGCAGAGTGCAGCGTGCGCTCAGAAGAGTTCTAGAATAATCCAGCTCAGCTGTCATCGTGTGAGAAGCAGCACCGGCACGCTAGACGTGGAATTAGTGGAATAATCTAGGATACCTATGCATTCATTATCAATAATAAGACTATACATTAGGATACCTCTGCATTTAATATCAATAATAAGACTATACATTAGGATATATATGCATTTATCATCAATAATAAGACTATACATTAGGATACATCTGCATTTATTATCAATAATAAGACTATACATTAGGATATATATGCATTTATTATCAATAATAAGACTATACATTAGGATACCTCTGCATTTATTATCAATAATAAGACTATTAGTCATATGGGCTCCGTTCAGATCAGTTATTATTGATTCCTATCTGTGGAGTAGTAGACTCACCAGAGACAATGACCACCACCCACTACACAGTACTCTCATTTACATTTAGTCATTTAGCAGACGCTTTTGTCCAAAGCGACGTACAAGGGAGAGAATATTCAAGCTACGAGCAATAGAACCTGGTGTAACAATAGATAAATACTACTTTACATAAGAAATATAACAAAATGAAATAAAAAAAGAAAGAAGTGCAGAAATGTAACTGCTGTAATTGCAAGTTACGCACTAGTCGAAGTGCCAGTTAGGACGGGAAGTGCTCTCTGAAGAGTTGGGTCTTCAAAAGCTTCTTAAAGAAAGAGAGGGACGCCCCTGCTCTGGTAGTGCTGGGTAGTTCATTCCACCAACGTGGAACTACAAATGAGAATAGTCTGGACTGCCGTACTTGCACAGACGGCAGTGCCAAACGACGCTCACTAGAAGAGCGCAGCATCCTGGGTGTAACATTTGCCCTTACAAGAGCATTTAGGTAGGTGGGAGCAGAACCATCAAGCACTCTGTAGGCAAGCATAAGTGACTTGAACTTAATGCGAGCAGCTACAGGCAGCCAGTGGAGGTCAATAAGAAGCGGGGTGACGTGTGCCCTCTTCGGTTGGTTGAACACCAGACGCGCCGCCGCGTTCTGGATCATTTGTAGTGGTTTCACCACGCAAGCGGGCAGGCCCGTTAGGAGGGCGTTGCAGTAATCAAGGCGGGAATTCACCAAGGTTTGCACCAGCAGCTGGGTGGCATACTGGGTTAGGTACGGCCTGATTTTGCGGATGTTGAATAGCGCAAAGCGGCAGGACCTAGAGACAGAGGCAATGTGGTCCGTGAAAGTCAGTTGGTCATCAATAATGACCCCGAGGTTTCTTGCTGTTTTGGATGGAACAAGAGACAAGGAGTCAATATTGATGCTGATGTTGTGGTGGATGGCCTGCTTGGCTGGAAAGACCATCAGTTCCGTTTTGGCCAGGTTCAGCTGAAGGTGGTGGTTTTTCATCCATGTGGATATATCAGCAAGACAGTCCGAGATCCGCGCCGAGACAGTGGTGTCCTCAGGAGGGAAAGACAGAAACAGTTGAGTATCATCGGCATAGCAATGATAGGAAAAACCATGCGAGCGGATGATAGGGCCCAGCGAAGTGGTGTAAATGGCAAAGAGAAGTGGTCCCATCACCGAGCCTTGGGGCACCCCTGTGGTAAGGTGGTGAGGTACAGACAGCTGACCTTGCCATGACACCTTGAACGAGCGCCCAGTGAGGTACGATTCAAACCAGGAGTGCGCCTTGCCAGAAATGCCCATACTTGACAGTATGAACAATGACCACCACCCTCTACACAGTACTCTCAATGACCACCAGTCTACACAGTACTCTCAATGACCACCAGGGTACTGACCACCACCCTCTACACAGTACTCTCAATGACCACCAGTCTACACAGTACTCTCAATGACCACCAGTCTACACAGTACTCTCAATGAC
Source organism: Clupea harengus (assembly GCF_900700415.2). Lineage (NCBI taxonomy): Eukaryota > Metazoa > Chordata > Actinopteri > Clupeiformes > Clupeidae > Clupea > Clupea harengus. Next base: position 4,614,560 of record NC_045159.1, on the reverse strand, counting down.
CACCAGGGTACTGACCACCACCCTCTACGCAGTACTCTCAATGACCACCACCCTCTACTGACATACCTATATCTATGACTACTGACATACCTATGTCTATTACTACTGACATACTTATGTCATTTACTACTGACATACCTATGTCTATGACTACTGACATACTTTTATCTATTACTACTGACATACCTATGTCTATTACTACTGACATACCTCTATCATTTACTACTGACATACCTATGTCTATTACTACTGACATACCTCTATCATTTACTACTGACATACCTCTATCATTTACTACTGACATACCTATGTCACGGTGTGTTTGTCTGTCTGTCTGTCTGTCTGTCTGTCGCAGGCACTGGAACTGCGTAGGCGTGGCTTCTGGACACTGAACTAACGAGCAAACACACACAAAATAAGTATTTATGCATGTATATTTATATGTATGTATGTATGTATGTATGTATGTATGTATGTATTTATTTATAATAAAGGAGGGGAAACTCACTGGAGGCCCAAGAGGACTGCAGACTGGACACAGAGCGGGCAAAGTTCTCTGCTCCTGGAAGAGCGCTTCTTGGGAATCCTGTTTTTAGACAAAGAAAGGAGTGCACCGTTCCCAGTGGCACTGCAATACCGGGTCGATGCGTGGAGCGGACGGAGCAAGCCCCTCTTCCGACTCCCTGTTCCAAAAATCCATTTAATATATAGTCCTCGGGTAGAGGAAGTATCAGATATTAAACTGATAAGAACAGATTTTTTTTCTTCAGGTGCTCTTGGCCAAAAGGCCGAGAAGCGATAACCCACAACTGCACTTCGCACGGCGGGGCGGTCCGGGCCACGAGATGCTCAGCCGTGGTGGGCGGGGCGGAGGAGGGAGAAAAAAGAGGAACCTGCAAAGGAACACGGCAGGGGAACCACCACACACGGCGGAACAAGCCAGAGGAACAGAGAGGACCTAACCAGAGGAACAGAGAGGACCTAACCAGAGGAACAGAGAGGAGAACAGGGAACAAACTTGACTTTAGACAGGCAGGTGATGCACCGCCGAAGCAGAGCTTCCAAAAATACCGTAAACTCGGGGGTGTTCCCCTCCATGGAAATCTTTAGTAAAAGGCGAAAGATTTGTACGAGTCGAAGAGAAACCCGAGCGTGCCTTCCACATGGCCTCTGGCCCGGGTGCTAGGACGGCGCCGGGCGCGGCCCTCACGGTGTGTCTATCTGTCTGTCTGTCTGTCGCAGGCACTGGAACTGCGTATAGGCGTGGCTTCTGGACACTGAACTAACAAGCAAACACACACAAAACCAGTTAAAAAAAAAAAAAAGAAGTATTTATGCATGTATATTTATATGTATGTATGTATGTATATATATATGTATGTATGTATGTATGTATGTATGTATGTATTTATTTATTTATAATAAAGGAGGGGAAACTCACTGGAGGCCCAAGAGGACTGCAGACTAGTGATGGGCAAATGAAGCTTTGGTGAAGCATTGAACCATTAGGCACATTGTTTCAAAAATCGGTTCATTACTTGAAGCTTCAGTAACAGTGACCTCTCCTGGTGATGTGCCAAGGCTGCAACTAAATTAGCCCAGCTAGACAGTGGCATGAAGCTTTAAAGGACCCATCGTATGCCAATTTTACCACAAGTTGATATGGTTCCTTGGGGTCTTAATGAAATGTCTGTAACATAGTTTGGTCAAAATACCACAAGGATCATTATAAACTGTACCCTTTTACCCTGCTTGAAACAGCCCTTCTCTCAAACAAGCTGTTTTGAGCTCCTATGCTAATGAGCCAGCTAACCCCTCCCCCCTCCCCCTCCCTCTCCCCCCTCCTCCGCGGTTTTGGGCTACTCTTTGAAACGTTTGAAACGAAAAATATGGCCACTGGAAACGAGATAGAGATGTAGATTGTTCAGACCCTGAACAAGAACAGGCTCCCAAACAAGTTCAAGAATGTAGGGTACAACAGGACGTTTCTGAATGGTAAGTAAACTTTGTCAATTCTACATTTATTTTTTTCTTTGGCTAAGGCAATATGGTCTGTTGTCGGTGTGGAGAGCATGGCAATGCTAGTAAATAGTGTGTGCATGTACGAGTATGTAACAAATACAGTGTGTTTATGGAAGTTACTGTTTGTGAAAAGTGTTTATATAAATGCAGGTAATGGGAACGCCATTATGCCTGCTACACGAACAACAGCCAAACAAATACACCCTTCTCGTCAGTGTTCTGTCAGAATACAATACTTTTTCTAAGCTTTTAATTCAACCAGGTGGCTTGCAGGATAGCTAGCTATCTACTATGTGGGACTTAGCTTGCTTTTGATGGCTGGACTTTTTTAATTGTTATGTATCCTGTTTAATAATTTCTCTCATAAGTGGTGCATAGCAAAATACACGAGTTAAGCTCCAGCTGTAAAGTAAAATATTATCTGACAACAGTAATGGACCAAGCAGGTGTAGAACATAACGTACTTACCTCCGTTTATTAGCGTTCAAACCTGGTTTTCTCATTATATCGTTGTATTTGTCGACTTTTGTCACACAACATTCAAATACACTTTACCTGCAATGTTGTCACTTTTTAAAACTCTTTATATATACAGGTGTATTTGTGCCAAGTGTGAGCAAATTCCTACAGAGCCTGAGAATCAATGCTGCAGGAAGATACCACAGGTAGAATTATTTGTGACATTGTAAATATGCAGTCATCATCTGTTTTATATTCCATGTCACTTACACTTTCAATATTCAAGGTTACAAGAAGACTCCTGCAGCTTCAGAACCAAACTACCTGCATGGTCGACCACCCAGGCCTGGAACCTGTGTTTGAATGTGTTCTCACGACAGAATGCATTCAACATTTACAGGGCAGATTATGGGCCTTTGCGTCAAAGAGGAATAGAGCAGTACGTTTATTTTTTTTAATGCATGAGTTATCAGTCATTTCTGCAATACAAATATGACTTGGGTGGGTGAGGCTAGCAACCTTACTCACAGCACTCGCAAGAGGGCACCGACCGTTGCTACGAAACAAAACAATGAGCAATACCCCCAGAGTCTCCCGAGAGGGGGGGAGGATGAGAGACTCAACAGGACGGATTCAACGGTAACGGCTACGGCAAGCACACGGACAACGAGACGGCTCACCCAGACCACACTAACAGGGGAAGTGTTAGAAGTGAAGTGCCATTGCGGGAAGATCTGCAAAAACGCAAGGGGACTAAAGATACATCAATCTAAGACCACCTGTGGGAAAGGGGAAAAACAGATGCAGCGCATGGTGGAGACACCCAGTGAGACGCAGGAGGACTCCTGTCAGGAAGCACCCCACAGCACAGGGGACCTCTCAGCATCTGCTCCACCCCTTAACCAGAGGGTCTCTCCTAACACTACCCCAGGCACCCTACCTACGAGAGAGAGAGTGAAGTGGCCCCCAGCTAACAACAACATTGCTTGGTACCAACTAGACCAGGACCTCGACAGAGTTCTAGAGGCCGCATTGGCAGGAGCAGCAGAAAGGAAATTGGACAGCATGACTGCAATTGTCTACACCATGGCCAAAGAGCGCTTTGGCACTGAGGAGAAGAAAGGAAGCAGCAAGGCCCCCGGAAAACGGACCAACAGAAGGGCAAGAGAGATTACGCAGTTGAGAAGGGAAATCAAGACTCTTAACAAGCAATACAAACAGGCTAGTTCCAAAGAGAAGGAGGGCATAAAAGACCTGACCACTGAACTTCGAGGGCAACTGTGCAGACTAAGAAGGGCTGAGAGGTCTCTGAGACTGAGAAAAGAGAAGGAGGTCAAGCGTGCTCAGTTCATCAAGGACCCATACAGGTTCACCAAAACCTTGTTGGGTGAAGCAAGATCAGGGAGACTGACCAGCCCTAAAGAAGCTGTGGAAGAATTCCTCAAAGAAAGCCACAGTGACACTCTTAGAGGCCAAGCCTTGGACGTACACCCAAGGATCGGAAGGAGTGAAACCCCGGAGGAAGAGCTTGACACCAAAGAGCCAACATGGAGAGAAGTCCATGACATTGTACAGAAAGCCCGGTCATCATCTGCCCCAGGTCCTAGCTCTATACCCTACAAGGTATACAAGAGATGCCCAATGCTTCTGCGCAGGCTATGGAAACTGTTGTGGAGGATATGGACAAAGGGCATAATTCCAACATCTTGGAAGAGAGCAGAAGGGTGCTTTGTACCAAAGGAAATGGACTCCTCTGAAATAGGGCAATTCCGAACTATTTCTCTCCTGAGCGTCGAATGCAAGATATTCTTCTCAGTCCTGGCACGGAGGCTGACCATGTACATGGTGAAGAACAAGTACGTCGACACATCAATCCAGAAAGGCGGCATCCCAGGCTCCCCTGGATGTTTGGAGCACACAAGCATCCTCAGCCAGCTGATCCGTGAGGCCAAAGAGAGCAAAGGAGACCTAACAGTCTTCTGGCTTGACTTGGCCAATGCATATGGATCAATTTCTCACGACCTCATCAACACAGCAATGGAACATTACCATATCCCCCAACACATCAGGAGAATGATCACCACCTACTTCAGTGGATTCAAGTTACGGTTCCAGACCACCCAGTTTACAACCCAGTGGCAGGACCTGGAAAAGGGGATCGTAACGGGCTGCACCATCTCCCCCATCTTGTTCATTATGGGAATGAACCTTCTCATTACAGCGGCAATTAAGGAATCCAGAGGGCCAATAATGGAGTCTGGCATTCGCCAACCTCCATTAAGAGGCTTTATGGATGACCTCACCATCACAACGGCAACCCATGTGCAAACAAGGTGGATCCTGAAGGCACTCGACGACGTGGCAACTTGGGCTCGAATGAAATTCAAGCCTAAGAAGTCAAGAAGCATGGTGATCAGGAATGGTAAGGTTACAAACAGGTTCCAGCTTCAAGTCCAGGGGGAAGTCATACCACCGATTGAGGAGAACCCAATAAAATGCCTGGGCAAGTGGTACGATTCATCTCTCAAGGACAAAGGCAGTGTTTCAAGGACCGAGAAGCAGGCAGAAGAGTGGCTTAAAAAGATAGAGAGTTCAGGCCTACCAGGCAAGTTCAAGACCTGGCTGTTCCAGCATGGCCTGCTTCCAAGACTCCTGTGGCTCTTGACGATTTACGAGATACCTATGACAGCGGTTGAAGGGATCGAGAGGAAAGTCAACAAACATCTCCGCAAGTGGCTTGGTATTCCACCAAGCTTCACGTCAGTAGGGCTCTACATCAGGTCGGGACAGCTACAGCTACCCCTATCATCGGTGGTTGAGGAGTTCAAGGTGGCAAAGTGCAGGATTGTGATGATGCTCAGAGATTCCACCGACGAGATGGTTAGAGGCGCAGGCGTCACCACAAGATCTGGGCGCAAATGGGCAGCAGCCACACAAGTGGAACAGGCAGAAAGCCTGCTAAAGTTGAAGGACATAATCGGGAACCCGTGCACTGGGCGGCAGGGACTAGGGTCCACCCATTTCCAACAATGGACCAAAGCCGACCCAAGGCAGAGGAGAGTCATGGTCCAAGCCGAGGTCCGGCAGCTAGAGGAGGAGGGGAGATGGTCTAGGGCTGTGGAGCTTGGTTTACAAGGAGCCTGGACGAAGTGGGAACTACCAAAGCGTAAGATCACCTGGCCCGAACTCTGGAGACTGGAGCCTTTCCGAATCTCGTTCCTGCTCCGCTCAGTGTACGACACCCTTCCAACACCAACAAACCTGTACAGGTGGGGAATGAGGGAGGACCCACAGTGCAGGTTATGTGGGGAGAGAGGAACAATGGCGCATATACTGGCAGGATGCAGGACTGCTCTTAGCCAGGGGAGATACCGGTGGCGCCACGACAAGGTCCTCAGAGCACTAGCCGACATCTTGGAGCAGGAGAGACGGAAAAAGCACCAGCCTCAATCGAGACCAACACCATCCATCCAGTTCATCAGGGAGGGGGAGAAACCATCATCCTCCAAGAAGACCAAGAAGGGCCTACTGCAGACAGCACCATCATGGGAGATGAGGGTAGACCTGGGAAGGAAACTACACTTTCCCCAGGTCGTCCAAACTTCCCTGAGGCCTGACATGGTCATTTGGTCAGAAGAGGCCAAGAAGATCATCCTGATCGAACTGACCGTCCCGTGGGAAGAAGGATGCGGTGAAGCCAACGAGAGGAAAGCCACCAAGTACCAGGACCTTGTCCAACAATGCAGGGACAAGGGATGGCAGGCCTGGCTATTCCCAGTGGAGGTCGGATGCAGGGGCTTCCCGGCACAGTCTGTGTGGAATACACTCACAGCTCTGGGAATAAAAGGAAGGGAGAGGAAGACAGCTGTCCGTAGGTTGGGGGAAGCCGCAGAGAGAGCCTCTTGCTGGCTCTGGAATAGGAGGGAGGAGAGAAGCTGGGGACCAGGAGAAGATGGGCAGTGACTGGCCATCACTGCCGGCCCGCCAACTCGAGGGCGTTGTGGTTCAGGGTCGAAACGTCCAATGAAAGTTGGTCACCACCTGATGACATCTTCTCCTGGTCGAAAGCTACAGTCACTTCCTAAGTGACTGAAGGAGTAAGCACTTCATTGTGTATTTAATAGAATAACTGGCGAATAAAATACAATAAATTACTCTTCCCCCTGAGTTACTTTGCTAACTGCTCATCTTACACGTGTCAATTGTTGACATGTTACACATCAAACACTAAAAGCACAGAAATCTTTTTGTATACACTTTTATTGTTAGAAAGATTGCTAGAAAGAATGCCACAGAGCTTTTTAAACATAGTTATTAAATGTACTGATACATAGGTAATAAATACAAAAAATACCAAGTATAATAAAAACATTGATTACAAAATTACACTTTGTGCCATCAGTAGCCATACTGTAAACAAAGGAACACTTTATATATGTGTGTCACCTTTTATTCTCTAAATCCAATGTAAACTTTGCTCAGCCGTCACAGGTATTTGGCGTACAGAAGCTTTGTTAGCTGGTGTTGGGGCTATCTGGGCCGGAGAATCAGGGTGGTCCTGCCGTCCTGCGTTGTGCTCCAGATACGAAGAGTGTTCCCTGATGCTCAAGGAAGGTATACGGTGTTCAGACCTGCCCTCGATTGAACCTCGACACATAGCTGGCTATAACTTCCCTCTTGTCAGGTTTCTCAAAATGGGCAGAGAGATACGCGGGTATTGGGATCTTCAGCACCTCATTCACATATGGGGCCGGGTCCTGAAAAACCTTGTGAAAGATGGGGTCCAACAGGTTATCCACGTACTCTGTAATTAAAAATTTTAAAAAAAATCCAAAACTTTTACATTGTTTTTATTTATTGTTTATAAATATAAATATATATTGTTTTCTGTGTGCCTATGATAAAACAGATATTCAGTATCCTTGGAGTCACAACAAATTAAAAAATTAGATGCTTTACAACTTTAACACGGAGACACAATCAAGGACACGATGAAGTAACTGAGGGTAAACAAACCTGTACTTTTGTAGTGAGGTCGCAGTGTTTTCACAGAAAGCTGCGTGCCAACTGTGCACATCTGTGGTGGGTCCGTCTGGCAGGCCATGTGATGTACCCTAGCACCCTGAACAGGTGTGCTTGCCTAAACACCAAAAGCAGCAATGTTATTCATGTTTGTACTACTGTCATGCATACAAGATGAACTAAAAGCAAATAAAACATGTGAAGAAATGTAGTAACCCATTTCACCTAATATAACACAGAACACAGAAGAGTAGGTAAAAATAACATTGTCATAGTATGCATGCATACTATGAATTTCTCAGAAATCATTATGAAATACTATTTTTACCTTGTGCTGTACTGTACACAAAACCCTCAAATGCACCATAGTGACAAACTGCAGGTGAGTATCTAAGTTCTTGAGTATGCTCTACCCCCCCAAAAAAGCTGCTAATCACGTTGTTCAGGAATAATAAGTGCCCATTTCACATATATGACCCCGTCATTGTAGTGTCGTAAGGTGTCAATAGGAGGACTAATTGCTTTGAATCATATATGCAGGCAGACTATTAACACCTCCACCCCAACACAAGCATTTTCACAAAGGAATGGATGAGAGAACTATTTCTCATAAAGACATTATATACTTCGACACAAATTGCTCTCCATAGACATCCAAACGAACTATCTACTGTATAAGTAAGCCTAGATTAAAATAGGCTAGCCTAACTGTTCACACGAAAATTCGTTGGCCACATCTTTAGGATTGCTGTACATCAGCTGACTCCTACAAACTACAAGATGCTAATGCACATTTCTAGCGAACTTTTAACTGCCTCAGCTATATACCAGCTTAGCACCTCTCTCCACCCCAAAGACTTTTCACAGGGGAATGTTTTTTTGGATAAAATAACTATTTCACATAAGCACATCCACACGAACTACTGTGCAAGTAGGCATCATGTTGTTTGCTGTAGGCACTATTATACCTATGCAGGGCTCTCAAGTGTCACGCATTGAGAGTGACAGTCACTCATTTCGGTCTTTAGTCACGCCCTCCCGCCACACATTGTATTTCTCACGCAGAAAAAAAATATTTATAATAAATTTAATATGCCGCAGCACCCAACCAAAATTCCTCTGGCCGCCCCACTCTCACTATGGAACCGGCAGTCAAGCGCGTCTCGCCTGGAGTTCTTAGTCGAGCCTGCCACTTATCAGCCAATCAAAAAAACGAAAGGGTCTATTCAATAGCCAATCGGAAAATAGCACCATTGTATCTGGGTAAGATTTAATGCAACAACCAATGGGAAAAAAGCATATCCTGTAATTTTTCGTGATTCTGCTACGTCTTCCGAAAGTTTTGTTCACCAACAAAGCAAACCGCTGAAGCTCGAGCATCACTTTGAGCACAGTCATGATCTCCTGTTTTAATGTTACAACAAATTCACAACTTGTTTCACACAAACAATGACAACTTGACTGCTGTTGAAAAATGTTTCCCAGATAATTAGCATCAGTTTTTCACGAGTCTCTTAACCAACAGTTTTACAGCCTGTTCACTGACAACACCTGCTCCGAACAAGTAGTTCATAGATGTAGCCGGTGTGTATCGGTGAAACTCACTCCTCAGGTAAATAAGAAGCCACCCGCAACAATGGATATCTAGCTATTCGTTGGCGTAGTTTGTAGTGGCGGCGCTTGGGATGTCAGAGGTGGCAGGATCGAACCCAGTGCAGGACGTTGAAAAGTCCGATTGTGTTTGACTTTTAAAATAATGTCATATTTTATTATTATATCCTGGCCATGGATGCATTAATCATTGCTGCCTTTCAAAGATGTCAGGTAAAAAGCAATTCATTAATTCATTTTGACCCCCTGAGGGGGGGGGGGGGGGGAAGAGAATGTCACTCTTGCCTGTCTTCAAAACTTGAGAGCCCTGCCTATGTGAACGTAAATTATGACACAAACTACAGTATATAAACATCCACACGACGTAGGCATCGTGTTGTTTGCGGGAGGCACTATGCAAACGTTCTGACACGAATTACATCCAAACGCAATAATGTACAAGTAATCATACATCCAATATGCTAGCCTAGGGTTCATACAGGCAACAGAGAAACATTCGCGAATGCTATATACTGTACACCAGTCGGCTCCGTGGCCAGGCCTCATACACTAATGTACATACCCACTCAGCGCATAAAAGTAATTGTTCGCGAAATTACAGATACAACGACTACTTTTCCCCAACCACTACATGCTAGCCCCTCATCCCCTCACACACACACGACACAACATGCTAACCTCCACACAAAATGTCTAAAAGCAAATACCAGAATTATTTAAAAACAAAAATACTTACATTTCCATCGTCTTCAGTCCTGCGACGGATAGATGGCACCGACCCCCTTTCAATATCAACCTTCCAGCGAGTCCAGCGTTATATTTACCCAGGTTGATAGTCAACAGTCCAATTCAAAGTGGTTAGCGCACACTAACAGATATTTGCCAACTCTTGCAGTAAGACTGCCTTCATATATGAAATCAATCCATTTCAATCTTGTATCTTCTGAAGCTGGAGTCACATGAAGGCATTTGTGCTGATCTGTGCAACCGACCACTGAGCATCTTGGTTGTCGACGTTGATTCATGCTGCTAGCTAGCTTATCCAACTGTTTCCAAGGCTTGCAAGAATAAAATGGCGCTAGGTCACCGAACCGTCTTTAAACTGGGTGGGTCGAGTGGTGGTGGGGGGCGGTCCAAGGCCATGTAGCCAGACTCCCTACATGGGCATGCTTCAAAATCTACGTAGACGTTGGTGGTGATCCCATTTGACACACTCTAGCATATCGTTTCTGACACCACAACACAACACCACACCACACCAAGCCGCGTGAGTTGTTTTTTTTCAGCGTTTTTGTGTTGGGAGACATGCCAGATACCCAAATTAACGCATAGAAGCACTAAAAAAGTGGAATTTTCATAATATGGCCCCTTTAAAACAATGACAATCTAGTGTGCACGCACCAAATCGCCCCCCCCCCCCCACACACACACATGCACCCGTATACAAAGATTGTGATATAATTTTTTTTTACAAATAAAGATTCATTCTTTTTTGTATATTGTGTTATTGAAGAGAGAGTGCTTGGGGAAAGGATGTGCTGGACAAATATGGCACAAGTTGGGTGTGCTTGTGTAACCATGTTGGATAGGGAACAGTCAAAGATTTTGATTTAAAAACATTATTTGTTCTACACTTTTTGGACTGAGCCTGTTGATATAGTCTACTTTTCCTATAGCCTAAATATTTAACAGCCAGCGCACCTTATCATGAGCGATCAGAATAAAGTGTTCCCACATGTCAGAACGACTTCTCTTCCCAGATGCTTTCATAATGATGATAAATCAATACAAACGTAATGACTGTCACAGAATGAGATAGGCTACTACGAACCAAACGTAATGTTGTGCGCGGAAGTTTTTATGCTTTGAAGGCGCTACAATTCAGACTCAAAACGAGGCAACTGACTGTTTCGTGCGTGGCGCTGTGAACCACTCAGCTGGTTCATTCGGAGAAAGAAGCAGTTGCTGTTTCGCACGTAATATGTCACGTGATTTTTCCGTACCAAAGCAACCTTCGAAGCAGTGGTTTTATGGTTGGTGTAGTTTAAGGTATGAAGCACGTTCCGGCGCTTCAGTGTCAGGCTGCCATCACTACTGCAGACTGGACACAGAGCGGGCAAAGTTTACATTTACATTTACATTTAGTCATTTAGCAGACGCTTTTGTCCAAAGCGACGTACAAGGGAGAGAACAGTCAAGCTAAGAGCAATAAAAAAGCATGGTGTAACAATAAATACTACTTTACATGAGAATTAGAAAAACAACAACCTAGAAAAGAGGAAAAAGAAGTGCAGGAATGTAACTGCTGAAGTGCAAGTTAAGCGCTAGTCAGGTGCCAGTTAGGAGGGGAGGTGCTCTCTGAAGAGTTGGGTCTTCAAAAGCTTCTTGAAGGTAGAGAGGGACGCCCCTGCTCTGGTAGTACTAGGCAGTTCGTTCCACCAACGTGGAACTATAAATGAAAATAGTCTGGATTGCCGTGCTTGCACGGACGGCAGTGCCAAACGACGCTCACTAGACGAGCGCAGCGTCCTGGGTGTAACATTTGCCCTTACAAGAGCATTTAGGTAGGTGGGAGCAGAACCAGTAAGCACTCTGTAGGCAAGCATAAGTGACTTGAACTTAATGCGAGCAGCTACTGGCAGCCAGTGGAGCTCGATGAGTAGCGGGGTGACGTGTGCCCTTTTCGGTTGGTTGAACACCAGACGCGCCGCCGCGTTCTGGATCATCTGTAGTGGTTTCACCACGCAAGCCGGCAGGCCCGTTAGGAGGGCGTTGCAGTAGTCAAGGCGGGAGCTCACCAAGGTTTGCACCAGCAGCTGGGTGGCATACTGGGTTAGGTACGGCCTGATTTTGCGGATGTTGTATAGCGCAAAGCGGCACGACCTGGAGACAGAGGCGATGTGGGCCGTGAAGGTCAGTTGGTCATCAATAATGACCCCGAGGTTTCTTGCTGTTTTGGATGGAGCAAGAGATAAAGAGTCAGTATTGATCTTGATGTTGTGGTGGATGACCTGTTTGGCTGGGAAGACCATCAGTTCCGTTTTGGCCAGGTTCAGCTGAAGGTGGTGATTTTTCATCCATGTGGATATATCAGCGAGACAGTCCGAAATCCGCGTCGAGACCGTGGTGTCCTCAGGAGGGAAAGACAGAAACAGTTGAGTATCATCGGCATAACAGTGGTAGGAAAAACCATGCGAGCGGATGATAGGGCCCAACGAGGTGGTGTAAATGGCAAAGAGAAGTGGTCCCATCACCGAGCCTTGGGGCACCCCAGTGGTGAGGCGGTGAGGTACAGACAGCTGACCTTGCCATGACACGTTGAACGAGCGCCCAGTGAGGTAGGATTCAAACCAGGAGTGCGCATTGCCAGAAATGCCCATACTTGACAGTATGGACAGAAGGATGCGGTGGTTGACTGTATCAAACGCAGCTGATAAGTCAAGCAGGACGAGAGCCGAGGATTGAGCTGCTGCTCTAGCTGTTTTTAAGGCCTCCATTACAGACAACAGGGCTGTTTCGGTGGAGTGACCGCTTTTGAAGCCAGACTGGTTCGGATCGAGGAGATTGTTCTTTGACAGGAACTCGGTGACCTGTTTGGAAGCTGCCCTCTCAATGGTTTTAGATAGGAGCGTGAGAAGTGAGACCGGTCGATAGTTTTCCACCTGAGTGGAAGAAGTCAAGTCTTCTTGGGAATCCTGTTTTTAGACAAAGAAAGGAGTGCAGAGAGGACCTAACCAGAGGAACAGAGAGGAGAACAGGGAACAAACTTGACTTTAGACAGGCAGGTGATGCTCCGCCGAAGCAGAGCTTCCAAAAATACTGTAAACTCGGGGGTGTTCCCCTCCACGGAAATCTGTAGTAAAAGGCGAAAGATTTGTACGAGTTGAAGAGAAACCCGAGAGTGCCTTCCACATGGCCTCTGGCCCGGGTGCTAGGACGGCGCCGGGCGCGGCCCTCACGGTGTGTCTGTCGCAGGCACTGGAACTGCGTAGGCGTGGTTTCTGGACACTGAACTAACAAGCAAACACACATAAAATCAGTTTAAATCTTTTTTTAAGTATTTATGCATGTATTTATGCATGTATGTATTTATTTATAATAAAGGAAAACTCACAGGTGGCCGAAAAGGACTGACTGGGTGAAGTTATTTCAAAAAAAAATTGTGACATGTTTCATTTCAGTACATACTTGTTAGGTCAGTAAATTGATTTCATTGATCAATACAAATTATTTTTTCATTTATCCACATATAAATGTATTGTTTTTTTTCACAAAATGTTATTTTTTCATTTTATTTCCCATTCTTTTTTCTAAAGTCATTTCATTTTTTTAACAGGGTGTGTGTGTGTGTGTCTAAACACAAACATGGACTTTTGAAGTCAGTGTGTGGATAAAAAAACCAGTACAAACCAATAAATAAGGCATTTGCGGGATGCGAAGATGGCGGCCAGCAATCCGTCCAGCCCCTGGCCTACCCCATTTATCGCTACCCAATAAGTCAGTGGGTGGACCTCCCACGCTGGCAGGCTCTGGCATTTCAGGGGGCCGGCCTGCTTGTTCTGGAGGGCGGGGTGGGCCACGTTCCTCCATACCTGCTTGGCCTCACGTGCGTTACCTATGAGGCAAGGAACGGGGCTCACCTCCTCTCGGCCCTGCAGTCGCTTTCATGGAATTTTGACTTAGCGTCAACTAACACGCCACCAAGTATTTCAATTCAATTCAATTTTATTTATATAGCGCCATAACAATACAATTGTCTCAGCTTCACAGATCCTGAACCCCCTTAGTGCAAGCACAATGGCAACAGGGGCAAGAAAAAACTCCCTGTTAGTCAGGAAGGAATCTTAAGCAGAACCACGGCACATAAGGGGGGGCCCATCTGCTTGAGGTTGGCCGGGTGGAGATAAGAAGGGGGGATGGGGAGGGTTGTGTGGCAGAAGGAGAAGGGAAACAACAAGTGTTGTGCACAGCCTGCATTTGGTAGATGTACATAATATATATACAGACATCCGGTGGTAAATACATGACACAAATAAGACCAGTTTAGTGGGTATACAGTAGGGTTACTGTTACAGGGGTAAGGGGGGTAGGGACAGAGAAACATTTCATGCTTATTTAAAGAGACAGAAGTTAAGGACATAGCCATGTACATGAGGCAGACGAGCTTAATTCAGTTTAGACTTGTTATTTAGTGGCCGCTGAAGAGTTGGCAGGCCATTTTATCATTATCAGTTGGACAATGAGAACAAAATATAACTGCAAATGTTCAAGAACGATAAAAGTTATGGGGAAGAAGTGCCTCTCTTGACCTGCAACCTGCAAATTACAATTCGTTTTTTCACTTTGTCTCAGATATTATTGAATGCTTTTCAATCCTATAGTTTTTATCTTAATATTTTTGTTTAATATGCATGTTGTCAACACTGCATCATCCTGTATTTTCCAACATGCATTTTCCCATTCTATCATTATCAATTGGATACATTCAATACTCATACATTTAAGGTGGAGGTAAATGGGAGAACATGAGAACAAAGCATAAGAAGAATGCTCTCAGAATGTTCACGTATTTGTATTTTCTAACTCCTGGCATATTAAAAGGAGAAATACTATACATATAAATCAATACAAATGCCACTGTGTTATTTCTCAACAGAATCCAGGCAGTGTGCAGGGCCCATGAGGTGCACAGGTCTGAGAGGTGAGCAGTCAGATGCAGTGAGGTTACCAGCAGCCACAGTAGCAGCATCAGGGTCACTCGCCCTAAACCACACAGGAAACAAGCAGAGAAAGTCGTTAGAGGTGCATTTTCACACTATAAATATAAAAAATGGCATTTGAAATGAGTATGTCATTTTTATTTGAATTCAATTCAATTCAATTTTATTCATATAGCGCCAAAACAATGATATTGTCTCAAGGCGCTTTACAGAGCCCAGACCCCTTAGTGCAAGCACTATGTCAAGGAAAAACTCACTGTTAGTCAGGAAGGAACCTTAAGCAGAACCACGGAACATAGGAAGGGGGTGGGGGGGGATCTGCTTGAGGTCGGCCAGGAGGAGATAGGAAGGGGATGGGGGGAGGGTTGTGTGGCAGAAGGGGGAGGGAAACAACAAGTGTTGTGCATAGCATGTACATAATATATATACAAACATCATATGGTATATACATGATACATACAAAAACAGATTACTGTTAGGAGAGTAGGAACAGAAAAACATGGTTGGTGGTAGGGCTGAACGATTTGGGAAAATAATCTAATTGCGATTTTTCCCCCCAAATATTGCGATTGCGATTTAATATGCGATTTTTTTTTTTTATCCCAAAAAAAATGCCAACAAATCGTAATGAATTATTTAAATATGACCAACACAATATTAGATACATTTAGTGTAAACTATTATTTCCCACATTTTACATTTTTATTTAAGTGCTCATTACAGAATCAAGAACAACAAATCGGTGGCTTTGCCACTGTGCATTTAAGTAATTTAAACAAAGTCATTGTAAGAATAAACACAAGGCATGCACTTTTTAAACACTGTGTGCAAAATGTACCATCTTAAGGAAAAACTTTTTTTTTTTTTTTTTTAGACCACGTTTTTAAATCGCGAAAGTTGCGGTTAGAAAATCGCGTTCTATCATATCGCGATTAAATCGCAAATGCAATTAATCGTTCAGCCCTAGTTGGTGGTGGCAATAATATATATACTGTATATAAAATGCTAGCATAGAGTAAGTCTACGGGAGCACGGTGGTGATGGGTGCATGTGGGCTGAGGGTTTCTACAGGTAGATCAGGTGGAGAGACTACAGCAGCGTCCCATAGCGAAGATAGACGGACTAGGAGAGGAAAAAGAGAGTAAGTGGGTAGAGTTTGGCTGTCCATATGCGTAGATGAGGAGTAGTGGTGGTGAGGAGCAATGTTTCCACATCCATCAGCAATTGGATCATGCTATAAGGGAGAGAGAACATTTTTCAACTTCTGTTTATTGGAATTTTTCATGGATAACTCCCAGAATCTGAAATACTTCCTACATAACTCCCAACCCATGTGTCCTCCCCCCACCCCAACATCACCTTGACAGACACACAACCTTGACATACCTCACCTGTACTCCATCCAATGCGGGATCCCAGTGCAGAGGGTCTGTTAAGTGAGAAGCCAGGTGCAGTGATGTCAACAGCAGCAGCACACAGAGGACTCTGGAACACACTAGACCAAAGGAGTTAACAGTTAAAAGTGCATGTCTTGTTAAAGAAAAAAAAATCACTTTCAGATGTGCAATAACTGATATGTTTATGTGTTCAATTTAATGTTCAAATTAAAGTACATATATCTTAATATATAAATACATATATTATAATACCTGAAACAATTATTTACAAATTGGCTAAAATTCCATTTCAGTTATAGCTTAAACATTAATTTTGTTCAAACTGCATCCGATCTGTATTTTCTCATTGCATTCGACCGTTTATGATTAGGCAAATACTGCCACCTCCTGGCGATATAACGCCACAACCAGGCCATTTAAGGAGCAATGACAAGGGCAAGGATCACCTGTGAATAAAGCAGAAATAAATACCTGAATTCAGTCCAATTCTTCAGAAAGCCCATGGAGTACAAACTCTATGCTTTCATAGTATGTTCAGAACAGCATGTTAACAACTGTATTGGCAAATACAAAAACGCTACAGGAACATACATAAAACTGTGAGATACTTTAGTCAGCGTAAGTTGTTTTTAAATGTGCTTTATAAATAAAATTTGACTTGACTTAATATCATACAAGCAAACACTTTTTTCTTAACAGAATCAGGACTCTGTCGACATAACTACAGTACACCTTAAAGTATGCTTAAAACATACTTGCATACACTTTTATGCATCGTCTTATTCGGTGGTTCTTGTATTTGTTCACGTGTTAATTACCAGGCTCTGCAATGCACGAAGAACACCTGCCGTCTTCAAACAAAACGTTGTCTTAATTTACAGTTAATTATGGAAGGGACTAGATGGTTTTTAAACTGTTAAGACGCAAAATACAAAAAGTATATAGCCAATTGTGGTCCCCATAAAAGTTTCAAAACAGACTGAAGTTAGCTAAATGGCATCTCATAGCTGTAACGTTATAGGTTCGTTTATTTGACCTTTCTTATGTAAGGAATTGGCTGACGGAGTGAATGCTTTCCTTTAAATTACCAGAATTCCTTTAATTAACCAAATGAAGCACATTCTAAATATGACAACCGTTTCAATCTTTGTGAGGCTAGCAAACGCCAGTGTCCTCATAGCTCACCTTGTTTTAGCACAATTGCTCCCATGCGGTACTAATATAACGTCATTAGGCTAAAGTTACCCCCCACACACACACACATCACAGACGATGCACAACTTACTGTATATGAGGATACAATGCTGAAATAATTTGCTGGTCCTATTTCTTATCTCCTCACACATTCTTCATAATCGACATTTAACGTAACTCAAATGGCTTACTGTTAGATCTTTAGCTTTAGTCAAGGATGCTAGAACTGCTAGAAATCAATACCAATTCCACCTGGAGTTACACCATCTTAGCTAGGTTAGCAAACATTATGTTATCCTGTTTCACAGTCGTCTACAAAATTGCACAAAGCGTCTCAAATATCAACAACTCTCCAAACATGTATTTACATTTCATTTGCATTATTAAGTCGCATAACCAGTTGCACTTACCCCAAGTGGTGACGAAAAGGCAGGTTAACCTCCATGCATGGTTTTAAAAATAGTTCAGGTAAGGGGGGTGCGTCGGGACAAACTTGCAGCCCACTGCCGGTTGCTAAGAAAACTCACTTATAACGTGATATTGGGCCTCATTCTCAAACGCAGTTATGAAGAATTTAAGAAGGAATTTCTTCTGAACTCCACTTCCGGTGTTTTAAGAACAAATTTGGCATTCATGAAAGTTCTCTCATCTGGGGTTTGTTCTGAACTTCAGAAGAATTTCAGAACGCGAAATAGCAGTCGTAAATCGCCCAGTTTTCTTAAATGCAATTCCTCAAAAAACCACAAGATGCCCCACGGGGCCGCTCCGTAGTGTTAACCCTTATAACTAAATTGAGAGCAAGACCAAAATATTCCTCCAGAGCAGGGGTTCTCAAACTTTTGCAAGCTGGGCCCCCCCAAAGCTGGTTAGGGGTAGTTGGGGCCCCCCCATCCGCCCGCGGCCCGCCACCACCGCCCTCAACTTCACCACCATATATAGATAGATAGATAGCGTATTGTTATTGATAGGCCTGACATGTCAAGGTTAGGCTATTGTTATTGTTAGGCCCATACAGACAATTATTATAACTATTTATTATTATTGTTATTATTATTATCAGTAATAGTAGGCCTATTAGTAGGCTATTCATTATTATCACCATCATTATGTTATTGTTATTATAATTATTGATTATCGACCAATAATTATTATTGTATTATTATTATTATTATTATTATAATAATAAGTGTTATTATTGCTATCATTAGGATACTGTTATTATTATAGGACTCTTGTGATCTTTACAAAAAAAATCCTTATTATTATTATCAGTAATAGTAGGCCTATTAGTAGGCTATTCATTATTGTCACCATCATTATGTTATTATTATTATAATTATTGATTATCGACCAATAATTATTATTGTATTATTATTATTATTATAATAATAAGTGTTATTATTGCTATCATTAGGATACTGTTATTATTATAGGCCTCTTGTGATCTTTACAAAAAAAATCCTACAGGTCTGTCAATGAGAGACATGAGCCTGCTTTGCACTGCAACGGTCCTAAAATCTTGGGGCAATGTTTGACAAACATATCCTCAGGTCATACTCGATCTGTGCGCGGTTGCGGTATTTAGTTTTGAGCGCAGTCAGTCTTGAAAAGCCTACCTCGCACAAATATGTCGACGCGAAAAGGAGGAGCATTTTTAAGGCTATGTCGCAAAGCTGATCATTGCTACCCAGAATGACGAAAGAGGGGAGATGCTTAAGTCTACTGTCACTCTTCAGCTGCTCTTTCATGTCTACTGACAGCTCATCTGCTGAGCAGAGAAATGGATCCCGAACTCAGGCGAATGAACGGTAGTCCTCTTTGAAATAGGACCCAAACTGATTTCTGATATTCGGCGTGATACAGTGTCATTTGACATAGGAGCTAAACTCAGCGCAATACCCATCATTATTCTACACGTCTTGCGTGGCCGGCAAAATCAGTGTTTCGGCAATTGTATGGGGTTTGCCAAGCTTAGCAATTCTATGAGCAACTACATAAGATGCCTCCAGACACTGCTTGGAGACAGTGCTATGCTTGGACATGGTGGTTCGTTGTTGCTGGAGGCCATCACATTTATGTTTAAAGAAGTCCACAGGCTTCTCTTTCTGACTTTTACGAATCAGAAACGTGTCCATGTTGTGTTTGTTTGCTGATACAGTGTGTGTGAAGTGAATAAAGTTCTAATTTCAACGTCGTGTTCTTGTATGTGTGGTTGTGAACGACTTGCACACGAATAATGGATAAGGCTGTGCTAGGCAATGATTCCTAACAAAACGAACTGTACACAATGTAGACAGGGACAGCACAAAATAGTATTCAATTGCTGGTGTTTTATTTGTTGCAACACGGTGGATGATCAAAAAATGTAAAGGTAGGCTAGGTGTTAAGGAGAAAAGGGCTAGCTGTAGTTGGAAGAAGGTAGCTAGCTATGCTAGCTCTCGGGGCTACTAGCTTTTTTAAAAGATTGTGGAGCAAATTACTCCTTAGAATGGGCTACGAATAGACCCACTGCAAGTGCAGTAAGGTATTACTAAGGAAGGAGTGAGTCTTTAAAAATACTGTTTATAAAGCAATGAATATCTGAATGATAGAGGAAACAAGAGAAATTGAACAAACTCTGCAGAGTGTCGTCTCAGGGTGAGTGCTTACCATGCCTGCGTTTATACTCGGAAGCAGAGGTGCAACTCGCGTTGAAATGATAAGACTCCGTTTTGATTGGTGGATCAGGAGCAAAACAGTATTTGATTTGTTTGGGTCAGTCCAGCCCCTTGCATTTCGCCACTGAGGGAGCTTTCACTAACCAGTGACAGGTCAGTGTTTTTTTTTTTTTTCTCCGTCTGTGACATCGCGCCCCTCCTGGAGAGGGTTCGCGCCCCCCCCCCCCCCACTTTGAGAACCACTGCTCCAGAGGAACACGGACTTGGAAGTGTTCCGCTCTTCTACAAGCACTACATCTCATAACTTCTGACTGTTTGATCACTGCTGCCATCAATGACTTGCTTGAAAATGTCATACAGAAAGATGATTTTTTTTTTTTTACAAGAAGCAGACAACTGAATTTCAGATTTTTTTTTTAAAGAAACAGAAAACCTTAATGATCGAGCTGGGTGAAAATGGTCAGTGGCACAACATTAACATGTTATTTCATCAACAGCCTATTGGGTTCCAAATGAGATAATATGTTAACCAACACAGATGTGTATTTTAACAAAATAAATCATAACTGCTCAGACAGCTGAGAACTTGCACATTACCGTCATCAGTAGAGCCATCAATCGTTACTTTTCACATTGATTTATGGGTGTTGCTTGTCTTTAAAGGGGCAAGTGGAGAGAGAACCACAATGCCTCAGTTATGATAAGCAAGATTAATAAAGCACAGTAGCTGAGCCCATGCATGCATCCGTACAGGCCAAAACCTAGTGCAGTAATTAGACTAGGGTGCTGTGGGAAAGAGACGAACATGTAAACACATAGCGTACACATGGCATTACTACTAAATATTTCAAACTACACATATCTGCGCCCTTTCACAAAAAATAAATACGACGACGACAACAACAACAACGGCAAGTCAAACTCCAGGTAGCAGCTTGCATGTTGCACTGTGGATCTGTTGCTCCTGTTGCAACACGGAGGGAGGAGCAGAAGCAGCAAGGCACGTTGAGGTGGCCGGTGACAGATTGCATGTTGCACTTGAGATCCGTTATGGCCCTCCTACAAGTGGAACATGACCTGCCTGCCTGTTGGCCAAGCCTGTAAAATGGAAGACAACACAACACAACTAACAGAGTAGCAAGGCACGTTGAGCTGCAGGTGGCTGGCACTGACTATGGAACGTCTAGCCTGACACATTACACAACAACAAACCTTGTCAAGTAGAGGTCTAGCTTTCTAACTGCAAACTACCATTTAAGGGCCATACAGTTTAAGGTGAACCTACACAATTGAACTGCATGGTACAGCCTAAGAGGGCTTTGGTTAATGCTACAGTCTCCATCTTAATATCCCTGACTATGACATCTGCTGCTGTGAAGACAAAAACACCAGAGTTACTGGTGTCTGTCTGTTGCCACTGCGATAGAAACGTTCCTAAATGCGCCTTTCCTGTGGGGACACATCCCTGTAGATTACTAGTGAATAAAATATTTCAATTCTTTTTCTGGGTACCATTAAGTTCCCACAAAAGGATATGGTGGCCAAGTTCAGGAGCGCCCTGACCAACAAGACGGGGCGGTAGCACCACGTCATCCGACTTTATACCATTAACATAGTTTAAGATCCTGTCACTAAAACAATTATGCGCTTTCCAGTGACGACACCACAATGTGTCTGTGGGGAGGGCATGAAATGCTGTATTGTTCTGTTAAATAAAATAAATAAATACATTTAATAAACAAGATACTTTTAGGTTGCCAGAACTGCGAGGTGAAATAGAAACTACTTACAGTGGCAACGTTGTAGCGGATTGCCGTCAGACGTGCAAAACTCTCCATTGCTTATATCCTATGTAAAAGCAAAACCAAAAGGCGCACGCGCACGCACACGCACAAGAGCAGGGAGAGAGAAAATAATAGCATCAGTTATGTAAGCAAATACAATGTTTGTAAAATTATATCTTATATCTCACACAAATATCACAAAAACACGAAATCTGTAAATCTAAATAAACCTTGTTAAATGTCATTCATACATTTTAGGCGTGCAACCATTTTATATCTCTGGTCACCAGAGGCACTGCCCACAAGCATTTGACAGCAGGCTATGCTACAGTGTACTATGTCATTGACACAAAGTGAAAAATAGAAAAAAAAAAAAAAAGGAACCTAAAACAAAGGTCGCTGTTTGTAAATTGCAATTGAAATATAAACGACTTACTTACTTACTACTTACTTAGTGGAACACTGTCTGTGGTCGGCAGCAATCCCTGCAATGCAATGAAAACATTGGAAGACACTGTCCATGTCACAGATGTCATCATACCTGTGCCAAAGAAACCGGCTCCATCCTGCTTCAATGACTATCACCCTGTGGCACTGACCCCCATCATTATGAAGTGCTTTGAACGGCTAGTCATGTCTCACATCAAGTCCATCCTCCCCCCCACCCTGGACCCCTTTCAGTTTGCATACCGGGCCAAACGTTACACAGAGGACGCAGTCTGCTCTGCTCTCCACCCAGCCCTCACCCACCTGGAAAAAGCAGACTCACATGTGAGAATGCTTTTCATAGACTTTAGTTCAGCTTTTAACACCATAATCCCACAACAACTCATCTGTAAACTGGACCAGCTGGGGCTCAACACCTCCCTTTGCAATTGGGTATTGGACTTTCTCAGCGAGCGACCCCAAGCAGTACGAGTCGGCAACAACATCTCGAGCAGCATCACACTCAGCACAGGGGCCCCACAAGGCTGTGTACTCAGTCCCCTGCTCTTCACCCTGCTGACTCACGACTGCACAACAACCTACAGTACCAATCACATGGTGAAGTTTGCGGACGACACAACTCTGGTGGGTCTCATCACCAAGAACGATGAGACCCACTACAGGAAGGAGGTCAACCTTTTGACCACGTGGTGCAGAGACAACAACCTCCTGCTGAATGTCAGCAAAACAAAGGAGATTGTGGTTGACTTCAGGAAAAGCCACACTAAACACCCACCACTGACCATCGATGGTGCGGCTGTGGTGCGAGTGAGCAGCACCAAATTCCTGGGGGTGCACATCAGTGAGGACCTCTCCTGGGCCACCAACTCTGCATCACTGGCGAAGAAAGCCCAGCGGCGCCTCTACTTCCTCCGTAAGCTCAAGCGAGTGAAAGCTCCCATACCCATCCTGAACGCATTCTACCGGGGCACCATTGAAAGCATCCTGTCCAGCTGCATCACTGTGTGGGGCAGTAGCTGAGGAGACAGGAAACGGGTGACAGTATGCATAGCAGAGGCAGTTGGCAGAGCAGGGCACTGATTGACACAGGCAGATTCACAGGATAATACAGTACATTTCACAATAGACACAGACAACCCATGGGACATGAACATAAAGACGAGCATGGCCATACCAGACCTACTTACACATCAGGTATGACCGTCATAAGTAGTAAGTTAGTACACATGCAACATTTAGCCGGCGGGTAGTCAAGCAAAACTCTTGGTCTGGGAAAGATGGTACCATTTAGATGTTGATTTCGCCGTGTCCACTAACACTGATGTGGGAGTGGCCAGCAATACTGGAAAAGGTTCCTTAAACTTTAGATTGGAGAGGCTTAGGCACGCTGATGTTCTGGACAATTATCATATTACCAATGTTAGCTTAATATTAACATTCCAGATCGAATTGAGTTTTATCATCTGTTGTATGCTGGAAGGAAAATGCTTTGGTCATTTTGGAGGGTTACAGAAAATAATTTCAGACACTGAGTCAGTAACTAATGCAGAGACGCCTATATTGACTGTGCCTTTTGCTGCTATGTCTGCTTGATCGTTCCCCTCTTGTTCCTTGCTATTATTCACTGTGCGGTGGTTTTACATAGTGCCAGTTTGTGCGGTACTTGTGAAAGCAATCGAGTCGTGATTTTGCTGGCGTGACTAATCGGTGTCTGTAGTTGTCAAGTCTGTCAAGTATCCCCTCTTTTTCCAAACAAGGCCATAAGAAAGGACTGTGTGGAAAACATAATCGCTGTCATTTAAATTTGTGGTGGTGCCTGTTGATTCACCATTGCCACCTTTAGGAGAATCATTGAGAGGCTTTGCGATGTCGCTGAACTCGGGAATGTATCACGGTTGCAATTCAATAAGCCTAGAACAGAGCGCAAGTCGTGGGTTTAGGCAATTAGGGGGCTCGACCATGGCTACCAATCAGTGACAGACGGTAATTCAGATAAACTAATCTGAACTTTACGGAGATTCAGTTTGCCTCCCGCAGTCGTCAATGCCTTTAAAAGTCGAATTAGGAGTTGCCACATCATGCACTTTGTTTGGGGATGCTATCAATAAATCATCACAATATTGCAGAATACAAGAAGGTGCACACGAGTTAACAACACTAACGACTGACTTCAGCGACAATCTGATGAATATGGCGATGGATTCAGGAGTAAAAGGCAAATAATGATAAAAACCATTAGATATATCTAAGGCTGAAACCATAATATGGTGGGGACCTAGACTTGTTAAAATCGTGGCGGGGTCAGGGAAATGTGTGACGATCAACGTGTGGATGGGGATGGAGCTGGAGCGCTCATCGATGCCACGCTAAGCTTGCTTTTACCTATATGAAGGGGGAGGGCACCTAAGAGTTCCTCTGAAGCAGAGGCCACTAATTGTTATGCTGACTGATCGTTACCGTTCATAGCAGCGAAGAATTTGCGCATTTGCTCCATAAGCTTAGCATCCCTGTTAAAGCCCTGTCTACGGTTTGAATTACGCTTGTTATCCTGTCTGAATTTCTTAGAAGCACCATCAACCGCAGCTATGCGTGTGGCCGACACCTTTTGATAGTGCCTTTTCTCAGCTGAGCTGATATCACCTCGCTGGCCCCACTGTATGAAGTCAAGCCAACTGTTGATCGGGGGCAGGATGTTAAAATATAGGGTCTTCAGTTCAGAATTAAGACCTGAAACTGCAGTGTGAAGCATTACATCAGAATTTAGGGTCACAGTCCAGTCTCCCTTCACCTCACAGTAGTGCCTATTGCGATCTTCAAAACGTTTAACATAATCATAGAATGACTCTCAGCATGCTTGACCGCATATAAATCAACAAAGCTGGCAAAGCCATTTCCAGACAACTTGTATATTATCTTTGAAATCTTTAAAACAATGATGATATTTTGCAATAGACTGTGAGTGTGAGTAAGTGTTCACAGTTGGTACGTGTCCCTGAAACCGTTGAACTGGAGCCATAGGGGCGTTCAAAATCTGCGGACCAGGAACAATGGGAGAGCATGTGAGAGCAGAAACATTACGATAGATAGTGGCATGGGCAGGAGGGGGCGTAATGTCATTTTGCTTATCAATCAACAGAGCACACAAATACATGCCATATTTTGCCTTTTGCTTTTGGTTCTTTAAACCAGACCACCAGTCCAAACTCTGTCCAATGCCCCACTCGCTACACCATCCATCTCTTTTCATTTTATCGCATCTTTTCAATTTGTTCTCCAGAACAAAGCGTGCCAAAGTTGCAGTCGTAGTTGGGGCAGGTTTTAAAGCAGCCATATTAATTCAGACCAAGATTTCTGCTTTGACCAGACAACAAAGTTAAACACAACACAGCACGCTTGAAACAGACCGCCAAAAGATTGATTCGCTGTGGTCGTAGTAATAACAATATAGGTCAATTGTAGCGAACGGGACGTTTTCCTATGTGCAGAAATTAGTTTGGCAGATGAGAGCTCTCTATCACATTCGTACAGGTCCAACTTAGCTACCCCGTTTTGAGAGGTTTTTCGATGGAAGACTTATCTCTGTTTGTATAGCGCTACAAGCAGAGCCCACAGAATCTCTCAGACACAGTGTATTGTCTAGACACTAGCGCCTCCCAAATAAGAACATCTGCCGCAGTGCTTATAAAACACGCGTTTATAACATCTAATGACAACGTCCGACGCAGTGCTTGTAAAACACGCGTCTATAACGCTGAATGACAATTTTAGCGGGACTAAGCTTGGAATTCGAGGCCTTTGCGCCGTAGCGCCGGATATGTAGAGAGTAAAATGTATCTTTCTTGAATTAATATATATCTATCTTCTCTGTTTCTCACTCTCAAACAATTTCCGCACACAGAATTAGCGTAAATTGCTTACCTGTCCCGTTCACAATGCTTTAGCGTCGGCTCGGATTCTCTTGCTGTTTTCGGATAGATGTATATCTATGCGGCATCGAAGGACCATGTGATAGAACCGCTGTAGAGCCGACAAACTTTAGACAAAAGACCACGAGGTGAATAAAAGATTTCTGGAGGTGTATTTCAAGGTACTCCTGCAGGGAATCAATTCTAACATCAAGTAGAGGCAGGCAAAAGACTAAAGGGCATCACAGTGATACAGGTTAAATACTAGTCAGTCATGGGAGGTTACATTGGGGTGATCGGTCAGCATTGGTTTGTTACAGGTCAAGGTGGGGAAGGGGGCCATGTGAGTGGGAGGGGATCTTCCTATGGAGGAACACACACAGGCCCAAAATGGTGGACCAGTGATGTGTATTCCACCACCTGGGGCAGGGAGGATGTCTGCTAGGGTACACATGACACACACACACACCCAGGAGAACATGCTTGCAATGCAAGTATATAAATTAATGGTAATATCAATTTCCATCAACACCAACACCACTATTGTAGTTTCCAAAGTTAACACCAACACCTGATTTCTGCTGACCGACTCTGTTACCCTACACATCCGTGATCTTTAGCAGCAAGCCCCTTTGCTTAACATGCCCCCATTCACTCCGTTACCCTACACAGACAAGACAGGGAGTAGCATAATAATCAGGTTACACATTAGGGGGCAGGAGCGTGTGATAGCACGTCTGCTATTACGTTCTCCTTGCCTCTGATATGCTTGATGTTAAGACTGTTTGGCTGGAGAAAAATTCACTGATGTGAATCAACGCAGTCATCAGCCAAAGTCACGGCTTCAGACACAGACGTGACATGATGTTCACTAATGTAGTTTGCAATTTGTTCAGGAAGACCATTTTTAAATTGCTCAACTAAGATTAGATTAGACAAAGCTTTTTGTGACTCAATTTCCAAAGCAGAACACCAACGGTTAAATTGAACAGACAGCTCTTTCAGTGTAATTTTGATCAAAACGTTTCCGCATTCCATGAAACTTGGGCAATAAGCCTCTGGCACAAGTTCAAATGCTTTCAATTGGCTTTTTTAAAGCATGAATATGTTCGACTCTCAGGCTCACCAAGAGCTGAATAAGCCCCTTGCGCACGGCCAGTCAGTGTACATTGGAGCATCAATATGCGCCCTGCATCAGGCCATTTGTAAATATTAGCCACACGCTCAAACAAGTTGAAAAACGTTTCCGCATTAGACTCCTCGAATTTGGGTAGAAGTCTCACGTTTTTAGCCACATTGAACTTGTCAGGGCCAACATTGCCAGAAGGACCCAATTTCCCATCTTCAATTAGCTTTAATCGTCTGCGCTCAAGCTCCAATTTTCCACGCTCTATCTCCTGTCTTCTGAGCTCAGCGTCGCATTCAATTCTACACTTTTCAATTGCAGTCATACTCAATTTTACTTCTATCCAATTGGAGCAGTAGAAGCTCCTTCTGTTGCTCGTACATTAAACCAGCAGGGGAATTGTCCCCTGGAGGTTCTGCATCTGTGGGCAAAACATCCCTCTCCACAAGGGCAGACCTAATAACAACTCTCATCAAATCCTTAGCCTTTTTATCGGCGGTAGTCAAAGTAATGTCATCGTGATCAGCGAGTAACAATAACTGGACTTTAGTAAACGAATTGAAGGCCTCCAACGAAGGATCTTTAACGAAATCATAGACAACATCGGTAACGTTACCAACTAAGACTAGATCTCACAAATAGGCGCTCCAATTAGGCTACACTATCCAATCAAAAGGCTCACGAGAACCCAAACGCAACTCTCAAGATGGCCGCCACGATAGCCCAATGCCCCAGATCACCAACAAAAGCCCAGCCTAGCCATACAACTCCCCCAGACCTACACCAAAACTAACCTAGTTTGTCTTCGGAGGTTACCGGGCTCGAGGCAACTTTACAGAAAACTGCAAGGCCACCCCCCACGGAGCACCTAGTCTCCCCCGGAGTAGTCTCCCCACCACCAGGATCTTACAGAAAACAATAAATGAGTGTCCGATGGAATAGACTGAGACAGTTTAGCAGGGCACTCCTATCTGTCTGCGGAAGAAGTATGTGAAACTACAAGGCTGGCTTTAGAGGTGAACAAGAACACCAAACTACCTAGACAAACACTCGAGAGGATACTCGCAAGTCTACAAATTCCAAACAGCACACACAACAGCACACGCAGACTGATGCTACATCTCCTCACCCCCCCTCTTCTTTTCTGACCACGTCATGCTATCCTGCAGCCTGTCTGGAGTGACCGTAGGAGGAGGGCTGTGAAGGCCGTACTGCTCCCTGCTGCAAGACAAAGAGATGGTTAAGAGCTACAGGGAGCAGAACGGCCTCTGGCAGACCCTCCAAGAGTTATAAGCACAGTGGTGGGAAATGGCCACAAAACAAAACTAAATAATAATAATAAAATAAAAAAATAGGGAAAGAAAACTAAAAATAGAGGAAGCACATGACGGGGCTACAAAAACGACTGCAGAGGTATTTTAAAGCCTTTGTTTAAGAGATTGATTTTAACAATGAAATAAAAAGTTAAAAAAGAAATTACTAAATTAGCAGAACAGCAAGGTAAAGGAGTGATTTTAAGACCAAATAAAGAGAAGTGGAAGAAGGTGAAAAATGTACATGTTTCTTTTTAAAGAACATTGTATCTAGAGGGGCGGGAATAACCCCTCTAAAGCAAGAAGGAAGGGAAATAAATGAGAAGGGATTTTAGACGTGGTGGAAAATGTTTACAAAACCCTATATGAAAAATAAAGAACACCACTCAAGAAGTAACAGAGTTTTTAGAAAGTTTAGAGCTGCACCAGCCTGTCTAAAGTCAAGTATGTTCACTATTCCTCTCTGCCCGCTGGTTCCTCCGCTGCCCTGCGGTTCCTCTGTTTGTAGTGCTTTTAGAGAGTATCTTAGTTATTTATTCTATTTACTGTTTTAGCTATTTATTGTGTTTTTAGCTGCAGTTAGGCTGTTGGTGCCTTCACCATGTCGGCACCACAGCGTGCGTTTGCTTTTTAAAGAAGTGGAGGGTAAGCTCATGGGGATGTCTCAGTTAGACCTCTCCAGGAAGCTCCTGCAAAAACCCCTTCATTTCAACCCGTCTGACCTGTTTTGTACAAAACGAGCACGTAAAAAATAAATAAATAAATAAATAAATCTGGGTTTTCTATTATCGATCATATCACTGTGTGGGGAATTGGCGCCCCCTGCAGCTGCAGTCGCCCCTGCTTGCTAAGAAGGTGCCATGCACAGATGCTGTGTGAGAAGGGGGAAGGGGAAGGGGGCGCGGGGGACAGTTCACCTTTGGGTCTCCCAGATGGAACGGACAAGGGGGGGAACGGGGGATCCACTGTATAGAGCAATACTCTAATTAAATTAGTGGGCTAAAGTCAGTCACACCTCGACTTTCTTCCAAATAACGCATGTAGCGCCCCCTAGTGTACTGCTGACTACGCCACCCCTTGAACTAAATTTGTCTGTGCTATTGCCAGAGCAAGGGGAACTCTGTCCCAATAATCTGTACAGACACAGGTTCTTAGAAAAGTATAAAAATACAATCTTTTATTAATACATGGTCTAGGTGTTGGTTTGGTTGGTCAACAGGTAAGTTTAAAATACATAAACAGTAAATACAGGGGGGAATCGCCAAGCTAACGGCACAGGAGCCAGAGAAGACAATGAGAACCACCAATAGAAGGGTTAGGGTCCCAATATCACACGTGATCACTGTCTATAGACACACTGCAACTAAATGTCACTCTGATAAACTTGATTTAAGGACTTTAGACTTTACACTTCACAGCAACTTCCTGTCACACGTCTAAGCTACTCATTGAGTGCAAGAGGGGGGAACTAGGGAGATTGCCTTCTCAAAAGGGCCCTGTATGTTACCCTGGCTCCACCACCACCGAGGCTGGCTACACGAGAGGGAGGGGGGACAAAACAAAGGAATAAGAAACCACTCTAGCCGGTGATGTACAATACCTGCACTCTCACTTACAATACTAGTTACAATCACAGGTAGAGGAAACACAAACCAAAAGCTCGTCAAGCTATAATCAACACCACAATCATACATGTAGAGAACAGCAACTAACAATTCCCATTGCCGCTCACGTTAGTCAGTGAGGAACACTACGTTTGTAGCAGGTACCCCATGGCAGCCACAATACCCAGCGGGTGCTTGTATAGGGAAATGGTCACGCAAACACTGGTAAAACACGGACCCACAGACACACACGCTACTCACTTCAAGACAGCATGGCTTAATCACACCGGTGCCGGCAGCAGAGTGACAACATACCGGTGTAAGGACCCCAGGTGTCTATATATACGCCTACCTCTAAAGCATTTAGATGGCCTACTAGATGCCCACTCTACCCCCCAATTAGTGACGTGATTGGCACTAGGAAGAGAGCGCTCAGAGGAGAGAGAGACTAAGGGACCTAGTCCTAGCCTGGTGCACAGGTTACACGCACATTCATAATATTATAATTACAGGCCTATAATTCCTCCACGTTTATGTTTTTCTGAATTGTGTGAAATGGCTAATATAAATAGGTAATACAGAACGATTATGTGGTCACCAAGGGCAAGGTGAGTTGGTTTAGTCTTAACTTCTGGACGAGTGACAGTGTTGGGGGATGGGAAATGTGTTAATTGTCGAGTGGCAAATAAGCAGGGAAAGGCCGAAGCCATCAGGTAAAGGTATGCCACTATGTTTTCTCTGTATGATTACGGTATCCATGTCATGAATGAAGGGCTACTGTTAATTGGTGGGTATAACTCTTATGTTTGTTAGCCTTCTTGCTATGATGCTGGCTATGGTTATACAACAATAATTCGGTTTTAACTCAACAAACACGAGATCTAATTTCACCATAAGATTGTGCTTTGCAACAAAACTGTTACAAGTTCAGTCATTATTTATTTCCATCATTTGGGTTAACGTTGGACCCTGTAATTAGCCAACGAAATGTTCATATCTTCTGTAGGTAGTTTCAAAGATGAACATTTGCCATTTGCTACAACTCTATTTCGTGACAAAGTATAGTTTACCAGTCATAACTTAAAGTGTACCATACATAGAATTCGAGGCAGTAACCAAGCAGCTAATTGTTCCTCCCTGAAAGATAGCGTCTAATGACAGATATTTAGCATGTAAGGCAGTAAGGGCATGTTTATTTAAATGTGCAATTCATGGATGTTTTGTATGAGAGTTATATTGTAGCCTACGGTCTTTTGATGTCAATTTCAGGGGCACTTCTAAAATATTTTGGAGCATCCTCTGCCACTGGTCAGGATGAGCCACCCACCTCCCCCGCTAGACAGGACTCTGCTGTAGTCTCACTGGTCAGGATGAGCCACCAACCTCCCCCGCTAGACAGGACTCTGCTGTAGTCTCACTGGTCAGGATGAGCCACCCACCTCCACCGCTAGACAGGACTCTGCTGTAGTCTCACTGGTCAGGATGAGCCACCCACCTCCCCCGCTAGACAGGACTCTGCTGTAGTCTCACTGCTTCAGGATGAGCAGCCATCTGCCTCATCAGCTACACAGTCACAGGCCTCTTCTGGAATGGTCTCGACCCTTCAGGATGAGCTACCATCTATGTCCTCAGCTACTTGTATGTCTCCACAAATATCTGACATTGAGGATGAAGACCTCTTTGCCTCTAGGCCTACTTCTCCCCAGCATGAGCCTTCAGGTTGGTTTTTGCATGTCTCTGTGTGTGTGCGTGTGTGTGTGTATTTGTGTGGAAGGGGTATGCCTAGGCTACAAGACAATTGGACAACTTCAATTTAATGTAAATTTGTATATTTCTGATAATTTCTGAGTAGGCATATCTGTTAAGTTCCACTGCTATGTGCTTTGAGTAATGTGCCAATATGCTGTCTGATAGAAACACCTGGAGCTGAACTCCCACTGAGGATGAGCCTCTGTCAACTGACCCTGCTAACTGGCCCTCACCTCTGACTGACAGGATTTGGACTGAGCTGGTTCAAGAGGAGTTGCCACCTAAATTTGTTTTTCGTAAGAATGAGAGTGATGGGAGAAGTTGCCACCACCAATATTTTAATAAGACATTAGTTAGTGGTGAAAAGATGGCAAGAAGTTGTCTGATGTATTCCATGGAGAACAACAGCCTTATTTGCTTCTGCTGCAAGAGGATCATTCATTTAACAAGTTCAGGAATGGCAAATTGGAAACATGCAAGCGCTTTCCTCACATCACATGAAAACAGTTCAGAACACCTCAATTGCATGAAAGCATGGAAGGAACTGTCAGTGAGGTTAAGAAGTGGGGAAACTATTGATAAGCAGGAGATGTCACTTCTGGAGGCTGAGAGGGTGAGATGGAGAGCAGTGCTGACATGTCTCATTGCTATTGTGCAGTCACTGGCAGGCTCTAAGGGGACACACAGAAACACTGTTCACACCATCAAATGGGAATTTTCTCAAAGAGGTCGAACTTATGGCCAGGTTTGATCCCATTATGAAAGATCACCTTAACCGTGTCACAAGAGGAACAGCAAGTCACAACAGCTACCTAGGCCAGCATGTACAGAATGAGCTCATTGATTTGTTGAGCAGCAAAATCACATCTGCTATAGTGGATGATATCAAGCAGGCAAAGTTTTTTTCAATAATTCTGGACTTCACCCCAGATATAAGCCACACAGAACAGTTGTCAGTGGTTATTAGAGTTGTCACTGATGGAGAAGCCCCATATCAAGGAACATTTTTGGAGGCAGAGTCCACAGGCCATCACTTGGCATCCATGATCCTGACGAGACTTGAGGAGCTGGGAATTCCTTTTGAAGACTGCAGAGGACAGTCATATGACAACGGAGAAAACATGAAAGGCAAAAATAAGGGAGTTCAAGCCAGGCTCTTAGAAAAGAATCCCTGAGTTCTGTTTGTGCCATGTGGGGCGCATACATTGAATTTAGTTGTGTGTGATGTTGGTAAGGGATCTGTTGATGCTATGAGCTACTTTGGTGTCCTGCAAAAGCTTTACACATTATTTTCAGCCTCCACCCAAAGATGGGCCATATTGAAGAACCATGTGAGCATCACCTTAAAGATGAGGGCAGAAACAAGGTGGGAGAGCAAGGTCAAGAGCGTCGAGCCCATGAGGTACCAGGGAGCTGCTGTGAGCGGCTTTAAATCGAGGTGAGAGACCACACCAAAGACCCTGCTATAAAAGGCGGAGGCCCAGTCTGAGGAGGTGGGGTCGTACCGCTTCAGCATCAGCACGGTTGTTTGGCCTGACATGCTAGCTGCAATACAGCATGTCAACAAATTCATGCAGTCTCCTAATATGGATGTGGACCTAGTTGTGAGTCTTTTGAAGAAGACTGAAAGAGGTCTCCAGAGCTACAGGGCAAGTGGCTTTGTGACTGCACAGATGGCGGCCAAAGACCTTTGTGAAGAAATGAATGTGGAGGCTGTTTTGAAACAAAAACGGCTGAGGTCCACAAAGCGCCACTTCTCATGATGAGTGATGCACTTAGGAAGTTGGATTCTTCAATGTTGCCGTTGATGCAGCCACGTCAGCCATGACTGAACAAGATGATAGATCTTGACTCAGTGAATTCTGCTATTCTTGGTTTCCCTTATTCCTCTCTAGATGTTAGAGATCGGCCATCCCCAATTTCTGTTGGTACATTAACGTCAAGTTATGGTATACTTAAACAGTCATCTGGGCAGATGCTTGTCCTGTTGAGGATATTGCCATTTGTTTCGGAGAGTTTGGAACTCAACGCATATGTGCAATCAATCATTGAGATCAAAGAGATTGTGCAGATAGTGTTTGCACCTGTTCTTGCCATAGCAACTGTGTCTAGGTTGAAGTTACTGATTTAAAATAATTTAAAGCAGTGTTACACCTAAACAGCATTATATGATTAATTTGCCATCATCACAGATCAAATCATTGGGTCCAATGGTCAGACATATGTGTATGCGTATGAGTATTGAGTGTGTATGAGTATTTACGTGGAAAATTACGATACTTCCTAGGTTTCAATGACATAAACCATGCTGTATCAGTGAAATGGATAGTGATAAATACATAACTCAGAAGTCCATGATCCTTGCCAAAACACTGAATGGTAATATGCCAGAATTTGGACTGGTGAAAAACATGTTTGTTGTTGATTCCAGAGTTTTTTGTTTTGAATATCAACCATTTCAAACAATATGCTTTGATCGAAACGTCATGGCTTATCAAGTCGAGGTCCCACACCTTGGACAGGCCACCGAGTTAGTGGATGCTGAGAAGCTGGTTGATTATACCTCGTATTACACAATCAGCAGCAATAGCCAAACTTGTGTCCAAGTAAAATACCATCTTGGGGATGTCATAGAATTGCACAACAGTTCAAATGACTCAGATATCACACGGTATTTGAATGGCCAGATTAATGTAATGGCAACCTTTATATTCCAAATGAGATGTGCTCATTCACTTTAAGTTGCGAAAGGATGATAAAGTCTGTTCTTAAAGCAAACGTTTGACTTAGTTAAATACTGTCTTTGCACTTTATTGCATTTTGTCTAAAGCATGAAGAGTTGGGGTAAGTAGCATTGCATGAAAATGACAGTTGTGTTATTTGCCATCACAGCCAGTGCAGTATGGCTATCATATTTGCTAAGTAGAATCAGTAAACAAATGAATAGCCTGTGTTACATTACTTGATAGGCAGTTTAATGTATTTATAGAAAGTAAACATGCCTGTGTGACTATATTGACCGTTTTCCAGCCACGTTTTCCCTGCAGGCAGCATATAGCACGTACCTGGTTGGTTGAACACATTTCGTTGCTTACTGATTTTCGACATAGCCTACATGTGATGACAACATAACAGGCATGTTCAAACATTGTTACTTACCCATATCCTCCTCACAACCTATTTCGGTTTCTTCACTGATGGCTATTATTTATATAATCTTGTCTTTTTTGTGGTTTCTCTGATGCCAGGCAGGCTTACTCCACCATGCCATAATGGAATGAAATTTGTGTTTTTGGCCAGAGTAAAAACTGTTGTCCATCCATTAACCCATATGTTGTATTGGACCAACTTTGCTGGACTCCCTGTTATGACGTTACAACCATTTGTATGAATGTTGTTACGTGTAATCCTTATGTATTTTGCCATCAAACAACGTATCAACTCAAATGTATCTTTTCAAGTCTATTTTCAAAACAAACAAAAAATCTCAACAATTCTCCATGCATACATAACCTAATACAGACCACCAAATGCAATTGTCCATTTCGATATCCTGTTTTGGGCATATTATGTCCATTCAAAGCAAAGCACGTTGTAATCCGTGTGGCAAACTGAACTCCGTCCGTTGGACCGTGGTATAAACAAAACTCACGGTCTGTATGAGCGCACAAAAAAACTCTGACGGTCCGTATGTGAAATGAAAAACCGGCGTCAATGAA
Organism: Clupea harengus; assembly: GCF_900700415.2. Taxonomy (NCBI): domain Eukaryota; kingdom Metazoa; phylum Chordata; class Actinopteri; order Clupeiformes; family Clupeidae; genus Clupea; species Clupea harengus. Next base: position 4,578,831 of record NC_045159.1, on the reverse strand, counting down.
ACGCTGCAGGCTCCGTGTCTCAAAGGCCTGTGACCCAAAACGCTGAACGTCTCCGCGTCTCTCAGGCATGCGTCACAAACGCCGACCGTCTCGCGTCTCTCCCACGCATGTGGCCCAAAACGCCGACCATCTCCCTCTGCCCGTCACGACACTTCTGGGAATTCTATATCCTCTTTCTGAACCCCGTTGACCTGGTGTCGCTACCCGATGGTAGTCCTTTGGGGGATCGTAGTCCCTCACATTGCGCATGCGTCATTTTGCGACACTGTCAGCGAAGCCGCGCGCGCATGCGTCACAACGACAGATCCGTTTTCAATCATGGAGAAAAGCGACGAAAGCCAGTTTTTTGAAAACATGACCATTTATTTAAAAAACAAAGAAGATGTCACAGTGGACAAAACAGATGAGGTGGAGGATCAAAAAGTCTCTCCCCAGTTTCGTTTCATATGTTGACGTAGAGCCTTATGCTGTTAAGGCAAGCCCCATATGTTGACATTTAAACCGTTTACAACATTATTAAATATTACGTTAAATAAACTTACATTATGCATTAAGACAAGCCAGATATGTTGATGTTGAGCCTTATGCCGTAAACCGTTTGTGTCTGAGCATGCGCAATGTGAGGGACTACAATCCCCCAAAGGACTACCATCGTGTAGCGACACCTGACATGAAGCCTCTTAATGCATCAAACTAAAAGTTCCAATCAAACAGTGTCCCAACCAACACCCATCGATCACATGACAAAATAATATATATAATCATGTGAAACCAAAGATACAATGAAGTAGAAATAAAATATAAATGCTTGTACATCACAGTGTTTATTCAGTTATAAAAATAACTGTAAATGTTTTTCTGTTGTAGTTGTTCTATTTAAACATATTTTCAGAAAAACATCACTACTTGCTTCTTTTCCCTTCATTAATCAAAAGTACAGTATATGTTAACCTGTCATATACACTTTAAGCTGATTGATGTAGCCTAGGCCTACTTATGAACAACATTGGTCTATCCAACAAGCTACACTTTATCATTTATAAATATAAAAAAGGGGGACAATCTAATCTAGCCAGAGGTACACAAAGGCAATTTAGGGTAGGTAAGCCTTGTGAGAAGGTGAAATCCCTCTCCCTTCTCACTGTGGCCCAAAGGGGGAGATGACTGGACTCCCCTACCTGAATGGTTGGGTCCGGGTTCCCCCACCTCTGGAGGAGTCCAATTCACTCTTATTGGACCAATTTAGCCCTTATTTAAGGTACTCCTCATTGTTGCATGAGGGGGAGAAAGACTGAACAGGCTGAAAGAAAGCTGGGACAAGGAACATAGACGAAACCTGTGTGACAGAGTTGTACCTTGTCTGTTTTAGGGCTTTAGTTTTGTTCAATGTGTGTTTATGTGTTTTGGGGTTTCGATTTGCCCTGTGTAAATAAATAGCTATTTTTCAAGGAAGCCACTGTCTCCTGCGCCGTGTGAGTTTTCTCTCTGCAACCCCATTCCAACCAGCCTACATCCCACAACGTGGGGTGGCCGACTCGGACATTCTTCACAGGCCTAGAGTGAGCAGTTTGCAACTGAGAGGAACTTCAAATGACACAAACAAACTGGCTAACCTACTGATTTCTGAAACACGACTTTGTCAGAGACATTTATTCAATGAATGATCTCCACTCCCCAATTGCTTTTCCTTAAGATGGGGTTGTGTCTGTCGTGGATCGAGTCCAGCAAAACTTCAGTCTGCAAGACTGACAGAACTGTATAAATGCACTTTGGGTAAGTGAGGTGCAGGGCATAGCAATACCCCAAGAGTGGTGTTGTGCATGAACGCTTTCAATTTTATGAGAACGATGAACTGAACGCAACTTAATGAATTTGAACGGTGAACACGTTCATATTATCTGAGGTCCGGCGCCACTGAGGTCTAGCTAAAACGTTACGGAATGTTTTCCTTCTACTGAGGAAAGACGCTGTCTAAATCGAATGCTTGCACCATGTCGTTGCTCAGTACCTGTTAAAAAGGCCATAGTAATTATTTGTTAAGTTGCCCAGACAGAGCATGTTTCGGTAAATGGTAAATATAAATATGGTAATTGTGTTGGTCATGTGACTCCACTCTGCACGGTACAGTGTTTTGATATCGCTTCACGGCATATTTAGATGGAGTGGTAGTTAACTTTGAGCATATTTTCACATAATTGAATGTTGCACTTTGTTGAAGTTGTGTGCGTCCATGTATACGCAAGTTTGACTTTGTAGCCTACCTTGTCATTATGTGTTTATTATAGTTTAGCTTGTGTGGGATATTTTTTATGTTAATGTGAATATGGAATGGGCTGGTTCTCAGAGCAAGGTACAGTACAGGAATAGATAAGGACACTTGCGCCAGATAAGGACATGCTTACAGTAAGGGACCCTTAGAATAGCAAAAAGTGCCAAGTGGACAGTAGACGAGGAGTCTGGCTCTCTGAAGAGACAGCTGTCAGGTCAAAGGTGGCCTCAGAAAATAGACCCCCTGGGGTAGTCGATACAAGACCAAATACAGATGATTAGGGTAATTAATATGGGACAACGCCCCACAAGAACGAGGCTTAAATAGTACCAAGAGACCAGTACATGCTCTGAGATCGAAAGCTGAATCCATGGAAACATCTCCTTATTGTAACATTAATGATTACAATAAATACTATCAGATTTTTCTACAATCAGTCTCAGAAACTCTACTAATAACAAAAGGAAATGATCAGCCACGACACTTGCTCATAATTGTTATGAGCACTGTCACTTAATTAATCTAGCATGATGGCACAGTTCGTGAACTCGCGTAGCATAAGCTGCTAATGTACAAATACGAGTGTTACAGGGTTTACCTATGCTAACCTTTGAGCGGTCTTTCATTTAGTGTACATGCCCTTGTTGATCTTAGATTAAGCCAGTAGCATGTCATTGCTGAAGAGGTTGAATTCCGAGTCACGAAAGATAGAGATGCAGGAAGATGATAGTGCGGACTACCAACAAGCTGCGGACGACCAACAAGCAGAAGCACCGAACTCTCCGGCAGTTCAAATTAAAGATTAAATTGAAGAAAACCCGTGGCCACATCTCAGCAAGCAGTTTGCCTTCCAACGTAAAAGAGACATCAGCTGTATAATGCTGTGTAAGCTGTGCCTGCCCCGCCAGACAGACTTTCTGCTTATACAAATTCATCTTCAAATCTGCGCAAGCATGTGTTGGTAAGTACAGTATTTGTAACTTTCCATTAGTAGTTCAGACAGTGTTTTTGTTGTTTAGTTAGTGATGGAATTTGATATTACCATTAATTTATATACTTACCATTGCATTGCAAGCATGTTCTCCTGTGTGTGTGTGTGCCACGTGTATTGATAGTCTGGGTACACCTTTGGTTAAAGCCCCTTGAACCCTAGCAGACATACTCCCTGCCCCAGGTGGTGGAATACACATCACTTGTCCATCATTTTGGGCCTATGAGTGTTCCAGAATCCTCCATAGGAAGATCCCCTCCCACTCACATGCCCCCTTCCCCACCTTGACCTGTAACAAACCAATGCTGACCTATGACTCCAATGTATCCTCCCATGACTGACTAGTATTTAACCTGTAACACTGTGATGCCCTTTAGTCTTTGCCTGCCTCTACTTGATTTTGGAATTGACTCCCTGCAGGAGTACCTTGAAATACACCTCCAGAAACCTTTGATTCACCTCGTGGTCCTTTGTCTAAAGTTTGTCGTCTATATTCCATCATTAGCTTTGCTCCATTAAGCAAAATATTCGTTTCATGGCACTAGTAGCCTCATTTTGGCTAGCACTTGCAACTGCCCTGAGTATGCTAACGTCAACGATAGTTAGACTAGCTATACACTCGTGCACACCCCTCCTGTCCATCCTTTTGTTAACAGCCGTAATCCAATAGACTAATAATAATTCCATTCCTGTCTTCCATTCGTTTCAGGTCATAGCATTATTATGTTCAGTCTCTCATATTGTGTTAAAAATCAGTCATCAGCAATGAAATACACCACATACACTGATATTAGGCTAATCATTTGGCTGCCTCCCATGCCCTGAAACAGGAACGATGTGAATGCGCACACCATCGTTGTCAGACAGTTGGACAAGTCAATGTCAATGTGTATGTCGTTATCTGGAATTTATCACGATGTTTAGTCAGATATTGATAACGATAAGTAGTGGCTTTGCAACATGCACGTCTTTCATGTTCATGGGTCTCGGTTAGCAAGAATTGAGGATTATGAATTGTGATGCATGTAGAAATAGAAAATAATGCTATAATTCTGTATATATATACTGTAGGTCTGTCATCTCAAGTAGCTATTTATAGCTATTTCTGTGTTATGATGCACTCTTGATGCCAGCTCAATACTTAATTGTCAGAAATGTTGTTTGTCATTCTACAGGTCTAGTCTATGTCAGACAACACCTTGACCGGATGGTAGAGGCTGGATTAAGCGGGACAACATCCATCAGATGAAGATGATTTATTTTCCTCAATGAGGTCCAGAAGGTACAGGGGAGTTAGAAGGGTACCTAGCCTGTGTCTCAGTCAAGATGGATCTGGTGAACTCCTTTCAGAATATCAAAAAACTGTCCCGAAACTCAATAATGGCCTACCTGCCTCGGCCGCCTGCGAGCGACTCTTCAGCTGTGCTGGATTGCTGTTCACTGCAAAGCGAGCCCGGATGAACTCTACTCACCTTGAAAATCAGCTGCTGCTCAAACTCAACAAGAAGTTTGTAGACTAATGCTCTAAAAGATGGACACAATTAAAAGTAGCCAAAGTTTAAATATACAGTGGGGCAGCGGCATTTTAACTTTTTATTTTAGCTGTCATGTGGTTCATGTCTTGACATGTCCTCCCAAAAGTTCTTAAATGTTTGTATTGGATTCATGACGCCTTGTCCTTTTTTGCACTATATAGGAGCGGCCCCCATCAAGTTGTTGAAATTAACTAAGCAACTTTTACTTAAAGTACATTTTAAATTAACTACTTTTTGCTTTTACTTGAGTAGATTTATAGATGGGTAATTTATCAAAGTAATTGTACTTTTACTTGAGTACAACATTTCAGTACTTTCTACACCTCTGATTGGGAGTTCACAATGTATACAAAGTGTATTAAATGCAACACATACATCAGCTTCATCACTTCTATCCAGGTGTTGCACTGGGTTGCTGACTCCGACTGGGGACCGATCCAGAATTCTCAGGGTTTTCAGGACAGGACCCAATCGCAGACCAGATGTAGAGACAGTTCAGGGTTGATTCACCAAAGGGTAAAAACACAGAAGACACCTTTAGGAGTCCAAAAACAGCCAGGGCAAAAAACATTGAAACACGAAAGCAAGGCAGAGAAGGAAAACAAGAACGCACACAGCTAAACCGATCAAAATCTCTCAACATGCAAAACTGGCGAACCCACAAAAAAAACACAAGGCAGACTGAACTTAAATACCAAAGGGGGAACTAGACAACAAGACACAGGTGAACTAAACAAGGGGAATTAACAAGACACAGGAGAAACAAATCAGGCAACCAAACAGGGTGATAATTGGGAACAGGTGAGGGGTGGAGACACGGACAACAACAAGGGAGCACATGGCATAAACAAACAAACACACACAGGAAAGCACATGGAGGGAACAAGGAAGCACAAGGACTAGACACAGGAAGGAAACAATGGCAGACAGGAAGTAACATAAAAGGACGAAAGGGAAACAAAATAAAAGCACGGGACAAATAGAGCACAGTCCTGACAAGAATAACAGTTGATGCAACGAATTGGCGTTGTAGTAGCTGGTTGTAAATTCTTCAGTGTCATGATCCTGACGTTGTTTCTTTGAAGGAGGAACCTTGGCCTTCTTTGGACTTCTGACATTTGACAGCCTCTTCATGAGCTTTTTGGCAACATGCTCCTGCCGGGTACAAATAGTAAATATTAAAAGATGACAAATGACATCCATGTTAACACCATGAAAATTAGCAAAAGGGACAAAAAACCCTACTTACCCAGTGTTTTAGCATTGGGTAATACAGCAACATGAAACACGGAGGCTGGTTCCAAAACAGTACAAAACTAGCGATAGCTAATGAGCAGTAACGTTAGTGGCGTATATCTGTCTGAATACGATCTGTATGAATAATTTTTTGGGTTGCTAGGCAGATTTCGTGGGGCACATTTAAAACTGCCCCATCTCCCAATGTAAACTTTGGCCTGTGTCACTCACGCTCATTGGTGATTACATCCCAACAGTCTTATGACAGCGAAGAGCAGGCAGCATTTCACAGAGCAAGCACAAACAGAGCTAGCCATCAATTTAACAGAGAAAATGGCGAAAGGTAAACGGTCAAAGGTGTGGCTGTATTTCGCACAGAAAGATTCAAACAACGCGATGTGCAGCAAATGCAACAAAACAATTGCGTGTAAAGGGGGGAGAGCAGTTAAGAGTCAAAGGCAGATCAGCAACCGCAGACTGAAGACTAAACGGAGATGCCAGCAAAACTAAACCTAGTCTAGCCAGCGGAGAAAAATAAAGAGGCTCTTTCCTTGAGTTTAGTAGCCATTGTACCGTCAGGAAATCATGGTTTTGGTGATCGACGCTTCCCCCTTTTGAAGTAGGACGGGCACGCGCAATTGCCCTGATAAGTGAAGTCTGGTTCGAATTAACATTTTTTTGAGCGCGCATCAGCCTTGGACGAACCGAGATAGGCCTCAAGCATCGCGTTAATTTAAACTGGCAAATGGGATATTTGATCGACTTAACTGAACCACGTACGACGAATGGGGCCGAGGGTTTATCCTTTTACTACCCATGGAGTATAAACAGAGGAATTTATTCTTACAAATGATCCAGTAGCGCACGGTAAACACAAAGTTTTGATTCTAGCAAACAACTCAAAACACTGTCTTCGGGTAACAATCTCAAAAGTCCACAAAACAACCAAAATCCACAGAACAAAAAAATAGACCTATAGACTGTGAGATGCACCAAACAAAGGTCAAGATTTCACACGAGCAAGTTCTCAATAGGAGCAGGGTGAGCAGAGTTGTCAGTTCCTCAGGTAGAATTATGACTGAGCAACGAGGCTCAGAAGCAAGGGGCTTAAGAGAGTCACCTGAAACAAGTAACAGGTGATTCCTCTGATCACCTGGCGTGGGGTTTCTTAGTCCGTTTAGCAAGGGCTTGGGAAATGTGCCGGGGTTCCCTGGTTCCCCGAATCTCAGGGGCTTGTGGGTTCCGGCGATATCGCCTGGCTGGTCGAGGTATGACAGGTTCATGCATGTCTGCCCTACACCTAGGCCGATCGTTCATCCAATGTTATTTAAGTCCTGTGCAATCTGTACACCATCCAGATAACTTTGAAACCCCATTATCCTTGGCTCAGCTCTCCCGCGCTGGCACCTCCTTCAATTCAGGTGCGGTTGCTTAACAGGTCCGTGGGGTAAGTTAAGCAACATTTGGAACAATAAGTATGAGATGCACTCCTCCTTAGCTGACATTGAACCCCATGCTGAGTTTCACAGCAGTTATTGTCACCAGTGTGTCAATGTGGTAGTGCCGACAATCACTTCTTTAGAAAAATGTCTTCATAGATCAATCAGGTCTTTGCCTCTGGAGCATGGCATACTCCCTCACATGTTACCCTCACCTAGTTTAGCCTGTGAGTCTCAACACGGTTTACCAGGGTGTGGCCGTTGCCGTGCACTAGCAACTTCTTGGAGCCATAGATGAGAGTTAGGTAAGTAGTGAGGACCAGTGCCAGGAGTCCATACGGAGGATGTGGCTGACTGATGAAACAAAGGTACTACTGCTACTACTACACCCAACACCCCTTGCACTAAATATAAATACTGCTCTATACATTTAGAAATTACCATGTCATGCATATGGTAAAAAATAGCAAAACACTCATCAGGCAAGCGAAAATGCAGAAAAGGCTGATCTAAATAGCCAAAAAGTGTGAATTCACTTGAGTTTTTTGAAAGTAGAAAAATTAGATTCAGCATGCAAGAAAACAGAGAAATCGACACCAAGATCATTCAAATCCAACAAGTACATGCATTTCTATGAGCAAAACCATTTTCGGCAGACACATACGGCGTCCATCTTGAAAAATGGCTGCCACCTTGGATTTTTGAATGGCACGTCAGGCAGAAGATTCCAAAAGGCTAGGCAAATGTCGCAGATCCAGAAAACAGGTTTGGGTCAAGAACAATCAGCCAGGAACCAGGGTAGGGGTAAAACCTGGACTGGATCAAATATAGGACAGACATTAAACAATACAGGACACCAGAACACATTGACTAAGAAGTGGAGGTACTGGGCTGGACTGTGACAGATGCGTATGGTTACGGGTGATAATAAACAAAATAAAGATTGTTCACAAATAGCCACAGCTTGAGTCCGAGTCAAGTCAAGACTTAAGTGCGACGAGTCCAAGTTGTAGACTCGAGTCCTCATCTCTGGCAGAGAGTGACTTCATTAGAATTCAATTCAATTTTATTTATATAGCGCCAAAACAATTAAATTGTTAGAAGATCCCCTAAGTCTCTTAGTTTATGACGTTCCCTACTAGAAATCCCAGGAAAGCTGTCTAAGAACAGCCTACTAAATAACTTCTAGACAACAGTAAACATCCTTTATCCAGGCCCAGACCATTTGCAGTGTGGGTATGAATACTGGAATGGTGTATGTGGCTGCTGTGGCGAGTTAGAACTAGGGATGCATCCTCCAGCAGGGAGTGGTGGGTCTCCGCCTACTGTAGGGGGCCCATAGCCTGACGATGTCATACTCATAATTCTAGTCAGAATATGAGTCTGATATCGCTCCATTGGGCTGTGATTATGGGGCGTGTTTCAACCGAACCAGGAGAAAAAATGCCTCTTCGCTCAATTGGTTACCTACAACCAATCAGAACAACGTAGTATGTGACCAGGGGCAGCTGATACATTACACTTTTACCGGATCCCGTAGGAAGGAAGGCAAAAACATCTTTTCGATTGACAAATGCCTTAATCGCGTTTCTCTGTTCCTCTTTCAAAATGAATGCACTGTCAATGTCTAAATGGACTCGAATCTATACATTTCAGCTCTCCAGCGGCAGCCATGTTTGTTGAAAACGAATTCAACTCGTGTGTTGGTGACGTGGTTGGTTACGTTACTGTTGATCATCTGTCCATCATCGTATAAAGCCCGCCTTAACAATTTGATTGGTACGGCCGATATCGAGCCGCAGATAATTTCTCCTCAATGGAGTAATGCCAGACCGAACTTCCCAACCAAAAACATTGTGGGCGGGGCTAAGTTCGGTCTGGTATCCAGGCTAGGGGGCCCAGGCATAAGGGCTTCAATAGTACTGACTGGCTCCGATTTGGGTCCACTGCCACCCTTTTGACTTATATGTGGTGCTGAGGATCTGCTGGAATATTCCTCATTTATACATTCTACTCTGGCTTCTTATAATACTACTAGCTACTCTTTATTAATATTTATTTAAAGTTGTTTTAAGCATGTTTTACTGTTACTATTTCACTTTTCACCCACATTTCACGTCTTAGTACTTTTTACACGGTCCCTAAAATGTAGTGTCTTGAATATCTGTTGAATGTGGAACATGAAACTAATTTCACATCAGTAAATGAATTAATCTACAATCTCCCAATCTGCAGGCTCTCTAAATACACATTTTACTCTATAGCCTATAGTTAGTACGTTTTTGCATGCAAGCGTTATACTTTCTAGGCCGACACTACCGTCGGATGAATATGCAAAGTCACGATTTCCACGAGAGGAGGATTTCGGCGATCTCCTCCTATTGGCTGAGGACTTGGCGATTTAGTGTTTAACCCCGTGTGCTGCAAACAATCTTCTCCATCTCTACAAATGGCAAACACTGCTAAGGTTATTACATTTCACGTGTTATCAAACTTTATCCAAACGAATGAATATCATGTGAACTAATCAATAACAATGGTGCGTGAACGTTGTTTTGTCTTTAAGCCCGTTCTTCATGGATACTTCAGAAGCTCTTGCTCTTGGCGAGTTCGCATCGGTAAGTTGCAATTTTGGACACAGAAGTAATTTGGAAACTACTGTTAAGTAAGTCGTTGGCGTTGAGGGACTAGTAACCTGACCACTAAAAACCTTCTCGCTTGTTTTGCCTTTATCTGGTGAAGCTGTGCATGGTCGCAGATTCGTCGATCTAGTTGAAGTTAAATTTGACGCTCAATTGTGCTGTTCATTAAAAGCGGTCACATGAGGGGTGTCACGACAATATCAGCCCAGTGTCGCCAAAAATGAAATGTTGTTTTATTGGATAGGCCTTTTCTAAATCTACAGTTAATTCTCTTTTAAAAAGGCGTTCATTCGTTAAATTTGGTGCAGAGAAATTAGCGAAAATGTTTCAGTTATCATCTTAACAGAAAATCAAGTTTGGACAAAATCAATCGTGAACTTTGTGATGTGAACATAAAAATGAATGGATAGCAAAAACATATACAATTGATTCAAAATGGCAAAACAGTGCTTCAAAACCTGGGGCAAAACTTCAGTTGACCAATCACAAAAACGGATTACACTCCTTAACAATCCATGTAAACAGTCATTAGTGGCAGAAGGGAGGGGAGAGAATCTGAAACATGGCAGATTAATTCATACACGTATCAGAATAAGCATGCTCCATGATACATATACAATGAATAGAGAATAAAATGGGGAGAGAGCATTCAAGTATTATAAAACAGCTTAGTGGGTATACAGTTGGCCCGTAAGGTTACTACTACAAGGGTAAGTAGAGTAATGAAACAGAAAACTATGTCGATGGTGGCAATTATTTACATTACAGGTAAACAGGCTAGCACAGAATTAATGCATGACAGTGTGGTGGGGATAGGTAGGTGTAGGCAGAGGTAGATCAGGTGGAGAGACTACAGCAGCATCCCACAGCGGAGACTGTCTAGACAAGGAGGGGAATAAAAGAGACGAATATTCCAGCTGTCACTCGCAAATCGTCTTTTAGGCTACATTGAGTCTATGGCATCGTAAAAAAAAAAAAATTGGGTAATCGTGTTTTGTCAAACCCATTGCATATTCATTTGTAACTATATTAAACTAGGACATTCAGTGAATTTCGCTAGTTTTGACATGATACATGCTCTCTTTCTCTCTCTCTCTCTCCTTCTAACCAAGGTAGGCTATAGGCTAACGTTAAAACTACAGCATAGCTAACCTAAACTACGTACATAACATATGCTATTGTAACACGTGTGCCCACCATCTCAAACATCATGTAACGTCTATTTCAGTATGACAGATTAAAAAAACAGAAAAGGTGCATTCTTTGGATGTTGTTAATATGAATCAGAACTAGCCCTTGAAAATCTTTAAACAAATCCGGATGACGGTCTTTCAGGTGCTTTGCTAAATTGGAAGTATTACCTCCCTTGGTCTGAAGACCACGGTAGCATCGTTTGCATAATGGCTTCTGCGGATTAATGATAACGCCACGGTCACCTGCCTCAAACGCAAAGTACTTCCATACACGACTCTTTGTGCCTTTTTTATCAACAAGTCGAGGTGGGGCGATCGCTGCAGCCGCAGTTGCCATCTTGGTTTTCTGAATGTAAACGTCGACTGGAACACTCTGAAGCGTATACTGCCCCCATCAGTTCCAGAAGAGGCGCAGCACCGATGCTAACAGCTGGCATCGGCGCTGTCGCTACACGTTGGTAGTCCTTTGGGGGATCGTAGTCCCTCACATTGCGCATGCGTCATTTTGCGACACTGTCGACTGCTGTCGACAGCGAAGCCGTGCGCGCATGCGTCACAACGACAGATCCGTTTTCAATCATGGAGAAAAGCGACGAAAGCCAGTTTTTTAAAAACATGACCATTTATTTAAAAACAAAGAAGATGTCACAGTGGGCAAAACAGATGAGGTGGAGGATCAAAAAGTCTCTCCCCAGTTTCGTTTCATATGTTGACGTAGAGCCTTATGCTGTTAGCCGTTTACAACATAATTAAATATAACATTAAATATACCCACATTATGCGTTAAGACAAGCCCCATATGTTGACGTTTAAACCGTTTACAACATTATTAAATATTACGTTAAATAAACCTACATTATGCGTTAAGACAAGCCAGATATGTTGATGTTGAGCCTTATGCCGTAAACCGTTTGTGTCTGAGCATGCGCAATGTGAGGGACTACGATCCCCCAAAGGACTACCATTGTGTAGCGACAGGCGCTCACGGTGCTTAAAAAAAATAGGCATTGTCTGTGTTTTGTTATTTTAGCATGGAAAGGTATCGTAAGTATCGGTTCTCGTGACATCCCTAATAGGCACATATCGCACATTATACACTTTGGATAGTGTAATTTATTAGAAGATGTTGAAATACATTTCAAGGTTACAAACTTCCAAGGCATTTGGCGTGAGATTGACAAAGACTGACCAAACTTTTTGGCACAAGAAGAATTTATTTATTTTTATGCTAGCCTGAGAGGGGACTGAGGTAGATGACTTGGCATCTGGAAAAACTACAAATATCTGTGAGACAAGGGATGACGCTGATAAAGTTGCAATCTTTTTTTGCTGTGCGCCAAAGTCACCAAAGAACCAGAGAAAATATGCTGCTAACACCTGGCTATATGCTGAAGGAATGATGGTGACATATGATTGATCTAAGAAAAGGTGTTCAACTAAATGAATCCTGCAAAACTGGGATTCCCCTGACACAAAGTGAAACTTGGGTGGCAAGCTTGCCAACATGGCTATACGGTAACCGACACAAGAGCACTTCTTACCAGTACCAATGGCTGAGTGTTATCGAGCAAGTTTACTAACATCATCTATAGATGTCTCACTAGTGGCTAAACCTCTGTCAAAATGGGCTGACTAGGCTTTTCAAAAACTAGCAAGTCCACAACTTTGCTAAGAGTGACAACACAAGACGTAGCAAGCCAACTAATAAGTTATTACGTTTGTCGGCAGAGATAACGTATTTCCTAAAGGATTCGTATTGAAACCGGAAGTGGGTGATTTACTCCGTTTGATTGGCTAATAACAGGACCTTTACTTTTTCGTTGAGAAATTATGTTGATCGCCTGACATTTAAACAATCGGTTTTCTTTAAATTATTATTATTTTTGTGAAGTTATACGGCTCAATACTCAATTGACTTGTTAACCGAACTTTTACGAAGTCATACAACTAAACAGACAAGTGACTTGTTAACCGAACTTTTACGAAGCTATATGACCGAACACAAAGCTAGCACTGTTAATTCCGGGACGTCAGAAGCAATGTCGACATCTTACGTTTGACAGCGGGCTTACCAAACACCGTATAGTACAGAGCTAGGTCAATTAGCTCACATAAAATACTGTAATTTAAGATAACCAATACCCTAATTTTCCCCAAAAAACATCGATTTTGTGTGTGTGTGTGTGTGTGTCTGTGAGAGTGCTAGCTTGAGCTAACCAACCATATAGCATATAGGTATAGCTACCTTGGGCTGCCCAAACACTGCTAGCTCTCGCCTAAGATACTGTAATTTAAGCTAACCAATTACAGACCTGCCAACCTGCACGCATTTTGTGTACCAACCACACAATTCTTAGTCAAAATACGCAGGTACGAAATGCCAGCTGAAACTACGCAACAAAAAAAAAATGAATCAATACAAACCTATACCGTACATGCATTTAAACATCATCCCTCAGATTGGACAAGATGCTACGACCTTGTGCCTGTGGTTCTGTAACCCTCCCTGACCCGCAATAGTACTCTCACTCACTCAACATCCACTGCTACTTTATTATCCACCGAGGCGTAATGCATTGTTGCGGTACAATGGGAAGTGGGGAGTAATAATCAAGCACATAAATGTGACCGTAATGTTAGCATATAAAACGTTAAAACATGTGTTCGGTAACTTAATGAGATGATGCATTTCAAGGAGTATATCCTTCAGATAAATTTGTATAAAAAGTTAGCCGTAGTAGTTAGCATACGATGTGAATCGCCTGGTTACGAGACAGCTACGGTGTGAATAACTGATGGAGTAGGCTAATTTAGTTGCAGTAACGTTAACTCAAACGCCACGGAGACTGTTCTAACTTTGAATCGCTCTGTTGGGGCAAAGTGACCATTGCAAAGGTGTTTGATTACAGACTGCTAACGTAGCAAATAATTCCTACTATTGCAGCCAGTCAACCAGCCTTGCATGTATAAAATAATCATGACGTCAGATGACGATTTTCAGTTTCGTTACCTAAAACAAGACCCAATACAGAGCAACCCTGAGCACTGACATGATAAGCGCTTTGGTGACAAGAAAGGTGAGCATGAATGCAAAGGGGACTGTCTGTCACATGGAAGGCTTCAGTGATGCTCTGCTCCGCAAGGCCGTCGCCAAGCTATGAGGCAAAGCAGTCAAGAGCAAGTGCCACTGGAAGTAGATAGATGGATACTTTAATAGGAGCTTTAAATATATATATATATATTCTTTAGAAGTGCTAAATGATGCAAAATGTAAAGATCTCTTTTCATTTATGGAATTTTTGTCAAGAAAATATGATTGTATTGTTTTCTTCGCCGGTGATTTATTATGTTGAATAACTGGATGATATGGCGGTAAGTGGGGAATTGACCGTATGCAAAGCCCCTGCAAAACTGAAACTCCCCTGGTACTCAAAAACTTTCTTCAAGGTTGGCAGGTCTGCAATTACCTCATTTCCCCCAAAACCCATCGATTGTGTGTGTTTGTGATGTGTAACATATATCCTTTATCAGTCATTCAAGTTATTTACATTTATTTACCGCTAGCGATTGCACCGACACAAGTGTAATTCAATTGCTAGCTAGCTAGCTCGGTAAATTAGCTCGCGTAAGATACTGTAATTTTTAGCTTACCTATTACCTAATTATCACACAAAAAACATCGATTACGTGTGTTTGTGATGTGTAACAAATATCCTTAATCAGTCATTCAAGCTATTAATGTTTATTTACCGCTAGCGATTACACAGACACAAGTGTAATTCAATCGCTATTAATGTTGAACTTGAACTTCAACAACGTGACACAACATTAAAAGTCAGGCATCGACATGGTTCCTAAAGAATAAATCAAAGGTCCTTGTCCATATCTGTTCAGGACATGTGACAAGTTTTATCCAACCAGAGACCGGAGTAAAGTGACGACTTCCGGTTTCAATACGGATCCTTTAAGAAATAAGTTATCTCTGCTGACAACGTTAATTGTCTCAAGGTGCTTTACAGAGCCCAGTGCCTGAATCCCCTTAGAGCAAAAAAAACCCTCCCTTTTAATCAGGAAGAAACTGTAAGCAGAAACACGGCACATAAGGGGACCCTGTTTGAGATAAAAAGGGAAGGGGACAGAAGGTGGATGGGGGGGGGGGGGGCAACAAGTGGTAAATGTACACAGCATATACGGGGTAAATGTACATAATACATACAAACATCATATGGTATATACATGATGCATACAAAACAGCTTGTGGGTATACAGTGTGCAAAATGCTAGCATAGAGTATGGGATAGAATAAGTGTATGACAGTGTGGTGGGGATGGGTACATGTGGGCTGAGGGTTTCTACAAGTAGATCAGGTGGAGAGACTACAGCAGCATCTGCAGCGAAGATAGTCTAGACTAGGAGGGGAAGAAAGAAACAAAGTGAGTGGGTAGAGTTCGGCTGCCAATATGCGTCGATGTACTTGATGGATATGGTGATGAGGAGCAATGTTTCCACATCCATCAGCATTTGCAAGCAAAGGTCACGCTATAAGAGAGAGAAAATGTTGTTAGTAGACATCAATTTGATAACCAGATAAGGAGATACATTTAGGTAAGCAATTAACAGTAAGTTATATGGCCACTTTATCAGTATCAATATCAATCAATCAATCAATCAATTCAATTTTATATAGCGCTTCTCTATATACCCGAAGTCGCTTTACAGAGTCCAGTAGTCATACACACACAGTCATACCGGTGGTGGTAAGCTACCTCAGTAGCCACAGCTGCCCTGGGGCAGACTGACAGAAGCGTGGCTGCCAATCAGCGCCAACGGCCCCTCCGACCACCACCAACATTCATTCACATTCACACAATGCAATGCATGTCTTTATGATGGTGGGGGAAACCGGAGTACCCGGAGTAAACCCACGCAGGCACGGGGAGAACATGCAAACTCCACACAGAAAGGACCTGGAACGACCTGGAAGGACCGGGATGCGAACCCAGGGCCTTCTTGCTGTGAGGCGACAGTGCTAACCACTGAGCCACCGTGCTGCCCAATATAAGCATTAGCAACATGATATAGAAGGAGAGGAAGAGAAAGAGGGTGCCTGGCCAGGTGTATTGGAAATGTTATTTGCATTTATTTTTGATGAGTTATGTATAGTTATTGTTGACCGACATGGTGCATGTGGATTTTATTTAGGATAGATAGGGTGGCAGGATACACAAGAGTGCACAACTGGCTGTGACAGCTGCCAAATGCTGCCGTATGCTGTACCCGGGATCCGTAACAGCACTGCTTCATGGTACAACATGCGTTGTCTGTAGCCCAGTTTTATTGACTAGGGGGATTTTATACTTGTTCAGTTGTGATGAGTTATGTTTAGCTATGTTGGCTGGCTTGGTGAATGGGGAGTTTTAGTTGTACAAGCATAGTAAGGGTACAAGGGTTCACAGTACAACATGCGCTGTCTCTAGCCCATTCCTGTTGAACACTACAACATGGCGAAGGTGAAGAATGTTGTAAATGTAATATGTAAGAATGTAATAAAAGCATGGATTAGTTTTCTGCATCTTGGAGGGACAGGACTTTTCTAATTTTGGCAATATTGCATATAAAATTATGTCTGAGATCTATTTTATGTGTGTGTCAAGTCGGAGGTCTTGGTTGATAATTACACCAATAATTCTGATTCTAGTGTTTGGTGTTAATGAGATGCCATCACGTGTTGGTAGATGGCTAGATAGTGTCATTCTCAATGGTTTACTCTTGTTGTCTCTTGCAATTTTGTCCATACTGAGCTAGCTTCTTCTTACAGCTAGCTGAAGAGTCTGACCCATATATCTCACTGCTAAATACATACATATCATATACGTATCATAGGCCTACTGTAGGCTACTGATAACTGATATTTGCTGCTATGAAAAATATTGATTAAGCGAGAGAGATACAAATAATTTGCATGTACAAAATAAGTTGCTGATACAGTTGGCTGCAATATGATTTGCTACTGACAGAAATTTTCTTTTAGTATACTAACTTACGGAGGAGATACTAAACCATAGTAACCTATAACAAACCTAAAACTATTCTGTAGCCTATATGAAGATTTTAGTCTTTTAACTTTAGCCTGTGTCACATAAGTACCAGAGCTGATTACCTCAGCAAAGCATAGCGCAGCAAAACAAAACTAGTCACGACATTTGTGAGTGAACCAATTACTTACAAGTCATAAACAGAATCCTCAATTTTATCGTATTGAAGGTCAAAAAGGCAACATTCTTCTTTGTTGTCCTCACACTTTCCTCTGATGAAATCACAACAAGGGTAATGCTTCGACTTATAGCAGGACATCAGCAGCAGAGATCTTTTCGGTGAGTGAGTGAGTGAGTACCATCGTCTTGTATCTCTGTAGTCAGTGTAAACAACCGAAACATGTGCTTTTGTTTCTAGGAGTCACATTGCAGGTTTTATGAAAAGTGTGTGTGTTGTGTAGGAGTCACATTGCATGTTTTATAAAGAGTGTGTGTGTGTGTGTGTGTGTGTAGGAGTCACATTGCATGTTTTATGCATGTGCTCGCATTGAAATGACCCAGTAACGTAATGCCCAATCATATAAAAAGCTCTCTTTGCTATTGATTGGGTCATCAAGGGCTGTTTTTTTTACTCAGAGACTGAAATATGTATGTGGTTCATTTTATTCTCCTCATTAAGCTCTAAAGATGTATTTAGTTTCTACCTATAGATATTTGAAAAGTAGACCATTCACACCTCAGTAATGTGACTGTGTAATGGCGGTCAGGCAAAGGACTGTTGGACACTGCGGTGCCTTTACTCTTTTATTCCTGAATTACAGACAAATACATAAATGTCATCAGAAACGGGTTGATGCACGCAGGATCCGTACACAAGCATACCGCTTCTGTCTCTTTTCCTTTCCAATGGGAACAGATATGCAGAGAGGAATACAGCTCTCCTTTAACATCTTCCACACTGTACAAAACACAACAATTAAATACTTGGCAGGAATCTGAGAAAAGTCATTTTAAACATCAAACATCAAACAGTGCACAAATAATCTCAATAATAATACACATATAACGTAGACATTTTAGTTTTGGAGCAACATACCTGAATTATAGACAAATACATCAATGTCATCAAAAAAGAGTCGATGCACGCAGAATCTGCACAGGTAAAATTAAATAATATAAATAAAAAATAATGTTTCAATACTGCAGCACTGTAAGCTAACTAGCCAGCAGGACGTGGGGAATGGAATGTAGAATGTGTGCATAGAACAAGTAAGCTAATTAGCGTTCCGAAACAGATAAGATGAACATCTACACATGAACAGATGCACATCTTCCTGTTGGCACATATCAGTACATTAGGCTACACATCTCTATATAAAGATATTCATAATGAAAGTTAAAATAATCAGGGCATTCAATAGGTGTCAAACTAAACGATACATTTGATGCATGAAGAGTTCCTAGCGAACTTTACAGCTAATCAGTGTGTCTATATATAGAACCTTGTGGTCGGGTGAAAAATATAAATAAACTTTCTGCCCATTAATATGACTGTACCAAAACCATCACAATACATACTAAAATATAAAGTACATGTAATACGTCAACATACATTACATTTTTCAAATGTGAACCTTTATGAATTGTGAGGGGCATTTTGCACAGTACACCTATCTGAAGACAAGCATACCGCTTCTGTCTGGGTAGGGCAAAATTACATAAGCATAACTTGCAGACCTGCAGTACATCACATCTCCAAAGGTGGCTCCAAAACACCAACACTGACTAAACCTGCTCAATTATGGCGAAACACATATTATTGTTATACTACATTTACAACTCCGTTACACATGGAGCCTAACTAACGGTGAAGCACCGCAGAATGGATGAGGGCAGCTCTCTCTTGAGTAGGCTACACATACACCAGAATGGATGAGGGCAGCTCCCTCTTCAGTAGGCTACACATACACCAGAATGGATGAGGGCAGCTCTCTCTTGAGTAGGCTACACATACACCAGAATGGATGAGGGCAGCTCCCTCTTCAGTAGGCTACACATACACCAGAATGGATGAGGGCAGCTCTCTCTTGAGTAGGCTACACATACACCAGAATGGATGAGGGCAGCTCCCTCTTCAGTAGGCTACACATACACCAGAATGGATGAGGGCAGCTCTCTCTTCAGTAGGCTACACATACACCTGTTATGCTTGGCTGGATTAATTGCAGCTAAGGGTATAAAGCTGTAGAGTATAAAATGTAGCAATGTGCGAACATCAGAAGTTTGAAGGGGTTTCCCTTTGTACTGTTAATGGGTTTCCCAAAAGCTGCCTTGCAGATCGGTGCAGTTGGTAGAGAGAGATGAATGGTAAGATGGGGAGAGAAATACTATAGGTCAGAAACTGACACAGAGACCTCATTTTGTTTCACAACTGAATGTAAATTGGTCTGATATTCTGCTTTAACAATGTGCATGTCAATTTTACTAAACACTATTTAATATTGACACATAGATAGTAAGCAACAGGTTCCCTCAAATCTTTGCAAACTATTGTTAACTAACTGTCAAACTAGCTAGCATCGTTTGAGCAGAATACCAGAGCAACACACACTACACCATGGATGAAGCTAGTTTGATCATTTCCCAGCTAAAATGTCATTAATTAATGTCTGTGTGTATTTTAATATTGTGTAATGTAAATTGGTTCCCTTTTAGTGTAATTATTAAAAACACTGCTCCATCCATATTCATTGATTTGTGTACTTACAAAAAAGTGTATCGTCATCAGCTGTTGTTGAGACAATTTCAATTGTTATTGGCACTATATCAATAAATAATAAATAAATACAATTGGATTTATTTGAAAGTCAGTCCATCAGAATCCATGCCACATACTGGTATAATCAGGAATATGGTTTCTGTGCATAAGAGCACCGGCTAAAAGAGAGAGAGTTTTCACCACAACGCTATTGAGGCATTGAAGTCTCCGCCTTTATTGTGTTTATTGTGTCCTTTATGTATTATGCCCCAATTGTATTTATTATGTTCTGTGCTAAGTATGTTGGTAAAACTGCATCGCTGATGGTGTTTTGATGAACTTTGTGTCTGAATATTCAAATGTATTTGAACTGTTCTCTTTAAATGACTAGCAGAATCCATGAGTGTGTTTACTGTGTCCTCAGCTTTCGCTCTGAAAGGAATGGATTATGACCAGGTTAATGTAAACCTCGTAAAAGATGGTGGCCAACAGGTGATGTGCCAGTTAGTATGTCCTGAGTTTCTGTACTGCAACACCACTAAATGTACCAGGCCAATGCATACAAGTATGCTAATTGCATGTTACTTTATTGTTCTTTCAGGTAACAGATCAATACAAAAGATTAAACCCCATGCAACAAGTGCCTGCTGTGACCATTGATGACATGACATTGTCTCAGTCGGTAAGCTGCTCTAACAAATGAACGCTGTTCTATTGTGACCTCTTCTATTGACTCTTCCTTTTCATGATCTTGATAAGATTGATTAGACCTCCCTCTCAAAATAACTGTAACCTTGTACTGTCACTAATTAAATGACCATTCCTTAATAGCAAATTTCAATGGATTTTGACTTTACTGAAGCCCCACATTTTATCATGGCCTCAGGACAGAGATGTCTTAACTATTCAGAGGTTCTTTTGCAGTTTTTTTTCATTAATGGCCTTTCTTTAAGTAGCTCCTTTGACTGTGACCCCTCTACAATTGAGTACTGGGGCTGCCTGGAGAGAAAATGATGTGATATTTTGTTGGCTATAGAAGGTACGTTTAGGCACTCGGGCTGCTGTGAGTCATAGAACAAGGCTATTATGAGTTCACTAACACTAAGCCTGTAACTTGTGCATGCTAGCAAACCAAGGTACAGCTCCAATGTGGTTGATCCTCTGATTGTGTTCTAAAATGTCCACAAGTTTCTGTCATTGGAACCTTCAGCCAACTGCATGCTTGTTTGACAACACACCAATAGCCATTTGCATGACACTGGTGAATGGGTGGTCAATATGTATTGGTTTGTTATGGATATGTGGAAATGTTGACTGTGACTTCTGTAAGAGACATGCAACTGCTGGTAATTTTAACAACAATAATGAGTATAAAAATGTAATATTTGTAGGAAAATTGTAAAAAATGTAACAAATACATTAGAATGACCAGTGAGTTATGAAGAGATGAGTCTTTAGACCCTTTGTGACCCTCTTTAAATCTACCATGGATGTCACTTGAATGAATAACACTAGGTAGGTCATTCCACCACCAAAGTACCACTAATGACCAGAGTCATCGCTGACTGCTGCTACAGCACAATCAGATTTTCTTGGGGATTTTTTTTATAACAAAGCCAAAGGATTCTCTGTGGCTTCTGTTGTACAGGAATATGTGCTTAATGGGAAGATGACAGAGGAGTTGTTGAAGCAACTGAGGCTGAAACTGAAAAAATGTATTGACAGAAGTGCTTGCCAGCTGTCATGATAGATTATCTCAGAAGTCTGGCTATTATACAGTTAATCCTACATGCGCCAAGCACATCTGAGGTTTTAAATGAGTAAATTATCAGTTAGGAAAAAAATCAGCTAAAAAGTTCCCTAGTAAAATGACCTAGTGAGGTAACTTACCTGACAAAAGGCAATAATGACATTTCTGACAGAATCTGTGATTTTGCTAAAACTAATGCATGTTCTGTTGTGTAGTGTGCGTCTAATTTTTTTTTTTTAGGGCTGTCGAAGTTAACGCGTTATACTATGAGATTATTGTGGCCGAGATTAACACAATACAATATTTGAACGCAGTTAACGCAACTTTGTTTACTTCCGGTGTACGTTGACCCATGGCACGAAACCGCCGCATGTCTGCAGTCAGTTAGATAGGAGAGACCGAGACGGTAGTTGAAGATGGAGAGAGCTGAGGGATTGTTGGGCGGAAAGTTTCTGTTTAAGAGGCAAAATGACGGAACAATGGAGAAAACTAAAGTTGTATGTAGCATTTGCCAAGCTGAATGTAGCTATCACAGAAGCAGCTCGTCTTTAAGTTATCACCTTAATGCAAAGCACCCGACAGAAAGCAGTCCCAGGTTAGATGGTCGCCAACCCACACTCCACGACTTCTCTAGGAAAATAACTAGACCAGTCCATGAAAAGGTTACCAACGCTGTAGCAGTTTGGGTTGCCGGTGACTGTCGGCCCATCAACATAGTTGAAGACGGTGGGCTGACTGAGGTGATTCGAATTGCTTCAGGGGACAATTCTTACGATTTACCGTTGAGGGGCACCATTGTGTCTCGCATACATTCCTTGTATGAGGGCGAGAGAGCACCAACAAAATACCATTAAACAACAGTGTCTAAAACACACGCTGTCTGAAGTGATTACTCGTTAATTTATAAGATTTAGTCTTTAGAAGAAAAACAAACTTTTAATCGCGATGAATCTTGATTAATGAATTTCAAAATGTGAGATTAATTAGTTATAGAAAAAAAAAACGAGGGTCAGTTGTGTTTATGTGCACCGGCTTCTAGCTGTCGGCTCCGCTGCTTAAGAGTACAGCAGCGCATATTTTCAAGTGTAACCATTGAGCGGATCCCGTTTAACTGCCACAAGAGTTGTCCATCTTGTAAGTTTAACTGCCACAAGAGTTGTTCATCTTGTAATAAAGATCTCAATGAGGAAACACGTTGTGTTTTTTCTATTTTCACTGCATTTTAATATATTATAAATAGTGAATTTTAATATAAAAATATTAATGATTAATCGAAACTCGATCGTTAATTATCCGGACGATCGGTTAAGACAATTTAATCGAATGCCCATCCCTAATCATTACACATTGACAGGTGTAAAACGGCTCTCATCTATTTCAAGTCAGCATATTTGTTTTGTTTCATATTCAGTACTGACTTAGTTAATATATTGACCAGCCCATAACCCTTACAGAGTCCTTTATATTTCTGGGCTCTTACATCAGCCAAAATTTGAAATGGGATATCAACACCTCCCACCTTATCAAAAAAGCCCAACAAAGACTGTGTTTCCTCAGACAACTGAAAAAGTTTCATGTCAACAAATACCTTTTGGTGCTCTTCTATAAAGCCATCATAGAAAGTGTCATCGCCGCATCAATATCTGTCTGGTATGGAAATTCTGACAGTCGCACAAAGATGAAACTGGAGAGAGTGGTCACGAAAGCCTCCAACATTATTGGTTGTGACCTTCCATCAGTCCTCTCTTTGTAGGCTGAGCGTAGTTTAAATCGTGCAAAGAACATAATCAGAGACTCCTCCCATCCTAGCCATGACTTTTTGGAACTTCTGCCTTCTGGAAGACACTACAGATCTATGTGAGCTGGAACGACGCGCCTCAATAACAGCTTCTTCCCCTCTGCTATCAGACTCCTGAACTCCCAAAGCTGACCTGGAGTTTTTTTTATTTTTTAGTCCTTACTGGACTGAGCTACCTTTGACAAAAGAATACCACCAACATTGTTGTGTGGCAATAAAGTTTTTATTTATTTATTTATTTATTTATTTATCTATCTATCTATCTATCTATCTATCTATCTATTCAGGCCAGAATCTCAAAATCGATTAGATTAGATAGCATTTTCATCTTTGTTCAGGTTTCAATCACTTCTATCTCAAAATTATGAATTGTGATTTTTACTGGGTTTTGCCCTGGCAAGTGACTTATAAACAGTGTCTTATAAGCTATCATTAAGCCACTGTTCAGGATGATAGCATTAATCATAAGCTATCATCCTGAACTGTGGCTGGATATTTTATTTCCCCATAGTTGGCGATCATCCAGTATATTGAGGAAACACGCCCTGGACCTCGTCTTCTGCCCTCGGACCCCAAACAGCGTGCCCAGGTGCGCATGATCTGTGACATCATTGCTTCTGGAATTCAGCCATTGCAGGTAACATCAGCCTTGATTGAGATTGCTTCTGGTTATTTTTGCTAATCATAGTAATTATACAGGAAACCATTACAGTCATTTACAGCATTATGTTGTGTTGATTATATGAACATGTGTAACTGGAGTCCCAAACTGACCTCTTTAAGTCAAAGAATCAGCTGAACTCAAGGAATCAGCATCAGAAAGTCAAGTCACTTTTATTTACAGTACTTACACCGGATTTGAACCAAAGTAGACTTTTAGAACCAGACTAAAAACTCACTTTTATACACAGGCCTTCCCCGGGTTTGAACTACGTGTCCCTTTTAGTTGCATTTTAGTTCAGTCTGAGGTTGTTCTAGGTTTTTTCAACTTCACTTACAGTGGGGAAAATAAGTATTTGGCCCCCTGCCGATTTTTCAGGTTTGCCCACTGATCTATTATTGTAATGGTAGGTCTATTTTAACAGTGAGAGACAGAATATCAACAAAAATAACCAGAAAATTGCACTTTATAACAGTTATGAATTGATTTGCATTTGAGCACGGGAAATAAGTATTTGATCCCCTAGCAAAACATGACTTAGTACTTGGTGGAGTAACCCTTGTTGGCAAGCACAGACGTCAGACGTTTCTTGTAGTTGGCCACCATGTTTACACACATCTCAGGAGGGATTTTGGTCCACTCCTCTTTGCAGATCCTCTCCAAATCCTTAAGGTTGCGTTTTCAATGTCCTGGCTGAGGGAAGGCCAAAATTCCACGGGACATGGCCCCATCCCCTATGGACTTCAAACCATTACGTGTGTTGCCAAAGGTTTACTTGGTGACTGTGGTCCCAGCTGCCTTGAGATTATTCACAAGCTCCCCCTGTGTAGTTCTGGGGTTATTCCGCACCTTTCGGATGATCACCGATACTGCACAAGGCGAGATCTTGCATGGAGCCCCAGACCGAGGGCGATTGACAGTTGTTTGGTGTTGCTTCCATTTGCGAATAATTGCACCAACAGTTGTCTGCTTCTCACCAAGCTGCTTGCCGATGGTTTTGTAACCCATTTCAGCCTTGTGCAGGTCTACAATCTTATCTCTGACGTCCTTGGACAACTCTTTGGTCTTGCCCATGGTGGTGAGGTTGAAGGTGTGAAGTATGATTCTTCTTCTTCTTCTTCTGTAGAGTTTTATGGCGGTTTACAAGCTACGTGTATTACCGCCATCTACTGGACTGAGGTGCAGTTCATTGGGGATCTTTAAAGAAAATTGAATCAAATAAAACATAAAAATAAAATATAACAAAACCAGTATAACCAAATAAATCAAAACAAAACAAGAGTTCTAAATCCTAATCGATAATTGTGTTTCTTTAATAAATGACACTATGGACCCAGTAATACTTCCTGCTCTTGGCTCACCCAATAACGTTTCCAAGGAGAAAACTCTTTTTTCTGCACTAACCGCCCTTTTCAGTTTTTCTCTCTGTCTAGAAAATCTTTCACAACTTAGCAGAACATGTTCTACATCCTCTCTTACTCCACAAACCTCACAATTTCCAGATGGATGTTTGTTCATGATAAATAAATTACTGTTTAGAGCAGTGTGACCGATCCTCATTCTGTAGAACCATACCTCCTCCTGTCTGTTTATATAACTATTCTTTTTCCCTACAATTTCTTTTTTTCCTTATCCCATTCAGACTGCCACATTGTATTATTTTTTTGTTTGATGAGTACCTTCATCTCTGACTTACTGAGTGGAATATTTAATTGAACCTCCTCTTCTTTCGTTGCCTCTTTTGCCAGCTTGTCTGCTTCCTCATTCCCTTCAACACCTTTATGAGCAGGAACCCACACAAACTGGACTGTCCTTCCCTGTTGATTAATTGCAAAAATTATTTGATTTATTTCATTCAATAGATCCTGTCTACATGCTGATTCTCCATTTTGAATAGAACTGAGAGATGACATTGAGTCAGAACA
Organism: Clupea harengus; assembly: GCF_900700415.2. Classification (NCBI taxonomy): domain Eukaryota; kingdom Metazoa; phylum Chordata; class Actinopteri; order Clupeiformes; family Clupeidae; genus Clupea; species Clupea harengus. Next base: position 4,552,599 of record NC_045159.1, on the reverse strand, counting down.
AATGATTGCTTTAGGGAGCCTAGCCTCTTCCAGCCATTGCAATGCAATTATGATGGCTGCCATTTCAGCTGCAAAAATGGATAACTGATCAGTAGCCCTCTTTTTAATATATATATCAGATTCAGGAATATACACCCCTATGCCAGTCTTACCCTCACAATATTTTGATGCGTCTGTATATATTTTTGTTGTATTGTAGCACATACTCAGATACTGCCCTACATTTTCTTTAGTTTCTATAATCACCCTAGGGGAACTAAATAACCAAGGTGAGGTTGTGGCCAGAGGCAAAGTCTTACTGCATGTTATGTCCTCTATCTCCAACTGACTTGCTAATCTGTTAGCTTCCCAGCCAAAACTACAGATCTGAGACCTGCCATATTCCCAACATTCATTAAGGACCTCCTTAGTAGGATGAGATGCATTATGTCCTTTTAAATTGACCCAATAAGCCATACTCAATTTCAGCTGCCTGAGGTGTAATCGCATTTCTCCTGTCTGTACTTGCAGCGCTGGTACAGGAGAAGTTCTAAATGCACCACAACATATTCTGAGACTTTTAGCCTGTATTCTGTCAAGTTCGTTAAGGTGTGTCTTTGATGTAGATCTGTACACAATACATCCATAATCAAAAACTGATCTAATCAGAGCAATATAAATTATTTTTAGGGACATTCCTGAAGCTCCCCAGTTGTACCCTGCTAAGCATTTCAAGACATTAATACGTTAACTTTACATGAAACCACACTCCCAGCTACCGTATGTTATTGACTTGCTTTAAAACTTGTCCATATAGCTTAATTTCTATAGCAGGATTAGCTCTTTTCTTTGAAAAACAGATGACCTTGAGTTTTTTCCACAGATAAATGAAAACCCCATTCGAATGCCCATTTTTCTACCTTGTTAATAGCTAGTTGCATTTTAGCTGTAATGTTTCCAATCTTACACCCTCTTATCCACAAGGCTCCATCATCAGCATATAATGCTCTGTTTATTCTTACATCATCTATTAAATCAAAAATATAATTAATCATTAAGTTGAAAAACACTGGACTGCATACACTACCTTGAGGTGTACCATTTTCTATAGAATAAGTCTTGGAAAAGTCAACCCCAACTCTTACTTCTATAGTTCTTTCTTTTAAGAAGTCCCTGATCTATTTGAACATCTTCCCACCAATGCCCATCCTATTCAACTTCATTAACAACCCCTCCTTCCATAGCATATCATATGCCTTTTCTATGTCAAATAATGTGGCCAAAACTAAATCCTTGCTATTTTGTGCTTTCCTTATTATATTTTCCATGCATACAACAGGGTCCATTGTAGTCCGTCCACTACGGAACCCGCTCTGATGGTTGGAGAATAGGCCTTTCTTTTCACCCTCATACATTAACCTACTAACAATCATTCTTTCCATCAGCTTACATAAATTAGATGTTAATGCAATTGGCCTATAACTTTTAACTTCAGTTCTGTCCTTTCCTGGTTTTCCAATTGGAATCACTACAGAGTGTTTCCAACACAAAGGCAATTTCCCTTGCTCCCAAATCTTATTATAAAGTTTTAAAATTCCATACTTAGCCACGTCATCTATCTCCTTAATCATTTTGTAGCATATACCATCTTTCCCTGGTGAAGTATTCTTGGCCCCATTTAATGCTCTCTTAAGCTCAAATAAAGTAAACTCCTTCTCAAGTACGCTCTCACTATTTGCCTGTTTTCCTAATATTCCTTTATTTTCCTCCATTACTTTAAGTCTCCAAGATAATTCTTCAGCTGTTAGGTTTTTTGAGCTATGAACCTTGACAAAACCTTTTGCAAGCATCTCAGCTTTCTCTTGATTAGTCACTGCCTCTACATCATTATCTTTAATCACAGGTATAGAGAATTCCCTTCTAATGCCTCCCATCTTTTTAATCATGTTCCAAACATCACCCACTTTAACTTCTGCCCCTATCTTACCACAAAATTCACGCCAATACTTCCTTTTAGCCTCTCTCACAACTCGTTTTACCTTAGACTGTGCTCTTTTAAAATCCATTAAATTGGTATATGAATGATTTGATTTAATATTTCTGAAGGCTTTATTTCTGGATTTAACCGCTTCCTTGCAGTCATCTGACCACCAAGGTACCATTTTCCCTTTCCTCATGCCAGAAGATTTACCAATAACCTCCTCTGCTGCCTCACACAATATATTGGTCATTTTTGAGTTTAATTCATCAACATCACTACTCCTATCTGATATTATTTCATCAGCTTACCACTCACCTTAAAGTTATATAACCCCCAGTTTGCCTCTCTCATTTTCCATCTTGGAAACCAATTATCCTCTAAACACATATTTTGATTCCTAACACTAACCCAGATGATATAATGGTCACTACCAAGAGAATTTCCATTAACCTCCCACTGACTTACCCCTGCTATCTGATCAGATACTATCATAAGATCTAATACAGACTCTGTTCCATGATACGCATCAAACCTGGTGCCTCTTCCATCATTTAAACAAACCAACTTATTGTCATCCATAAATTCCTCAATAGTACTCCCATTCTCATCCACTTTCATTCCTCCCCACAGAGTGTTGTGAGCATTAAAATCTCCACATAATATTACCTTTCCATTTCCCCCTCATACAAACTGTCTAGCGTGTCTCTCACAATTCTTTTACAAGGATTATAAAAGTTGATGATTTTAGTTCTAGTTTTATCTACCCATATATCAACCAGGACTACCTCTACATCTATATTCAATGTTATATTTCTATAATTAATCCCTTGTTGAATAAATGTAGCCACTCCACCTCCTGTAGTATCCCTATCTTTGCGCACTGCTGTGCATCCATGTATAATGAACTCAAGTGATGGTTTTAACCATGTTTCTTGTATACAGATGATATTGGGTTTGACATCTATTTCCTCAATAAAATGCTTAAGTTCCTGACCATTTGCAATTCAACTCCTAGCATTCCACTGAAGAATAGACAAAGTCATTTTGTTTGTACTTCTTCTACCTCTGCTAGTGCTAGTAAGATATCATTGATACTTTCTATAGTTATTTCCCCCATACCAATGTATTTCTGTGCCGTTCTTATGATGATTTTAATTCTCTCTGTCTTACTCGATGTTTGGGCAGAACAGTTGATCACTTCCGCTAGGAAAGCTACAAACTTTACATTTTCCACTGCAATGTATGTTGTATTTGCATCCCTTCCAATTTGTTTGATTCCCTGAGAGTGCCAGTGCTGTTTCTGCCCAGGTATTCCTGGACCAGCTCCTGATGGTATCGCTGTTTCCTTTTTTGCCTTAACTTGTTTTATTGCTTCAGCATATGTCACCTTTTCCTCCACTTTAATTCGCTGAACCTCTGCTGCACGTTTATGCGCATCACACCCTTTATACGCAGCACTATGCTCGCCACCACAATTACAGCATCTAACCTTAGTACCTTGCTCACATTTACCATACTCATGATCCTCTCCTCCACACTTGCCACACCTCGCTTTCCCTCTACATATCGCTGCTACATGCCCAAATTTTTGACATTTAAAGCACCTGAGCGGTGGTGGGATGTACTCACGCACTTGGTAGCTCATGTAGCCTACCCTAATTCTCGTTGGTAATCTTTCCTCTCTCATGGACAACAGTATGGATAAACTCTCCTTCACCCCGTCTTTGTTATAGGTCAACCGCTTCACCCTTTCCACTCTAGCTCCCGTCACATTTCTCATAATCTCTTCGTTGGTCAACTCAGTTGAGACCCCTGTGATCACTCCTTGTACTATTCTTTTCCTCTCCCACAAAACACACTTGATTTTCTTCCCCTCCAAGGTTGTCATTTTAACCAAAAGGTCTTTTTGTCTGCTATCAACGCATGTAATGATTACATTTCCATCTCTCAATGGCTTAACTGACACAGATCCTACAGCGTCGTGTAACGCTTTAGATATTTTCAGTGGGTTTAACGAACTTGGAGAATCAAACTGAAGTTTTACCTTTATTTCTTCCTGTTGTCTTACATTTTCGCTACGATTTTCCTCACCCTAATCCAGACCATCACTTGAACTATTACCATTTGTCCTTTTTTTCCTTTTTCCCTTCCTAGATATTACTTCCACCCATTTTCCAATGTTTGTTTCTCCCGCTTCCTCATCCTCAATCTCCTCACTCAATTCTGCTACCGCCAGTCCTTCCGGATTGGCCATTCCCCAATGAACTGCCACCAACCAGCCGAAAAACTGAATGCTCTTGCGACCGACCACGAGGAATCTCCTCCAAAACCAGAATTCTTACTGTTTGGTAGGGGATCAAATACGTATTTCCCGCGATCAAATGCAAATCAATTCATGAGTTTTTGCACACGCCCACTCAAAGCCAAGTGAGTGTTTGTGGGCTCGTGTCCGCGTGCACAACCACACCTTGGTTAAAACAAACATAGGAGAAATGCTGAATGAGTAATCATGTTAAATAATCATGATTCAGATTTTTGCCATAATCAAGCAGCCCTACCTCACCTTGAGTGAGTGTGGGCCCCACTTGGGCCACAACATTCAAACTGTGAACCCACCTCTGAACTGCAGGAAATTGAACATATGACCTATATTCAATAAGTGCATATATTATGTATAAGTGCTGTTCAGGATCAAAAGGTGGTAAAGGTAATCTTAACCATGAATGGTAAATTGGTTCAAAGCTTAGTCTCACGGTCCACAATTCTGATGATGTGTAGATTACGTTCAGTCAGGTATTTGGTTGTCATTATCAACATCATCCTCCAAATCAATGTATTGTATGATATAATAGAGAATAAAAAGACAGAAAACCAACCTTTAACTGTTTTTGCTCTCTATCGATATTTCTGTTTTAGAACCTTTATGTGATCAAAAAGATTGGTGCAGAAAAGGAGTCATGGGCCAACCATTTCATTCAGCGTGGGTTTGAAGGTGTGTCAAAAACTCAAAATGATGTGTTTTTATGAATGTATATAACTATTATTTATTCATATGAGATCAAACATAAAAGTATTTACTTGTCTATAAGTCAATTGTTATAATATGTTTCAGCTTGATGTAATATTTGGATCGATCATATTCGAATGTACTATTATACAACAGATTAGTGCATGATACAGTTACATTCAGAAATTTTTTTGAGGACCAAATTTGCAACTTCATAGCCTGTATAACTAAATCAATTAGTCTAACTGCATAATTCTATACCTCATGTAAGTAGTGAACTATACATGCACTCCTTTCATTCATGCTGTCATTTGCCTTTTCCAAATGCATCAGTAAAATGAAGCAATGTAATATAATGCACACACGTTTCCATGATCTCTTTCCTTCCACCACAGCCCTGGAGCCCATCCTGAAACAGACTGCAGGAGTGTATTGTGTTGGGGAGGAGGTAAGTGTGGAGCTCCATGTCAAAACAAGACTGACTGGAAGAAATCTAATGAACCAGCTCTACAATCAATTAGTTCTGCCTGAACAACTGAAATGTACAACACACCCAATTGCCTTCCAGACCTAACCCTAACCCTAACCCTTCCAGATATCCATGGCAGACATCTGTCTTGTGCCTCAGGTCTACAATGCTGAAAGGTAACACCAAGCAATAACATTTATTTGGTAACAAACCAGTCTTCAATCATTTTAAAATCATAAAAATATCTGTCATGAATCCTCAATTTAACAGGTTTAAGGTGGACATCGGCCAGTTCCCAACTATCAAAAGGCTAAATCAAACACTCTTAAATATTGAGGCCTTCAAAGTCAGCCATCCTTCATGTCAACCAGATACACCTGCTGCCGTGCAGGCATAAACTAAAAGAGCCTTTGTCTACATTCCTGTCGGAAGATAGTATGATGTGGCTCTTATAACCTATCAATTCATTAAAATGCTTTAATAAAAATACTTAAGTCTCTGTCTTATATTTCAGTATTTTAGGGTCTCAGTGTGTCCATCACATAATAGCACAATCATGTAACATTAATAACATTAATGGTCATATTCTCAATTCAGCTTATTTTTTTTAATGTATTTACATTGTGCCATTAACATTTTCTAAAGGTGCCTAACAGACCTGAAAGCAAAATAGACGTGCAGCAAACACAATGGCAACAATGAACAGGAATGCACAAAGGCACACCTAAATGAAGACCAACACTTACTTAGAAAGTATTATAATTTTACAGGAAGTTCAAGTTATAAGTGAACGTAGATTACCATGCCAGTATGGTCAGTATTATTTGTATAAAATTGAGTTGACAGTTGCTGCAACTTTAGAATGGGAGGGGCAGACACATGTGTGACAGGAATAGGTTAACCCTTTTAAGTCTGCTGCATCAATTTGGTCTGAAATCTGGAATCCAATCTTTGCACCACATTCTCACACCAGGGCGATAACAGCGTTGCCATAAACTTCAAAGGCTTTTCCTTACAATTAATTAAATTCAATTTGATCTATATAGCGCCAAGAACAATTGAAATGCTGAGAACTTGAGCCCCCCTAGAGCAAGCACTAAGGCAAAAGTGGATTCAGTTTATATACATGATACATACATGTGGCTTATATACACTATACATAAAAGCATACATGTGGCTTATATATGCGATACATAAAAGCATACATGTGGCTTATATACATGATACATAAAAGCATACATGTGGCTTATATACATGATACATAAAATCATACATGTGGCTTATATACACGATACATACAGTAAAAGATGCACATGATGCACTAAGATTAATAGTGGATACAAATGGAGAGAGTATTGGTTTTAGAACTGCTTAGGCTATACAGTGTGCTCATAAGGTTACTATTTTAAGTATAAGCAAAGTTTTGAAGCAGAAAACTCAATGTCACTAAAGGCATTTTTTTTATATTATAGGTGAATAGGCTGGCACACAATAGGTACATAAGATGTCTCATAAGCAGAGGATAACTTGGGCAGAACAGTTTCTGATGGAATGGGCAGCTGTAAGTCTGCAAGTGGATCAGGTGTGCAGACTGCAGCAGAATCAAGTGGATCAGGTGTGCAGACTGCAACAGAATCAAGTGGATCAGGTGTGAAGACTGCAGCAGAATCAAGTGGATCAGGTGTGAAGACTACAACAGAATCAAGTGGATCAGGTGTGCAGACTGCAACAGAATCAAGTGGATCAGGTGTGAAGACTGCAACACAATCAGGTGGATCAGGTGTGCAGACTGCAACAGAATCCCACAGTGGATCAGGTGTGAAGACTGCAACAGAATCAGGTGGATCAGGTGTGCAGACTGCAACAGAATCAAGTGGATCAGGTGTGCAGACTGCAACAGAATCAAGTGGATCAGGTGTGCAGACTGCAACAGAATCAAGTGGATCAGGTGTGCAGACTGCAACAGAATCAAGTGGATCAGGTGTGCAGACTGCAACAGAATCCCACAGTTGAGTCTAGAGGAGGAGGGGAAGAACAGTGACCAAGTGGGTGGACAGAGAACATCAATCTCATTATTCTATGGCATGGCCCCCAGGATTACAAACCCAGATTAGAGGACGCTAAGAAACTGGTATACAAACCTTGGTCACTTTCCAGTAGGCCTACTGATACATGCCAGCGAAGCCAAGTTGAGTTCCCTTCATGTCCACTGGAGGCAGGTGGCGATGGCCAAGACATGGTTGGCCATTAGTGGGGTTTATGCATATCTCCTAGCGGGGTTCTTTATACAGCGGCTGTGTGCCTACAGTCCTGTAACATTTATAGAACCATGTCTGATGTGTGTGGCCTGGGAGGAACTCCTGTGACATGAGCGATGTTGCTTGGCACCACACATGCCCACCCCATGAAGAAAATACTTTTAAATATCAGCTTTAAAATGTGGATTTGCAGTTGATTTTAGCATGAGGATATAGGGAAAGACTCACACTTGAATGAATGTAATCTTACAGCTACAAAAGTAATGTAAGGGGGACATCAGTTCATGCCACTTAAAAACAGTCAAGACAAACATCCACCAAGCAATCAAGTTAATCAAACAAAACAAAAACACAATATGCTAAAGAACTGACAAATCAAATGGAAAATACAGCTTAAATTTGGGTAGAGAGAGAGAGAGATGGAGAGACTGTCCTTATTTTCTCTTTTTGGCCTGTACTAGAGTCTCATGTGCCGGCTCTCTTAGTTTTTCATCATGCTTGAGCCTGAGGTAGCTAGTTAAGTGAATGTGTTAGCTGAGGTAGCTAGTAAAAATGAATATGTTTTTCCATCTTCACAGCTATTGCAACTGTTGTTTGGTGAATTAAGACAGGGTTTAGATATGGCGTCTATAAATTGACATCACAACTATGATTGATGATATGAACTATGATAGAGGCAGGACTCATTTGCATATTTATATATCCCCTAATACTAAATGAGGAAAGGTGTAAAGCAACATCCGAGCCATTTTAAGGCCATAAAGGTTGTTTTTTTCCATCAAAAAGAACAGATTCGTTTTTAAGGATTTAATCAATGTCAGGAGAGGGACTTTAAAAACTCACCTTTTTAAACAGCATTTGTCTAACTAGTTCATTTGATTGAGACACTTTATTAATGTAATAGTGTTGGTATTATTATTGTATTATACTTGATGCTTTACTTTAAAGTAACACTACGCAACAATTTGACACTTTTTGAGATATGGTTTTATAGGCAACTAGTTTTGGTACCATCCTCAAATTAATTTTGATAGCATATGGTCATGTGAAGGACAGATACACACCTGTGTCTTCCCCACTAGCCATCCAGAATATGCCCTATGTAGTTCTGTGTAACGGGCTGGAATACCCTGCAAAAATGGAAGAAAAGCTTTCATAGCATGACCTTGCCAGCTACACTGCCAAAAGACACCAGTTAGTGTGTTGGAAAGCTTCTATCAGTGTCAACTGGGCTATTGATGGTGTTTGCAAGGTTTTTGCATGCCTTTTAGGTAGTTAGCGTGCTAGTTTTGAAACAGAACTCCTTATTGCTGCTTTAATATAGTTGTTTGATTAATTTAATTGCATTATGTGTATTGCTTAATTTTGTCATTGTATTTTTGTATTAAGTTGCTTTGGACAAAAGCGACTTCAATTCCTTTACTATATCTATAGAAAGGAACAACTTAAGTACAGAGAGAAACAACATCTTTGATATTTCTGAAATAACTTTTATTACAATTATACTATATCTAGGCTTAGGTCCATTGATTTTACAAAAATAAGGCTCAACAGAGGGCTAAGAATATGCTAGCTTGGCAATGAGAGGTATCAGCTAAAGAAAGAAGTAATTCTACTAGCAAGTCCCATTGTAACTTTCTTTGTGTGATCCATTATCCTTTCCCCCAAAATAACTGTTAGGGTGGAGGCAAAGAACTTCATGACAGTAAGCTAAGAGGAAGGTTGTATCCTGTTTAGACCATGGATTTTAAACATCTTCTTAGAATGGGACTTGCTAAAAACTTTCTTTTCTTTGCAAAGGCACTCAATATTGTTATGTGAGGCCTTGTAACATCAACATGATTAACTGTGCTTTGTTTTACTTACTAAGCATGGCATATTAATAGCAAACATTCTCAGTACATATCCATTTATATATCATCCTGCGCTTTCAGTTACCATAGAACACTCTGTAGTACAAAGTCTTGTTTCTCCAAAGTGAATAGGAGTTGTCAAACTTCAGAAGATAGGTGCCTTCCCCAGGAAACTCATGGCTGCCACCCTGCACTGCAAGGTGACTATCCTGCCGATACATTGGCAGAATCTCTCCCAAGTTTGTGTTGGCAGTCAATTTACATCCTTTTTCAACATCAGCAACGTTTGCAGGTCCTGGAAAAGAAAAGAAAACCGTGTCATGACTATTACAGTAAAGAAGAAAGAAAACTACATGTGTTGTACTACGTTTTCAATATGATCAAGTAGTTGATATGGTGAGAACAGATAACTCAGTTCAGCTGATTCTGATCATGTAGATGTGATTCCATATACTGTATGTCATTAAAGGTTGATCTGTTTATAACCTCTTGGGCTTGACACAAAAACCTTATGTTTTGGTACAAACAAATGGAAGCACTTTACAGCTCGTAATAAGTGGGTAGTATCATCTTAAAAACATGGTGATAATTACACTTTACGAAAATGTGCCAAAGAAAAAAAAAAAGACATCAAAAGCCATGAGGAAATTCAGAAGCAGCGAAAATGTGTTATTGAAAGTGATGATGAAGACTAGACTACTATAGTTTGAATCACTTGTGTTGTTACTTTACTGTAAATAGGGGTTATGCGCAACATTCTTCCTCTAGACTCTTCTCAAAAAGCCATTTTAGCTGAACCGTTTTCTATTTATCATTGTAACTTGAAGTTAGCAAGTAATCTGCTAAATGACTAAATGTAAATTGGTTGCTAGGCAACGCCTGAAACAAACTGCGTCGTGAGAAGACTTGAGAGCTGAACAAAACGACATGTTTTCTATTTAGAATTTCCATTTCTTTTCATTTACAAAATGAAAGGAGCTAAAAATGCCATATAATAAACAACTTACTAACCTCGACTGTTCGGTCATGCCGGGAAATATCAGACTTCGGCTTTGCCGTATCAATCTCGCTATCGCTCGGTCGATACGTTACAGCCTCAGTCTGATATTTCCCGGCATGACCTCACTCTCGGTTAGTAAGTAGTTAGTATCATCTTAAAAACATGGTGATAATCCATAAATTGCTTAAATTTCCCAGTTGTTTCTAAATAATAATCCACCATTCATTGTGGCATCGGGGCTGTGCCAAAACTGTGAAAATTAACATGCTTCCAGTGCCATCTTATGAACATGCTTCTAGTGCCATCTTATGAACACGCTTCTAGTGCCATCTTATGAACATGCTTCTGGTGCCATCTTATGAACATGCTTCTAGTGCCATCTTATGAACATGCTTCTGGTGCCATCTTATGAACATGCTTCTGGTGCCATCTTATGAACATGCTTCTGGTGCCATCTTATGAACATGCTTCCAGTGCTATCTTATGACTGAAATTTACATTTGCTGTATGTGTGTTTCTTCGGTCATGCTCTTGACAAGCTTCATACAAACTTAAGATTGAATAAGTTTATTGCAATGAAAACATCAGCTCTTGGGCCACTGCAGAGAAATTGAATCCAAACCATTCAGCATTTTACAGCCCTGACAGCAAGTCATTTCCTTAAAGGTAATCCCTTTGACTCTTGGTAATGACTGGAAAAATACTTCTCGCAATTTCATAATTACACTTAAAACCTCAGTATTGGATATCACCATTACTATTTCAGTTAAAAAAGTAACCCTGGTCTTATCGACTGGTTACTCCTGTACTGCTGCTATGACAACATATTCTTTGACTAGAAGTAAACATGTATTGTGGTGTTCCATAGTTCCACCCCCGAAACTACTAAAATGACAGACAAAAAATAAATGGTTATAAACAGTTATAAAAAGTCTTCATATTTCAGTAGCAGTCTGTGTCTAGATTACAATCGGTATCTTTCTATTCAGATTTCAACTGAAACGTGTTTTCTGTTTTTCCCCGTTGTGTTTACTCATACACAACATTGGCTGATAACGTGTTCCCCTTTACGGCCTCCTGTGATTTACCTTTGATACCTCTGGTGAAAGGAGATTAGCCAAATATTAGATCAAGTACAATCTCTGTCAGGACCCGTATCATGATCATCTCCTAACTCTGTCATCAGCATCTCGATTGAAAAACTGTATTCATCGCAAAATCGAATTTGTTCATTTTGTTTGTAAACACAGAAATAAATCAAGCACACTTAACTATGCTGTACAACTGTGATTTTAAGCACACATATAATTGAAATACCCCTTTGTGACGGGAGCTTACGTTGTTACACAGCAATTAATATTAAGTAGGCGTACGGGTAGGGCAGGAGGAATTGGGAAAGGGGCGGAAATAAGGCACCATTCCATGGGCCTCATTTATAAAATGTTGCGTAGAAAACGTTTTCTGAAATGGTCGTAAGTGTTATTCACAGAAAACGAACGTACGCCCAAAAAAACACATGTACGCCATTCCTGCGTTTATAAATCACAAATGATCGTGGAATTGTGCGCACCTGAATTTCCGCCCTCAAAACGCCCCTACTTAATCTAATTAGCATATTCTCAATGCACAAACGGAGCGCAGACTCAATGGACAAACTCTCTGTGACAATGGCAAGCAAGAAAGAAACATGTAAAAAGAAGAATTATAGTGAGGCTGAATCCGACGTTCTGCTGATGGAAGATTCGGAGAGTTCCGAATTCCTGCTGTACTCCAGTATTGCCACAAGGAAATGTACTTACGCGAACTAGAACCAGACGTAGAGATACATCCTTTTCTACGTCTAAGACGGTTTTTATAAATCTGTACTTAGACGTGGATTTGATTGCACGAACACTCTAAGATCAAATCTGTGCATAAGTACGTTTTTATAAATGAGGCCCAATGATTGATAAATAATTGCTTATTAACTACAACAGTGCCAGACTTAACATACAGTGGGGAACATAAGTATTTGAACCCCTGCCGATTTTGCAAGTTTGGCCACTTGCAAAGAAATGTGTGATCTATAATTGTAATAGTAGGTGTATTTTAACAGTGAGAAACAGAATATCAACAACTGACCAACTACAAGAAAAGTCTGACGTCTGTGCTTGCCAACAAGGGTTATTCCACCAAGTACTAAGTCCTGTTTTGCTAGGGGTTCAAATACTTATTTTCTGCATCAAATACAAATAAAGTCATAAATGTTATAAAAAGCAGTTTTCTGGATTTTTTTGTTGATATTCTGTTTCTCACTGTTAAAATACACCTACCATTACAATTATAGATCACACATTTCTTTGCAAGTGGCCAAACTTGCGAAATCGGCAGGGGTTCAAATACTTATTTTCCCCACTGTAAGTGATTATTGTTCAGAAACAACTTGGAAATACTGGCAATTTATTAATTTACTGAAAAAGTGCGACCAGACAAACCAAACAAAATTTGATTCAAGATGTTTCTGGGATTGTATACTGTAGCAAATAAGTGTAATGAGGGGTCCCCCTGTCAATAAGTGTAATGAGGGGTCAATAAGTGTAATGAGGGGTCCCACTATCAGTAAGTGTCATGAGGGGTCAATAAGTGTAATGAGGGGTCCCCCTGTCAGTAAGTGTAATGAGGGGTCCCACTATCAGTAAGTGTAATGAGGGGTCCCCCTGTCAATAAGTGTAATGAGGGGTCCCCCTGTCAATAAGTGTCATGAGGGGCCAATAAGTGTAATGAGGGGTCCCCCTGTCAATAAGTGTAATGAGGGGTCCCCCTGTCAATAAGTGTCATGAGGGGCCAATAAGTGTAATGTGGGGTCCCCCTGTCAATAAGTTCAGGGCAAAGGGCAGTGAGGCAAGCGTGACTGGCTGTGGTGAAACTGAACCTCACTCGATGTGAATGAAAACAAAACCCATGCCCTCTGAATATCTATTGTGTAAACACACACTTCAACTTAAAGAGCACTGCATCATGGTCACCTGTTTCTATTGATCTCTATATTCATGTTTGTGAGTGTTTGTTACCTTTATTTTATTTAGATAGATTTGAGATCATTTATTGGTCAAATATGCAGTAGTATGATTTGAATCATTTGAAATACACTCACACATGGGTTGGGATAATATCCCCACTTGTGTGTTTCATTTTGTGACAGGGAAAACTTGTTGTGTACATTGAAAGATACAATCCCGTAAGGTGTCATTTTGGCTTAAATGTCTAGTGCAAAATTATTGCTAAAGTATTCTCATTCGTAATTTGTAAATATACTAGTAAAACTAGGGAAATTAAATGTTGTCAAACAGAACTGTATTACAGAGCAGTATTGCTGCCATTAATGTATTCAGATCTGATACATCCTGACAAACATACTGTTCTCAAATACACACGTACACATGGCATTCTATTCATGGGTATGACTAGGTTGTGTGTGTACAAAAATAAAAACACATTTGTTAGACACACACACCAACCTGTCCACACACAAATAAGTGTTCACACAATAGCCCCTATTAGGGCCAACCAGATGCAACATCCAACACTTGATGAAGTGTTGTAGCTGAATGTATGAACGTGAGGCTGACCAAACAAGCAGAGCTGAATTAATGTCACATCATGTCAAATGTCAATTATTTTATAGGTCTCGTCAAAGTGAAATTGTGTAACCCGGAGTGGCTTCAGTAACTACAAGTTTGTGGACTGTGGATCTTTCAAAGCATTGAAAAAGCATGCAAAACTGATTTCAAAGTGAAATGTAACTATTTCTGTATAAGTGTGGCTATCTCTCTGACTCATAACTGGTACATTGGTGTAATTGGGCAGGACTGGACTACAATCAACACAATTTGAGGCTGACCAAGCATCAGCAAGTTGTTCACTTCCTGTTTAGGTGTGGCATCGGATGCCAATCCATTTCCTGCCATTACATCCTCGTTTGAGATATCCAGTATTCCTTCACTATGTCACTATTATCATCACTATGTCTGGAGTTTATATCAACCAAGTCTGTTGGCGGAGTTCTAAAGGGTTTGTAGAAATTCTGTGACAATGCAAAACATTCAAAATGGCCAACTTCCTGATGGGGGGAATTAATACAAGCCACAGTGAAATATGCCTGACATGTTGATAACGATGCCCCCACCAAAATGTGTGAATATTGGACTAGCTTTGAGGCAACCACAGCATTAAACTAATTCAGAAATGTCAGATCTCCTGCCGCCATCTCCTTTGAGGTAGTCACCTTGTGCAGTGATGGACAGCTCCCAGTGCTCCTGCCATACTTGGAATGCTCCCTGGAAGTCTTGCTCTTTAAGTTTATCCAGCATCATCTGCACTGCACTTTGGATGTACTCAGCTGTGTCAAAATGGTGACCCCCTCAGCTTAAACTTCATCTGGGGAAAGAGGAAGAAGTTGCAGCAAGCCAAATCCAGCAAGTGAGTTGAAAACTCTTTTCCACACACTATGAGTGTGTGCTTTGTCAAGATGGAGCACCTAAATGCCAGTGTGCTACAGTTTGGGTCATTTGTGCATCCTCTAGGGTCAGACTGTTGACGGCGAGTTCTGCTGTAACGTCTGGGACAACATTCGGCGAAAACAACAATGATCGCCTGCCTGCCCAGAGCAGCGGTGTAATAAGGAAATATGCTTAAAAACTGGAGGGACTGTCTAGCTCTCTGTTCAGTGTGTGCACTCAAGAACACTTCAATGTTTATACACAGTCCTGCAAATGGGAAACAAGCAGAGTGGCTTGGAACGAGCCATAAACCATTCACAGGCTTCCACAGTCAAGAGTTTTCAAGAGTTCCTTCCAATTCCATTGCAGGGTGTTGAAGGGACCGGTATAATTAATCAGAATATGCCATAGTCAATAATTCAATGATCTTATACCTAGTTATAATTGTTACTTTTATTTGGATTTAACTAGCATGTAAACAGTTCCTGGGTGAATATACTTGATTTTGACCAGGGGAGTGAGGTGCGACATTGGTCTTACCTTCCCCCCCCCCCCCCCAGGTCGATACAAAGAGCCCTGCACCCATGGCTTATTTGAATAGACGGTAACACCCCTAAACTCAGCTTTTTAAGAACAGATCCCTGAAGGAATAAGTCAGACGAGTCTGAGGTGAAGCTATGAGTGGACATTCAGGCTTTGTCTCCCTTGGTTGGCCACCACTGTATAAGATTAAAACCTGGATCTTGACTGACTAAAATCCACTGACTGGTCTCCAATATATGGTATAAATTATATCCCATCAGTGTCTGGAGGTTTATAAAAAGTATTAAAAAGAAATTAGCACATTTAGTGAAAATTAAGGCCTTTAAAAAGTACTGAATAGTCTTTATTGCCAATGCCCAAAGAATTCAATTTTGTAGCTAGTTTTTATTGTGTACATTTTCCCAAAGCATTGGGTAGATATATGACAGGTTGAATGATTTTTTGTATAGGCAGGCTATCAACATCTGCTAGCTATGTCCTCTATAATAAACAGTCAATTTCAAGGCTCAGCTTACATTCACTGTAGCTAGAGGTAGTTAACCAGTGTCAGCACTCAATTCCGATGATGTTGAAGAGAGAATACCGTTATGGTGAAATGATGGGTGAGTAACATAGTTGCACACTACTTCAACTGAATGTATAATATTAGTATCCTAAATAGTGTATTCTAATGATAGAATCTGGCATTTGCAGCTAAGATATTTAGACATACATGATGGTTTCTCTAACATTGTTTAGCAACATTGCAAACCATCCATGAGCATGATTAGCTTAGATGCTAGCAAGCTAGTAAATGTTCAAACGTATACTGACTCACTGTTGTGAGTGGAGCACTTGAGTGGGGTTTATTTGTGTTTTAAACAGGACTCTTATGACTTCTACAAAAAAGAAAGAGAATTGGGGTCCATCCCATGCATAGAAAAAGAAAGGAGCAAGGTGACTAACACAGTCTTGTAAATTAACTGGCCCTGTATAGTACAATACTTGGAATTGAGTTTCAGATGAATGCAAGCCATTTCAGACAGTCCAGGACAGGAAGCAAACGTCCACCTTCAGAGAGCCCATAGAAGCTAAGCAAAGACTGGCTGACATATTTAGGTAAATGCAAATAGTCTAACTAAAGACAAATCAAAACTTTACTCATTTATTTATTGAAATATTATAATCAAAAATTATATTACAATACATTACATAGACACACATATAGTTTATTTGTGAGAGTACATTACATTTTGGTATGTATATGTACTACAATAACATTACAAAACAATATTATAAAATAATTGGATTCCTAATTCCATTTCGTTAACCATTGCAACATTAAAATTACTTTAATACATAAAGGTTTGATCACTAACATCAGTTATTGCGATAGTAGATCAACAACAGAATGATGAACTCCTCATATAGACTAGTTTCTATTTGGTGATTGTGTATAATGTGTACCTTCTTTTGCTTGCCTGTGTATGTGGGGAAAGCCTGCTGCTGCTGCTCCAGGTTCACAATGGTTGTCATTAGCAACTACAGCAGTCCGTTGTTTGTGTTTATTTCTTTAGTTCTGGCACTAAACTTGGGCAAATAATTAATCTGGGTTATCCCTGTGGATGGGTTATTTTAAAAGGTTATAAAGCTCTGCATATGATGGTTCTTCCCTTTTTCTTGTCTTTGACCTTGAAATGAAAAGTGCCAAAGAGCTTCCATTGATTGATTATTGCTTCTATACTCTCTGAAGAGTGTCAACATGACAACATGGACAACAAGGTTGCTGAAGTAAATTGTCTGCTGGCACTTTGGGGGAGGCTGCTGTACAGGCGAGACTGGAAGGAACCGTAGTTACCGACGCCTATGTCGTTACCACGGCAACCCATGCAGATTGGATTTGTGTGTTCAGACATCACCAACCTATCTCATCACTTGCAAACCACAGTCTGTCTCAAGTCAATTGTCTCAAAAGATCTGAAATGAGAAACAAATCCGATTTGCCTGCAGCCTGAACATAGCCTGTGTAATGTTTGAGTAGGAACGTGTTTGTGAATGTAATGTAATACTGCAAAGGCTGAACTTAATACACATTACATTTGAACTTAAACACTCAGTCTGGGAAGAAATGGAAACAGAAATCCCATTATGTTTCATTTCATTCTCTAATGTCCCACCCCTGATCCACTGGGTGGCTGTGGCTTCCGGATCAACTGTGCAAAAGTGTTTCTATTTGTTTTTACAAAGTTCTGTGTCTGTTAGGGAAACAGAAACAAATAGCTGTTAGATATGAAATTTGATATAACCAACTACCTCTTAGCTGGTTCATGGCCTCAGGTGAGGTGCACTCTGGGAGTGCAGTGTCCTCCTGCATTGAGGAGACATGCTAAGCAGTGGAGCTGCTCATCTTGAGCACTATCCTCCCAAAGCCCAAAGCCCATGGAAAGGGCTGGGCTGGACATATGTTGGGGCTTCCTAGAGCGGTGGAAGTTTCCAAACTGTATCGGTGCTCTTGATGATAAACACATCAACATCACTGGCCCACCAAAGTCAGGCAGCCTATTCCTTAACTATAATTGGTTGCTTCTTGTGGCTCTTGTATATGCTAATTGTAAATTTATCATTATCTAAGTCGGAAGTTCTGGGAGGACCACTGATGAGGGCACATACAGAAACTCATCACTTGGATGGGCAATGGAAAATCCACCAACTGGTGTGGAACATCTGGGGGATGGCAATAAGCTAACCATAAGCTACTAGTATGCATGAGGTCAGTCAGGGTAGCTACAGTGGGGAAAATAAGTATTTGAACCCCTGCCGATTTCGCAAGTTTGACCACTTGCAAAGAAATGTGTGTATATAAATCTATAACTGTAATAGTAGGTGTATTTTAACAGTGAGAAACAGAAGATCAACAAAAAAATCCAGAAAACTGCATTTTATAACATTTATGACTTAATTTGCATTTGATGCAGAAAATAAGTATTTGAACCCCTAGCAAAACATGACTTAGTACTTGGTGGAATAACCCTTGTTGGCAAGCACAGACGTCAGACTTTTCTTGTAGTTGGTCACCAGGTTTAGACACATCTCAGGAGGGATTTTGGTCCACTCCTCTTTGCAGATCCTCTCTCAATCCTTAAGGTTGCGTTTTCAATGGGAGGGGAGGGATGAGGGAATGAGGTTCAAGCCCAATATTCCACGTTACATGGCCCCATCCATAGTCCCCTCGATGCAGTGGAGTCGTCCTGTACCCTTGGCAGAGAAACAGCCCCAAAGCATAATGTTTCCACCTCCATGCTTGACGGTGGGGATGGTGTCATATTCAGCATTCTTCCCCCTCCAAACGCGGCAAGTCGAGTTGATGCCAAAGAGCTTGATTTTGGTCTCATCTGACCACATCCTGTCTCCCAATCCTCCTTAGAATCATTTAAGTGTTCATTGACAAACTTCAGACGGCCCTGTACATGTGTTTCCTTGAGCAGGGGGAACTTGCGAGTGATGCAGTACTTCAAACCATTACGGCGTAGTGTGTTGCCAATGGTTTTCTTGGTGACTGTGGTCCCAGCTGCCTTGTGATCATTCACAAGCTCCCCCTGTGTAGTTCTGGGGTTATTCTGCACCTTTCGGATGATCACCGATACCGCACGAGGGGATATCTTGCATGGAGCCCCAGACCTAGAGCGATTGACAGTTGTTTGATGTTGCTTCCATTAACGAACAATCGCACCAATAGTTGTCTGCTACTCACCAAGCTGCTTGCCGATGGTTTTGTAACCCATTCCAGCCTTGTGCAGGTCTGCAATCTTATCTCTGACGTCCTTGGTCAACTCTTTGGTCTTGCCCATGGTGGTAAGGTTGAAGGTGTGAAGTATGATTCTTTGGACAGGTTTCTTTTATACACGTCACCAGTTGAGATCAGGTGTACCTTGTTAGGCCTAATGAGGACTAATCTGTGTGCTTCTTGGGCACATAACTGGTCATTGGGAGCCAGAATTCTTGCTGTTTGCTTGAGGGTTCAAATACTTATTTTCTGCATCAAATACAAATAAAGTCATAAATGTTATAAAATGCAGTTTTCTGGATTTGTTTGTTGATATTCTATTTCTCACTGTTGAAATACACCTACCATTACAATTATAGATCACACATTTCTTTGCAAGTGACCAAACTTGCGAAATCGGCAGGGGTTCAAATACATATTTTCCCCACTGTATCTAGCATAAGCTACTAGTATGCATGAGGTCAGTCAGGGTAGCTATCTAGCATAAGCTACTAGCATGCATGAGGTCAGTCAGGGTAGCTAGCTACCGTAAGTTACTAGTTTGCATGAGGTCAGTCAGGGTAGCTAGCTTAACTGGTCCAGTGCAGTTGTTTACCAGCTAGACATTCCAATCCCTATATGAAGAGAGGTGAATTAAAATAAGATATGAAGTAAAGCCGAGACAATATATCAATAACACTTGCCTGAGCTGATGACAGATCGATTCTAAAGGAGTTGTCACAATAATGTGGTTTGCAGTTGTCATAGTAAATATGTATGGGATTTACTGTTTCAGTGTAAATAATACTTTGCCTGAAACATGACAGCAATTCCATTCTATAAAACTCTATCAGCATTTTTTGATTGTAATTATATCTGGTTGGCAAAACAGAAGAAAGTTTTGCCTAAGGCGTTGTGTAGAGCCAGCCCTGCCAGGAACCAAGGTACAATTAACAATGATAACTGACTAAATTCAATCAGAGAATTTGTCATATATATAGCTTACGTATATATGTAAAAGGGCTCTTAACTGTTCAGCTACATTAATTCTTCCCAGTTAAAATTAGTTACAGTATAACCAACCAGATAGTAAGCCAGGGTGATAGCTATTTGTGGCAGCTATACATATTTAGGCTAATCAACACCAGCTTGCTATGTTATAAACTACAAGTGAAATCGACAAAGTTAATTAGCCAAAAAATAATGATGCCGAACTTCAAGGTTTTGTGCCTTGCCGAGCTAACGTTAGCTAGCATCGTAGTGGCAGCCATAGCTAGCTTAAGTGGCTTACATATAAGAGAAACAACATTTTTCTAAGGCATTTCACTCACCTGCAACACCCATAACTTCCCCAATGTTCCTCCTTATACAGCAGGTCCGCTTCATGATCGGCTGATCTTCATCCATATGTGTGCTCACCAGAACAGAAAAATACAGACAGGGCGTCTGTCGCTTGCTTGCGTCAATTGCAGTTTGGACATGGTATAAATGTCCTGGTTTTCAATGGGCTAGATCTGTTTCTGTTTTCATAGGCTTTCTACACGGTGCTGACATTGACTGATGATCTGAACATTGTAGACACAAGTGTTAGCTACGTAGGCATAATTAAAGCATTCATCCGTTTCATGTAATTTGGTTACTAAACCTCTAATAAGTTTGGGATGACACTGTTTAGTTTGAAAGTCAGTGGCCATTATCATGCACAGGGATGAGATAGGTGTACAGTACGTCCCACTCTCGACTGTTAAAGGTAATGGCCTATCAGTCTTGAATGCCACTGTGGCCCTCTCTGCCACCTTCAGAATCATTTTGCAAAGTCAGTGTGAATTGTAAGAAAAGAAGATGGAAGAAAGGCCGTTTATGATTTATTTATAGTCCAAATCCAAATATGCAATGGATCAAATTACATTATAGTATGTAAATCACATTGCATTCCTGGAATAATACTAAATAGAACAAATATAAAATGAACAATAGAAGTTTTCAGTCCACAGAATTAGATTTATTATAATGATAATATAAAGAGGAAGGTTTTTAAAAGTTAGCTCACGTTTACAAAATGAATCGCTTTCATGGAAGTATAACATTGCCGGATGTCCTCAATGCAAATGGTCTGATGAATTACACGAATGGAATAAAAACATATTGCAGTAACAATGCTTGAATGTTTTCTGCATTTATGATAATGGATTATTTTTTGGCACTGCAATTCACTGGGGTTGCATTTCGTTTTTTAATTGAAAACTACATTCCAGCATTAAAAATTCAATACAAAAATATTCACCCTCCTAAAATACAGTTCCAAAATATTCTGTTGTTAAAATACTGTCTCCATTATTCAGAAGATGATATTCAACCCATTATTTTTCAACCTCACAAATTAAGGCTTCCAAAATTCAGGTCTTTAGATATGGGTATCACAGGAAGATTGTTGACACTTTCAATTGTAGGGGCAAGATCGCTAATCAGTTATGGGTGTATGGCACAAAGGGGGATGTTTATTACGATATGTTTGCTAGCTGTTAGCTGTAAGCTAAAATGACTGATAACTTCAAAGTTTGTGTTAGCTATTCCATGCTAGCTCAAAAGTGATAAGGTAATGTCTGAAATAAGAACCCACTAACTTAGCTTTTTGACTATCAAGCATAGCTAGTAATCATTACCAGCCAACAGCTAACATTAGCCTAGTTAGATTTCTCAAACCATTTAAAACAAGCCATTAATAACAGTCCTGAGAATGAAGTTTATTGTACACAACTCATTTTGCTATTTAAGACTCAAACGCATGTCTTTCTATGGCAATAGCTGTGATAGTGGAGACTTGCAACCAGGGGGGTTATTACATTTCTGACTCGCAGAAAATGTCAGCAAGTTGGCTGGTATTTAGTCATATAATACAGAATGTCCTTGACTGGGGAAGTTATGAAGCTAGTTGCACACAATAAATGCCTGAGCTCATTTTGAATACTGTTTTATTCATCTTAAAGCCCCATAACGTGAGAATTTTAGATTTTTTGCTGCTGAGCTTGTCCTAAGGTTGCGCAGTGTCATAAATACAAATACACGACCCTCTCATGGACAGTGTCATAAATACAAATACACGACCCTCTCATGGAAAGCATCATAAATACTAATACACGACCCTCTCGTGGACAGTGCACACGTGTATTAGTAATATCACAAGATTATACGCAAATATGACTCTGCATGGTTTTATTTGTCGTGACATTGGCGATGAACGCTAACATAAAACAAAGAATAATAAAAAAAAAGAATGACATGAGTATGTGTGACCTAATAAAATGCTGTTGGTGACTGGACAGTGTAATTTATTACAAGCCAGCTAAGTTAGGTTTTCAAGGTTGC
Source organism: Clupea harengus (assembly GCF_900700415.2). Taxonomy (NCBI): domain Eukaryota; kingdom Metazoa; phylum Chordata; class Actinopteri; order Clupeiformes; family Clupeidae; genus Clupea; species Clupea harengus. The sequence goes on along the minus strand of NC_045159.1, from coordinate 4,529,923 downwards.
AAACTTACAAGGTTTATTGGCATGACATTGACGATGAGTCGATGACTGATCAAACTTTTTGACATGAGATTCATTTATTTGGATGCTAGCCTTTGACAGGACAGGTCGATGACTTTGTGCATCTGGAAAAACTACAAATCTCTGAGAGGGATGACACCAATAAGGCTACAGTCTACAGTCTACATTGAATTCTTTCATAAATAACATTGGCTATGATGAAAAACTATGTCTATGATGAAAAACTAATCAGTCGACAACTTTCCTAACACAGCCAAACATCAAGCAGGCGCAACACAAGACAAAGAAAGACAGCTAATAAGTTATAACTGAATAGTCCGACAGAAAAAAGCCCAGATCAGCATCTGACTGGCATCCTTTTGTAACTGTTGCATTTTCTTGTGGAAATGCATCTCTAGTTAATATAATTTCACTCATCATTGGCACCACTTCTCCCAAGACAGTTTTCACAACATTGACACTATTCCAGTGATCATAGGTCCATCCTAATACAGTGTAGTGCCCTTGTATCTTTTAGGAAGTTCCTGCAAGTTGGCCAAAATACGTCGCTTTGGCTGGATCAATGGCTGGAGCGCCTCATAATGGTGGTCTTACATCATAAACATAAGGGCCTACACAGTCACAGAAATGAACCTTGTAACTGCTAAACTAAGTTAGTTAGTTGATGATATTTAAACTGACAGTACAAGCCAGTTACGAAATCTCATTTAGCTTGTAATGAAAACAAAATTTCGTTTTTCATTCATCGTTAATCTACTCACTATTCATTTAGTTAATCACACACATTTTGGAATTTATCATCATGTCCGTGAGAGCCGCCCTCTCCCCTCCCCTCCCATCCGGTGCTGTGTTGCACTGATGGCACGTTTCAGAACATTTGATTTGAAGCCACCTTGGTGACTAGGTCTATGCTTTGCTGCTGTTCACCAACTCATTGTAAAAACATCAACTGGAGACAGATAGAGTATTTCTTCAATACAAATTCGACCAGATTTCATCTTGTGAATTGCACCTTATCTTCACTGTTGCATTTCAGGCGAGTTGAGACAATGTGGGTTAACTAACAGAAGAAATCTTGCACTTCCATTACTTTTAGAATGTTAGATAAACTAATGTATTTAAACTTCTGGGATACTAGCGATGTGATTGTGAAGGTGAAATGTTGCTGCTAAAGAAAACTTAGTGTAAGCTGTAAAAGGTAAAACGTAGTCAGTCACCCGAGCAGAAACGTTTCAACTTGAAAACGCCATGATCAAATCCTGCAAATAGTGAAAAACTAGCCAGCTAACAGGGTAGTCCTATTTGTAACGGTTTAATGGATGTTCACTATAGCAGATTCTATTGCAATAGTTAAGATGTACATTAGCTACTCTATGTTTAACAACTAAAGAACATTTTTACACAGCTAGCGAGCTATTTATGTATTGCATTAACAAGTGTAACATTATTTGTAATGGATGTTAACTACAGCAATAGAATCTGGTAAAGGATAACCACTTCAGAGTTCACTGTTTGCAAGGGGGGGAAGGGGTTTATGCAGAACAACTTGCAAACACCTTATCAGTAGTGTAGCCTAGATTTTTCCTAGATCTCATTAAGTTACATTGCACACAATGAATATAGACCATGAACTCAGTTTGAACATTGACTGATTTTTAATATTTGAATAGTAGACTGCGTTGTCTGTGTCACAATGTCAGTAATTCATTGGTGTTATGATTGCTGTATTTTACAGTGACATTCTAAATGGACTGGGATTATTCTAGGCTGTTGGTACAGAAAATACAATATTTTGAATGTTACTCTACCCTACATGCTAATGCCAGCAACATCAGACCCAAGCAACTCATTTTATAAATGTGAGCTACCTTCTTTTTAAAACCATCTTGATTAAATGGAAGGAGGCTGTCCCACACATACACTCTCAGTGTATTAAATATGCAATGTCTAGGTCTTGCACTGGAGAAAAATAGGTATCACTTCAGAGGATTGAAAAAGAAATGTGATAAGAGTTGGGGTCTTTTTTTATTTATTTATTAACGATTCTGAGTGTAAAGCTGTCTTGCGGTTTCCCGTTCTCTTTGATTTGAATTAATTCCTTGTTTCCAATGTGATGGAAAAAAACTAATAAAAGACCTTTGAAAGCAGACAGAAAATAAGGAAACAGCCCCATGGTACACTTGGACAAACCACAAAGTCTCAAGAGAAAATTGTAAACCTCCAAACTAAGTATTTCATGGAGAGACAGCCTTGTAACCTATACAAAAGCAATCTGTGATGCCAAATCAGCCTATTATTCAAAAGCAATCTGTGATGCCAAATCAGCCATCATTCCTCACAAATTGAAGCAAATAAAACAATACCAGGTTCCTTTTCAACACGATTTCCAGACTAACAAAGAGGCATAATGCAGTTGACCACTCTTTCTTACTCTATGAACCTGTTTGATTAATTTTTTTATTCAATTTTATTTTATTAATTGATATAGTGCCATTAACAATATACCTTTTCTCCAAGTGCTTCACAGAGCCCATCCCCTAGAGCTATTGTGTTGTTATTATGTCTCATTCCTGAGCACGCAGTGGGCAACTTGAATTAAAGAAATATGTTTTGCATACACAAAATTAAATTTGAACTTGGTTTGAGCACACAAATATATTTTCCACATGCACTAAAATTCCAATGTACACTCCCTCGCACATCTCACACTCACACACTCAGCCCCCCATCCTCTTTTTATATCTCTACCCGGCCGGCTTAAAGCTTTTCCTTGCCTCTGTCGCCATTGTGCTTGCTCTAAGGGGGACTCTGTAAAGAGCCTTGAGATAATTTTATTGTTTTGGCACTATATAAATCAAATAAATAGAATTGAATTGAATTGAATGCTCAATTACAATATAAAAACCAGGTATGAATATTTGAATTACTGATGATATTAGCTGTTTTGCTAAAGTAAAGTTATAAATCAAGACAAAATACAATTTTGTATGTATTCTCATTGCTTTTTATTTTCCAGTGAAATCTCTTCTCATAGTCCCTTTGAATAAGAGTTTTTGCTGGGGTGGACACACCTTTCCATTTATCCACACCATGACAGTTGTTCTTGAGGTGCTTCCTGTGCTGCTGGCTGACATCCCCTACATGTGGGATAATAGGCACCCCCAGCTTGGTCATAATGAGCCCTTTTCATCTGGTTCAGTCATCACTGGACATTAGAGTTGGACCTGTTTCATAATGAGCCCTTTTCATCTGGTTCAGTCATCACTGGACATTAGAGTTGGACCTGTTTCATAATGAGCCCTTTTCATCTGGTTCAGTCATCACTGGACATTAGAATTGGACCTGTTTCTTGTAAAGCTGCAAAATAATGAGGCATTGTTTAAAAATCCATGTGGAAATCCATACATGTCATAACTATTCAGGTAGAGTTTGAGTTTATTAATATAGCACAATGTGTTGTTGTTGTTGTTGTTGTTGTTACTAATTGGTAATGTAATGGGTGCAATCATTCATCTTTCCACTGATACTGCATTGGAACTTTAAAAATATCTTTCATATAATTTAAAATACAAAATGTTACATCTTTCTAAATCTACAGGTTGGACAGGTAGGCAGGTCATGGATGTTACACTGTGTCATAGCCTACCTGATACAGTTCCCTTGTTAAACTGGCATAAAGACAAATCCATGCTGTTTTCATACCTGAGATGCTGTAGTAGACCAGGCAAAAATCCAGAAATATGAACAGCTGTGGGAGAGAGAGGGAGAGAGATTAATACTGAAAGTGTTTTATTAAATCTAGTCTATACAGTTTCTTTAAGAAACTACAGCTAAGACAGACAACTGTGACAGGCTGTGATTGTGGATTCATGGAGAAAAACTACAATTATAAAAAGGCAAAGATTGCAAAATGAGTTCATAAATTTGGGAACATAAGTCAACTTGAATAACAGCAAACTAAAGTTCTTACAAAACCGCGTTTAACCATTGATTGCATATAGATGCTGCATTCTACAATCATTGCCTTTAATGTTAACGTTACCTAGCAAGGCTGAGAGCACCTAAAATACTAGATTAGCTTGGTAGTCCTAGCTAGCTTTCTAGTTAAATTGTAATAAAAGTAAAGTAAAGAGGCACATGCTTGAACACTGCAGAAACAGAAAAACAGGACTACAACGTTAGTTATGTTGATTTTATCATAAGATACTCACTATCTATGTTACTAAGCAGCTCACGTTAGCTAACATTGAAGTTAATGAAAGTTATTAACTAAATGTCGCTGGCTTACGGCAAAAAAAAACGATCTCTGTTAATACTCACCAAGCATTCCATGCAGCATGTCCGAAGGACCACCAGCACTGACTGAAACTTGTCATGGGTTGGTGATCGCCTACAGCCGGTCGGAAGGACCCCCAGCACTGACTGAAGGACCCCCAGCACTGACTGAAGGACCACCAGCACTGACTGAAACTCTTCATGGGTTGGTGATCGCCTACAGCTTGGTGTTTGTGACCTGTGGTACTCATTCCACATTACTTCTAATGCATCACATACATGTTCATTACCAGCCCATTACTTTGCTAATATGTACCATCACAAGCATCCACTCAACCTACTGATAGTAGCCCTATGAGTACAATAAGATCCCCAATTTGTTGGAAGACCATCATTTTATTTAATAATGGCTATACCCGTTCCCTTCCTCTTCACCCTGCAGCTTTGTACACGTGTACTGCATGTTTGCCAGTATAATGTATGTACGAATTATCCGCTTGTTTCTTGCATCTCTTGTGATTCATTTTTCACTGGACAAACACTGCACATGTAGCAGCTGTTTTATCCCACATTATTGATGTCCAGACAGTCACAATCACAATCAGGCCTTGAACATAATACATTTCCTCTAACCTTCTGGCTGCTCCTCTTCCTCTTCGTCATCACTGGACTCACTAACATGGACAGTGATGGCAGAGCTGGTGACTGGTGACCAATCAAAGTACACACCAAAGCCAATGTCATAGCCGTCAGTGGCAAACTCCCAACATACACGCTGGTATTCTGCTACAGTGGGAACATGCACTGTCATGATGTTGCCACGGTTAACCTTCACCACAGCACCCTTCTCTTGTTGCAGATTTGTCTTCAGCTCCTTCAGGGACCCTGTCGTCCAGGTGGAGGGAGGCTTTACCAGAGGCATAGCTGAGAGTAGGAGGAGGAATGGGAGAAACACAGAAAGAGCAAGATGAGTGGACGCTTTCAAGTAAGTACCTTTTTACATTTAATGTATGGAAAAGTGTGAAAAATAACTGTGTTCACCGTGTTTTGCCTCTTAAAATGTATAAAAAGCCAATGAATTAAGATGATGGTCAGAAATCAGATGGCCCCCCCAAAGTCCTTAGTAGAAAATCTCATTTTGATTTTACTACAGACACATCATGGTGATCACCCAATTAAATTGTTCCGAGAGGAAACATGGAAACATCCAATCTGAAACCTAATCATGTTTGATATAATGGGACAGTAGATGCTCAACAGAGAGTAAGGCAGCGTTCACAGCGAGACACATTTCTTGTCTCCAAAATATGACACGTTCCAAAAATGGGAGCATTAAAAAACGCCATGTTGCATGTGTATTGGTGCTGTATGTTATATTATGTTATATTGGTGCGATTATTTAGCCTGACAATGTCATACTCATAATTCTAGTCAGAATATGAGTCTGATATCGCTCCATTGGGCTGTGATTATGGGGCGTGTTTCAACCGAACCAGGAGAAAAAATGCCTCTTCGCTCAATTGGTTACCTACGACCAATCAGAACAACGTAGTATGTGACCAGGGCCAGCTGATAAATTAAACTTTCACCGGATCCCGTAGGAAGGAAGGCAAAAACATATTTTTTTCGATTGACAAATGCCTTGATCGCATTTCTCTGTTCCTCTTTCAAAATGAATGCACAGTCAATGTCTAAATGGACTCGAATCTTTACATTTCAGCTCTCCAGCGGCAGCCATGTTTGTTGAAAACGAATTCAACCCGTGTGTTGATGACGTGGTTGATTACGTTACTGTTGATCATCTGTCCATTATCGTATAAAGCCCGCCTTGACAATTTGATTGGTCCGGCAATTTCTGTCCGGAGATAAATTTCTCCCCATTGGAGTAATGCCAGAGCGAACTTCCCGACTTCAAATGTTGTGGGCGGGGCTAAGTTCGGTCTGGTATCCAGGCTAGCGATTATTAGCAAATGGAAGCAACACCAAACAACTGTCAATCTCCCTCGGTCTGGGGCTCCATGCAAGATCTCGCCTCGTGCCGTATCGGTGATCATCCGAAACGTGCAGGATAACCCCAGAACTACACGAGAGGAGCTTGTGAATGATCTCAAGGCAGCTGGGACCCCAGTCACCAAGAAAACAATCGGCAACACACTACGCCGTAATGGTTTGAAGTCCTGCAGCACTCGCAAGGTCCCCCTGCTCAAGGAAGCACATGTACAGGGCCGTCTGAAGTTTGCCAATGAACACTTGAATGATTCTAAGAAGGATTTGGAGAACGTTTTGTGGTCAGATGAGACTAAAATCGAGCTCTTTGGCATCAACTCGACTTGCCGCATTTGGAGGGGGAAGAATGCTGAATATGACCCCAAGAACACCATTCCCACCGTCAAGCATGGAGGTGGAAACATTATGCTTTGGGGCTGTTTCTCTGCCAAGGGTACAGGATGACTCCACCGCATCGAGGGGACTATGGATGGGGCCATGTACCGTGGAATATTGGGCGTGAACCTCATTCCCTCCCATTGAAAACGCAACCTTAAGGATTTGGAGAGGATCTGCAAAGAGGAGTGGACCAAAATCCCTCCTGACGTGTGTAAACCTGGTGACCAACTAGAAGAACAATCTGACGTCTGTGCTTGCCAACAAGGGTTACTCCACCAAGTACTAAGTCATGTTTTGCTAGGGGTTCAAATACTTATTTGCCACGATCAAATGCAAATCAATTCATAACTGTTATAAAATGCCTTTTTCTGGATGTTTTTGTTGATATTCTGTCTCTCACTCTTAAAATAGATCTACCATTACAATTATAGATCACGCAAGTGGTCAAACTTGCGAAAATCGGCAGGGGTTCAAATACTTATACTTTCCCCACTGTATGTGTTGATGCTATATGTTATACCTAGATAGATAGCTAGCTCCCTGTTGCGTGTGTGTTGATGCTGTATGTTATAAAGCGCCTAGAGACAATTGTATTGTTATGGCGCTCTATAAATAAAATTGAATTGAATTGAATATACTATATAGATATAGATAGCTAGCTCCCTGTTGCGTGTGTGTTGATGCTGTATGTTATAAAGCGCCTAGAGACAATTGTATTGTTATGGCGCTATATAAATAAAATTGAATTGAATTGAATATACTATATAGATATAGATAGATAGCTAGCTCACTGTTGCGTGTGTGTTGATGCTGTATGTTATACTTAGATAGATAGCTAGCGCCCTGTTGCGTGTGTGTTGATGCTGTATGTTATAAAGCGCCTAGAGACAATTGTATTGTTATGGCGCTATATAATTAAAATTGAATTGAATATACTATATAGATAGATAGATATAGATAGCTAGCTCACTGTTGTGTGTGTGTTGATGCTGTATGTTATACTTGGATAGATAGCTAGCTCCCTGTTGCATGTGTGTTGATGCTGTATGTTATACTTAGAAAGATAGCTAGCTCACTGTTGCGTGCATGTTGATGCTGTATGTTATACTTAGATAGATAGCTAGCTCACTGTTGCATGTGTGTTGATGCTGTATGTTATACTTAGATAGATAGCTAGCTCACTGTTGCGTGTGTGTTGATGCTGTATGTTATACTTAGATAGATAGCTAGCTCCCTGGCACAGGTGTAGCAATATCATAATATTACTATTCATGTAAGACTAGACAGTGGTACGTAATATCACAGTCAAGTGAAAGAATGACAAGGAAGTTACTGAAGCTAGGACCTAAAAACAGTAGGCTGTAAAAAAAAAACTGAATAATATGGTTATGGTTAAGGTATTAAGCATTTTTCAATTCTGGGAACTAGAAGACTAGATCACATCTCAGGAACTCTGATGAAACTTGGTGTAGGGACTTTTACCACAGTGGGGCGCTACAATACACAAAAAAATGTTTTGCCTATGACAAGGTACCAAGAGAAGAACCAAAGAACCAACCCGCATAAAATATTCCAAAATGTTTCAAATGCAATGAACAATGGCGCATGGGGTTATGTTGATAACGGGGATGTTTCTAGTGAGATTGACAGGTTGACTGGGTAGTTACCTTGCTAACATGCTAATATTAGATAGCTGGTTCAGACAAATCACCTCAGACATATTCTTCAGTTACAATAACCGGGTTTTTTTGTACAGTTAAAAAGTTAAACAAACTACTTTTATGTACAAAGCAACGCAGCGCAACAGAACCACAACTCAGTTAGGCAACTCATGACGTCACTAGGGATGCACGATAATATCGGCACGACATCGGTATCTGCAGATAAAAGCTTGAAAACTTAATTATCAGCATCTGCAGATATGAACATTTCTGCCGATGTACCTGGCCGATAAGGTGACGTTCAAATTATGCGCACGCGAAGCAAATGTTTTGGTTACTATAAGCGCCAACAACGTAACGTCGACTGTGTGGCAGTACTTCACCGATAGAGGATGTTGACATGCTATTTGTCAGGAAACTTTTCAGGAGATGGAAGAGGAGACGACAGCTTGGCCGTAACGTAGGTTGCATGCATAGATGCAGACCACCCGCGTGCAACTCTTTGCAACATTACCTGTCGCGCGCCAATAGAAGTTAATAAGTTGCTAGTTAGCTGGACAACACTAGCTAGTTAGCTTGCATGCTACGTGACACCAGCGAAGTTGATGATCTCATTTGACGGGATGTGAAACGTTATGTCACGAGCCCACGCTATCTGTACATGGCTTACTTTTGCATATATGGAATTTATATAGCTAACTTGGCAATAACGTTACATAGGTTAGTCTAAAAATCCTGGAAGGGATGTTATTAAACTGTAAGTCAGTTAACCAACGCTAGCTTGCCAAGTTGCATTTCCAGAGTGTAGTTGTTCAAGTTCAAGGAGGTACTGTTCAAGTATGAAAATTGTGAGTGAAAATATAAATAAATCTGCCATATTTGAAATCATTTCAATAGTTTTCATGAGTGAATGTCTATTTCTAAAATGATACAAATCAAGTTTTTAATGTCCCTTATCTACAGCAATACCCTATCATAATAACAGATTCATTCTAGTACAGGAGAGACTTTTCAATAATTAAAATGCAAAGGTGTATATATCGGTATCGGCAATCGGCCAAAATGAGCTTATAAATATCGGCATATCGGATATCGGCTAAAATTCAATATCGTCCATTTTTTTATTCTGTGAAGTTATACGGCTTAATACTCAACTGACTTGTAATCTACTCGATCGGTGGTAACCGGAAGTGATTCTGGTCAGGTGACTGTAGGGCCAATGATTTTCCGCGATAACGGAAAACGGACGGAATTCGCGGAATGAACACTTTGAAACGGAATTGCACCTTTGAAACGGAAACATAATTTTGTTCATACAAATCGCCCAAATTCCCCTGTATTTTGGGCTGCAAGGCTATATTTCTTTCAAATAAACACAACAACGATTGCAACGATGAACAAACATTAATTAAAGAACAAAACCACTGAGAAAATGTCACGTCTGCCCTGAACTCCGCTCCGGCCACGCCCCCTTTTCAACCGATGACCCACACACCTCCGCTAAAGTCACATTCAGTCACATTCACGCGCTCGTCTTCCCAATCGCATTTAAAACAAAAAATGTGTAGTCTTCTGTTCTGTTGATGGCTGGCAAACAACAATCTAAGAAGGGCACATATTATTCACTCATTTTAAGCCATCAATCTACCTCAGGGTGAACAAAATGAGCTGAAACGGAAAAAAAAAAACAGAATTCACCAAATGTGAAACGGAAAATGCATTTTTTTTAAACGGAAAATCATTGGCCCTATGACTGGTTTTAACCAATTAGAGACCAGTTACCACCTATTGTCTGCTTACCACCCATCCTCTACCAACAGCATCCACGGACCGTGTGACCAGGTGTCGCTACACAATGGTAGTCCTTTGGGGGATCGTAGTCCCTCACATTGCGCATGCGTCATTTTGCGACACTGTCGACTGCGAAGCCGCGCATGCGTCACAACCACAACAACAGATCATGGAGAATTCAATCATGGAGAAAAGCGACGAAAGCCAGTTTTTTGAAAACATGGCCATTTATTTAAAAACAAAGAAGATGTTGCCACAGTGGACAAAACATATGAGGTGGAGAATCAAAAAGTCTATCCCCAGTTTCGTTTAGAAGGGTACGTACGTTGTACAGCACAACTCAATTTATTACTTACACCGTAACTTCTTTTTATGTCCAGCTTTAACTAGCTAACCGAGCTAATTCCGGTGCATTTACATTTTTCTGGGAAATGTTTATCAATGTACACTGTCCCTTTTTAAATAAACGCATAAACAAACAAACAACAGCAGTAAAATGAAGACTGCCAAAATAGACTGAGCCAATTAGCTTAAAAAGGGTGAAAGGTGGAAGTAAATACAGCACAATATCAGATGCATTATGAGGAGCTCTTAAACCAATGTCCTACATGGCCCTGTTCATATCCCACTGTACCCTGGTAGATGGGAGACTCTTTTACACCGGCCCATCACAAACATTTATGAGAATGGTGACGATGACGGAGCAGGAGAGGACAGCTGTGCTCACCGAGTGCCACGATCGAAGCAACCACAACGGGGTCAGGGGAACCTGCAACCGTGTGGTTGCCAGTTATTACTGGCTAACCATTACACAGGATGTGGAGGCCTGGGTAAGAATTATTCTGGGATATGATATTCCATGCAAAGTTTTCGCTGCTTTTGACCCATCTGAGAAGTTGGTGTCACAAACACACACACACACACACACACTCACACTGAGAGTTGTAAGCTCACAGGTGCAGACATTGGGATAACCATGTCCTCTATCAATTCGCTTTTATGTAAACTGGTTTCTGATATAGGTCAGGTGCTGTCATGCCAGTCAGGTTAATGACCCAATCAAGACTGTGGCACCCGTCCTCCACCCAATAAAGGTAACATTTTGCTGCCATTAACTTGAGAGTAATATGCACAGTCCTCCATAGAACATTGTTGTGTGTGATGCCAAAGTGATTATGCTACACATGGACATGCCCAAGTGCCTCTTCTACTGAAATCACAGGTGAAAGAATGCTGGACAGTGCTGGGGTTGGACCTGGTGGGCCCCCTCACTGAGACGGAGAACCACAATCTGCACATATTGACCATAACAGACCTGTTCAGTAAGTTTGTGGTGGTGGCTGCTCTACCTTCCAAATCCGGAGTTGAAGTGGCAAAAGCCATTAGTGGCATGTTCTACACGTTTGGGCCCGGCACCAAAATTATTACGGACAGAGGCAGCGAGTTTTCAAATGAGGTATGAGTGGTATGTTTTTAATATAATTATAGGCTTGTACATATCGACAGTGTACAGATGCTTGATGGATTTTGCCTTTACCTGTCATTCGTGTATACTTAGGTCAACCATGAGCTATTCGACTTGTGGAACGTCCAACATGTAGTCACAAGTGCCTACCACCCGCAATCAAACGGGCAGGTAAACCTGGCTGTATGTTATTGAAATTGTGTCAGTAGGCATTATATAGAGCATGTGTGAAATATGTTCAAAATATTACACAGGATGAACGCACCAACCAAAATGTAAAAGCTGCACTCCGGCGGTATGTCAATGACCACCAGAACGACTGGGACCTGCACCTACAGCCAGTTGCGTATGGAATAAACACCGCCAAACAGGTCTGTGTGTTGTATACCAGCACTTTGTATGTTCAGCCTTAAATTTGGAACTTTGGTTGGTGGCAAAGTTGACAAACTGCATTTTCACAGTTCCACACTTATTTACTTTTCTTTTTGCTGCAGGGATCAACAAAATACACACCGTTTGAGCTTTTTTTTTTGCGCAAAACTGGGAAACCAGGAATCATAAATCTGTGCCCCATGGGCGATGACTTCAAAGTTCTTGACCCCGAGGAACATTTGGAAGAAAAGATGAATGAATCTGTTGAGCCTAACAAAAAGGTTAAGCATGACACCATCAATGGAGATACTATACTAAATGTATGTAACATATTACATGTAACTAAAGTTTTTTTGTTGTTTGGTAGGTTCTCGCCAACATTGAGAAGGCACAAGAAAGGCAAAAAAAAAAAACTACAGTGCCAAAAAAAGAAAGGGTTGCAGGACAGCCATTTTAAAGGAAGGGGACGAGGTCTCAGTGTCTGGCCAAAAAAAAAACCCTTTGGGCAAGGCCTGACACCACTCCACCAGGGGCCCTTCAAGATGGAGAGCCTAACAGAAAAGGGGGTGGCCACTATAAAAATCAACAGTGTTTCCAGGCAGAAGGTCAACATAAATCGCCTGAGGCCTTACCAAAGGAAAAAAGGTTATTTATTAAATGAAAGTTTTCAGTAGCCTTGCTGTAGTGAGAATGTCAATACTGACTATTTAATGTCTTCATATACAGACACGGATTGTGGTGTGGTGAGGATGGAGCACTGCTACGCCGACCTCGGTCCAAAGTGGCTGCAACTTTTGCAATTATACAGCTGAACTACGTACTGGATAGAAATGGCCCACCCACTGAAATAATAATTAAAGATGGCAAGACTTTCCTCACCAGAGAGGACTTCTGGACCCTTGGCTGGAGCCAGTGTCTGGAGTCCAATGTGAGTTTCATGGCAATTATTTCAGTGTACTGTGGTTACAGTTGATTACACAAACATATATGGCTTTTGAAATATGTTTTTTTTTTTTTTAAATACTAGATTGGAAATGCCTGTTTGAGGGTGATCGCAGAGGCTACAGAGATAAATGTATGTGTTTTAATTACGTTCTTTTGTAATTGATCTCTTTTCATTAAGTATGTAACCTCAGATTTAATTTGGGTTTTATATTATTTCAATGAACAGGGGAAAAACGTCCACATTGTGGACCTTTATGTGGTCCCTACGTGGAAACTTATGGACCCACTGCCGACCCTGCCAGTAGGTTGGAGACATGTTTCTAAAAGCATCAGAGATGAGAAAATGTTATGTGATTAAACCATTAAAACCTGCTTTTGCTAATGCAAACAGAACAACCTGAGAGAGAAGGATATGATAATCTTTCCTGCTTGGAGCAGACAGGACGGGGCAGCTGACCACTACCTCCTCTGTGTTGAGTATAATTTTCCATTTTTCTACCACTTTAAGAATAAGATATAAGATTTTTATATTTTTAATGCGATAAAATGTGTTTCGTTAACCTATTGCAGGTCTTATTGGTAGCTCAGCGGCAGGTGTTGTACCTCGACTCTCTCAATCCTAAAGGATTTGGAGACGAGGCCTACCGAAACGTATTTAGGTTGTGATAATAGCAATAGTTTTTGGCTTTGTTCTATGGCCAAGCATGTTCCCAGCCCTCACACATTCCTCTGAGTTCCAGAGGTGGTCCTGTTCTACCACTTACATAACCCATTAATGACCAGAGATATATGTTTGTGATATTTCGAGTCACACACAAATTCAACTTTAAAATATGGCATGGTAGTTAGGGTAGATATGAGCAACAACAATTCTTAATTTGGTTTCCAATTTCAGTTTGTCATTAATGGGTTAAGAACACATAGAAAAAATCCTAAGAAATTTTGTTCAAGCCAAGTTCCGTGGATGGTTTCCCCGGTAGCCTTGTTCCCAGGCTACAAAACAATATGGTCAGTGTTCTTACTGTGTGTATGCTACTGTACTTATTAGACAGATGGCATGCTCCATTGAGGCGGGACAATGGACAGAGAAGACTGGTGCGGATCTGGAGGTGTTTACAACAAACTTCACAGGGGCTCAATTATTTTTTAACTTTGGAAAAAACGGAGAATGGTGTTGCCTCCTTAAGTAATTTCTTTTGGCTTTTCATTTTTCCAGGAATTCCCCACACAAACATCAGGGGATTCTTGTGGAATTTTCATGTTGATGGTAAGATATGCTTATTATAAACATACATAGTACTTGTAGTTCTTCTTGATTTTGAAAGTGGCATTTTCTTGGAAAAGCCACTGAACGCAAACAGACATCTATGTACAATAGCAGCTGATTTGACTGAAGTTTCACTAGTGTGTGGCCTAAAAGAATGAATTAGAGACTTCTTGGCAACCGTTAATCGTTGTTTGCAACTACTTTCTTAATGTTTGTTGTTGTTCTTGTTGTTATTTTTCACAGTATGCCCTCTGCTTGTGTACCTCCACCCCCTATCACTTCTCCGAGGTATCTTCATTTTCAGTTTTTTTTTTTTTGTGTGTTTAAATAGAAAAGCGAAGACATATGTTAAATATCTGAGAACTAAATCAATTTCTTGTCTTGAATCACATTTTTAGAATGACATGCCACAAATAAGGAGGTGGTGGTGTGTACACCTGTTGCAGCGATTTGCAATTGAAGGGTATGCATGTTAAAGTCAAGGTTTCAGAAGGTTTCTTTGTGATGTCTTGAAATTAGTGTGCCATATATGACATGACTTGCCCCTGTTTCTGCACATAGTTCTATCTCCTATTGTATTCTCTACTAAATTACATAATTTCATTTTAGACATGGACAAGCCTTTGATTCGTGGACCAAGGAGAGTCAGGAGCTCCTCGAAGGGAGGTACTTGCCTTTGTTCAGGATGAGCAAGATCCTTAAGCAAGGCACAAAGGTTAGTTATCAAGATGTTATACAAATAACAGGTTTAAGTGATTTAAGTGACACACTGTATCTGCATGATTGCTGCAAATGTACTTGTCCAGGCGAAAAATGTAGAAGAAAGGCATTGCCTAGCAGAGGAAATGCTCCTCTGTCAATTTCAGATGCGCAAAGGACGGAGGCGGGTTAAATGATTTAAAAACTGGATACCAAAGCTTGTATGTTTGCAATAAAGTGACATGAGGACTGTGTTCATAGGACAACACACACAAACACACACACAAACACACACTGCTTTTTTCACACAGTAAACCCATTTCTGGAACTCAGCTCATTGCCCTGTGTCTGTACAACCCATTACTGTATTGCTAATAGTTTATTCCCCTATTGGTGTGTGATTACAGCTCAAAGTAACTAAAGAATGTATCATAGATTTGACCCTCTCTGAGTATATTGTGCAGATATATATATGATATGCCTCTTTTATCCTTGTTAAGTCTTCCATCCTGATGCAGACTGCAGTGGGTGGGTGCAGTGCCAGTGGTGCAGCGGTTGGCTGCACAAAGACTGTGCTGGTGCAGTCAAATATGAGAAAATCAGCAAAACTGATGAAACAGAGATGCAAAAGGTACTACACCATTTAGTGGAAATACTCTAAGGACAACATCCGGCCCCTAGGCCATATGTGGTCTATATCTACTGGAGTTGATGAACATGGTTTGCGCAATAGCTGGGAGCCCTCATGTTTTACACTCTATATCGGCAGGATCGTGGATACCGCAGAAAGAGAAGGGGTTCTTGCGGTCTTCAGTAAGGACCAAGTCAAGGTGACTTTATGTAAAGTGTGTGGTTAATTATTACATTCTCTATCAGGGCTCTCAGCCTATGTGTGTGCCCTTTAACCTTTTATTTCAGAGCTTATATGAGGACCTCATGAGGGGAAGGATCCTTTCAAACCGCATGTTTTTGTGGCGGAACCGAACAAATAGTAGATTGTTTCTCTAATTTTGCTCTCAACTGTATATTGATTTACTTGAATAGACCTATGAGCTCCTAAGACTCATCGAAGAGGTAACAGGCATCGGAGCCAAAATCAAGGCAGGCAGCATAGACCTCATTGATTTTGTCTTTGACATAATGCTCCCAGAGGTATGGTCAATGTATGCGGAAATGCCAGCTAGTTATTGTGTTATCACAAACTTTAAAATTTGACTGTATGGTTTTGTGGTTTGCAAAGTTTTTGAGTTTCTCTACCGGTCGCACATAATCTTAGATAATCTTTTATGTGACAAACAAACATATTTATCTAACGATATTTCCATTTCATAGTCTATTTCATATCTATTCAATAGAAAAACAATCAATAAAACACTTACATTTGGTCTGTAGCCCTATTTTGGCCAACCATAGTGATGTAATCATTAACGCTTTTTTTCAGACAACCATTAAGATCCTGGAGAGCGCAGGAATCACTCGATTCCAGGCAGAAAAGAGGATGCAAGGAGTTGCCTGGAACTGAACTTACTTCATGCATTACACATAGTCTACATTACTGACGCGCATGACATTTTATTTTACTGTTCTTCTCACATACTGACTTTTGTACATATTTTGTAAATAAACGAATTATAGTTAAAACGTTACCCGACGGTGTCTGTCTTCCCTATGTCATGGCTACTGTGAGCTAGGTAGTCGTGACACATTAAAGTGTTGAATGAAACCATACACCCTACTTGAACACTTGATTAAGTTATAGAGGAGGCATTACTGACTTGTGATAAAGCAATGATTTTGCCAATGTTGTGACAAGGTCATCAAAGGTGGCTCTCTTTTGGCCAAAGGACACATTTAAAAAGTAGAAGTGATGTATGAAAGCAGAGGTGATAGTTTGTTTTTTAAACTTCATGTTTATTGAATTATTATTTAAACAGTGCATTCATTACTACTAACAGTAAAACAAAATAGTTTTTGGAAGAACACTGTATTCTTGGGAATATCATGATCAGAGTAATAGCCCAGACAAACAATAATAAAGATCACACTTTTTATGCTTGGACCCAAACCAGAACTGTTCAAGTGACTGCACTATACTGCTCTCCGGCAATCATGGTAAAGGGAACATAATTAAATATAACATTAAATATACCCACATTATGCGTTAAGACAAGCCCCATATGTTGACGTAGAGCCTTATGCTGTTAGCCGTTTACAACACAATATGTTGACGTTTAAACCGTTTACAACATTATTAAATATTACGTTAAATAAACCTACATTATGCGTTAAGACAAGCCCCATATGTTGACGTAGAGCCTTATGCTGTTAGCCGTTTACAACATAATTAAATATAACATTAAATACACCCACATAATGCGTTAAGACAAGCCCAATATGTTGACGTTTAAACCGTTTACAACATTATTAAATATTACGTTAAATAAACCTATATTATGCGTTAAGACAAGCCCCATATGTTGACGTAGAGCCTTACGGTGGGTGTCCACGGCACGCGTTATCGTGCTGCTCTCATTGGGATAGAATGGATGCGATTTGCTGCATACTGAGGAAAAAAAATCGTGTTTGCTGCCTGCAAAAAGTTGGGCATTCTTTGACTTTATGCAAATGAGAGCGATTTGCTGCATGCTGAGAGCCAATCAGTTCGGCGTGTGTGTGATTTGGAGGCCAACGTAGCTCATAGGGGCGGGAATAATCAAAAATATCGAAACAAGATGGCGGAGTCTCGGGACTCTGTTACTGGGAAATATTTTATGTGAATAAAGGTTATCTACACGACTTTTTATATGTCTAATCGACTCGGTTTGTTGTTTATATGCTACACGAATGCTGTGAGGTCAAACAGAATATTGTAGGTCTTGAACTGAAGCTCTCGACTATTACTGTTAGCTTGCCGCTAACACTTTAACCGAAAACCCATTGGAAACACATAGTCGCTAGCTAGTTAGCTGCTAAATAAGTTACATACAACGTTTTCGTGATTTAACTGGCTGATATATATGAATTAGATCGAATAAATGAACAAATTATGAATCAAATGAATCAGCCCATGACTGACTGCCGCAACATCCATCATTATTTTTTGGGGAGTTCACAAGCTAATGTGCTACATTAGCGCAGCACTGCACCTGAACTTGCTTCTTGAACTTTGCTACAGCCAGTGATTTTTCTGTCCACGCCCCCCCAGGCGACTTTAGGCATGCGATTTAACGCATGTAATTTGTGCCGTGGACACCCACCGTTATGCTGTTAGCCGTTTACAACATAATTAAATATAACATCAAATACACCCACATAATGCGTTAGGACAAGACCAATATGTTGACGTTTAAACCGTTTACAACATTATTAAATATTACGTTAAATAAACCTACATTATGCGTTAAGACAAGCCAGATATGTTGATGTTGAGCCTTATGCTGTAAACCGTTTTGTTGTCTGAGCATGCGCGATTATGTTGAGCCTTATGCCGTAAACCGTTTGTGTCTGAGCATGCGCAATGTGAGGGACTACGATCCCCCAAAGGACTACCATTGTGTAGCGACACCATGCCATAGCTGTCTGCCACCAGTTTGGCTCCGCCCACAAAACACGTCATCGCTGTTTACAAACACAAAATAGGATAACGAATCTGCGGCAATAAGTACTTAAATCAAGCAAGGCTTCATAACCAGTTAAACTGGATCACCGAGGACGGCCAATTGTATTATTTATTGTAATGCAAGTCTGAAAACTACAGGTCTATGGTGTTGTTTGGTCGTTTAAATTCGGCCAAAAGAGGTTGTTGTAGTTCCTGATTATGGACATACTCAAAGGGAAAAACAGTTGTCATTCTTAAGCAGAGTGGCATTTCTTATAAAGACAAGTAAATGCATTGCCGACTAAGTAAGAAGGTTAGCTCGGTCTGTTACACCGTTTCTACACTCAACGATAAACCAACACACAGCAGAGAGATCATCAGGCGTTACATAGCCTAGTTAAGTTAAAGTTATCCTATTTAATCAACAATCTAATGAATGCATGAATCAGAAATAACGTTACCCTTAATGGCAAGCGACATTTAGCTACGCTTACAAAACCACCAGTAGCTAACAGTCTGTTCTGTACCAGGTTGTAAAGTTCTCTTTTTACACCTTGCCCCTTTTAAAATTAACTAACTATAGCAAGGAACTATAGCTGACATTAGCGATGTGTACCTTACGTTACCTACTGGTAGGGTAGATATTTAGCATGTTACTGCTAATTTAGTGACACTAGCGGTAATTTACACATCCGCGTTAACAAGCCAGCCAACTGACTTACAACCTTTTCCTGTCACATATCGACTCATTAAGTACAAGCAAAAACTGGCAGCTTACATGTTGCTAATATATCAACGCCTACCTTGTCGGTAAATGTGTTGAAGAAAACTGCGTCAGAACAGAGGAAGGGGAGATCTTCATAAAACATGTTACCTAGTTATCTGCCTCTGTTTGGAGTCAGAGGCCCTTAGAAGTTTAGCGGCAATAAGTTTTCCGGTCAATCCGAAATCTCGCGAAAATGTCGTCAGAATAAAAGTAGGATAGAATGCATCCGTATAGCTGAAACTCAGTTTCATCGAAACACTAAACTGGTGTATGTTAACGTAGGTTGTTCAGTGGTCCAGGTGGTCCAGTTTATGTAAAAAAAAAAAATTAAGAGACGTGTCGATTCAACTGTATGATTATTTTGGAGGATGCAGTTGATGGTGCTGTTAAACTTAAACTGTATTAAATGAAACACAAAGGTGTTTCTGTTATTTGGCCTAGCCTCACTGACTGAAATGGAACGGTCAAAGTAATACCAAATGCATGTCAGTACAACGCAAAACAATTTAGCAGCACCACAACCTGCAGCATCCGAAATTTAACTCACGGTTGAATCAACAGCTCTCTAAACTAGGCTAGTTTAAAGAACTACTGAACATTATAACCTTCACGAAGCTATGATGTATTGCTGGATTGGTGTTTTACACTGCAATAGGTTTCGCTCAGTGTTCCTGATAAACTGACAACTGAGTGTATGTTGATTACAGCCACACTTGAAGCAGATTTGCATTTTATGCTGCTATTTCAAGTGTACAGGGTTTCAATTATCTCACTGCAGTTGTAGATTTTGATTCTCACAATTAACAATTGCATTTTCATATTACTAACTACTAACCAACATAAAATTATGTTGCACATTGCGGCAGAACCTGTGCAGCTAAGCGTCTCGTCATGCTCCTGTGCGGCAGGAATGGTTCAGTGCAGCCGCCTTGTTGCCATGCTTTACCAGAGCGCTCACTTCTGCATGATGAGGATGAGGAGTGTGCACATAGTTCATAGACATGCATCAACACCCTGCAGACATGGCATAGGCCTAGGACACAAGTCATGTGACATACTATGTGACAGTAACATTGCTTGTATGTGAAAGCTAGGCATCATGGCTATATTGACTTTTATCCTCAGGGGATCAGTGCATTTATGATGTGAATCTATTTGTCAGAGCTATATTTTGTTGACTCTAGGTTTGGAACTGTTCCAAAGGGTTCAGTACTTTTTTTGATCAGTACTTTGACCCAGACAAGAACACCTATACCACCCGGATGCCCCTGTTTCTCCTACTCTCCTAGTGGAGGGGGCCAGATTTCTTTCTAATATGCACTTAATATCTCTAACTCTAATGTCTGTGACCAAACTGTGACCAGGTTTTTAATTTGGACAACCTAAAGGTAATCCACAACATGTCAGCACTGATGGAGAAAAGGTAGAATAGAATAGAATATACTTTATTTGTCATTGTGCATTAGATACACAACGAAATTTGCTTGTGCAACCACTAACAAAAAAACAATATTTACATTCACATACACCCTTCAACCACATTAAAGCATGCTTGCAACCCCACGCACTCACACATAGATATATTAAAAACATTAATAGGGAGATCATCAAGACATCATATATGGCACAGAGTGAAAGTGCAGTGATACATGTAAACAGTCAGAATGTTTGTTGTTGAAGGAAATGCGTCAAGCTAGAGTGACTGCCAGTAGATATTATGTGCTTTGCCATGTGCAAGGGGAGTCATCTGGTCAGGCACTCACAAGGAGAATCCTTAAAGGGGTGCCTCAAGTGCGAGCAGTACTGCAAGAGTGGGAGCCTCAAGTACTGGAGCAGTACCCTGTGGCTTTGTTGTATATCTGGATGCACCTTGGTGCTGTCATGGTAAAAAGTGACCGGGTGCCAAAAAGAGCCCGGGTGATGTAATATTGGCTTTCGAACGACTCTTGAGTGACAGTTGCTATATCAACGTTAGCATTACGTCACCCGGGCTCTTTTTGGAAGTCAGACTACCTCAATAACGTGATTTACCCCAGAGCATCTTGCATTATACTTCGCTACCTGAGACCAGCTTGCCTGTATTTTACCTGCAATAAACCAAGCAAAACAACCATGTGCTTGATGTTTCAACCGGTTTCGCCGCTAGCATCTCGTTAGCGATTAGCAATTCCTCCGTTAGCTGGGGCACATTATTTTGCTTAGTGTATAGCTAGCAAGCTACTATGAACTCTCCCAAGTCTTTCTAAATAGGCCTATATCAACAAATAATGGTAGATCTTAATTTATTTAAGATGTTAGCAAATTAACTGGCTGGCTTGCTAAAAAGGTAGATGAACAAGCACTGTATATTATTTAAGATGTTAGCAAATTAACTGGCTGGCTTGCTAAAAAGGTAGATGAACAAGCACCATATTTACGATGTTTTTAAATTAACTGGCTAGCTTGCTTAAAAGGTATATGAACAAGCACCGTACCGTATATTATTTAAGATGTGAGCAAATTAACTGGCTGTCCTGCTAAAAAGTTAGATGAACAAGCACCGTATATTATTTAAGATGTTAGCAAATGAACTGGCTGGCTTGCTAAAACGGTAGATAAACAAGCACCGTATATCAGTATATTTTCTCCTTTTTATAAAAACGATTCCTTGTCGCAGTTCACTGCGACATAACAGTATGGTACATGACGTCAGTCATGGGGTACAAATCGAAGCATTTATCTATTCACGCCTGAAAGGCCGCAAGATCTGTCAGCCCGCACTCCTGAGCCCGCCCCTCAGGAGTCCTTATCTTACTACGCGCCTACAGATCTGCCTCTTTTGAAACTTCGCAAGACGGAGTGAACATCTCCGAGCATATCTCAAACGCTCTACCACAGTCAAATAAGTTTTGTGTGCTTTTCACTCTCTACGGGTTGGTGAGTTATCTGGGTTCCTTAACCCTCACTAGCTCAGGGCGCTACGAAATTCGTTGGCTCATATTCATTTTGAAAGTAGTGGCTGCTATCCTGGCTGCCTAAGTTTCTGACTAGCCTGCTAGCTTGCTAACAACGTGTTCGTTGCAGATAGTGTGCTTGTGTTTTAACATTCTTCTCTACTTTCAGATTAAACAAAGATGGCCAGACACTACCCCGACTGCGGGCACGTCCGTCCCAAGGGCGACCGCCACCGTCGGTGCGTGACCTGCCTCGGCAGGGACCACGCAGAGGGCGCGCTTTCGGCCAAGGCCCCTGTCTGTTCCATCTGTGCTAGCCTCCCGCTAGCTAAGGCTACCAGGCGCTTTGCGTTCTGGAAGCGCAAGGACGCAGAGGAGACTGCACTGGTTCCATCCGGGGCTAACGCCCCCGTAGGAATGAGTGCGTCTTCAGCCTTGGACTTGGTGAGCGTGAGCAGTCGCCTTGCAGCTGCAGCTCCGCTCCCGGGTCTCTCCCCGTCTCCGCCGCCTGTCAGCCCTGGGGCTGCGGGCAGCGAGGCTGAGGAGCTTCAACCAAGCGGTGTCCAGCCTGAACTCGAGCTGGACATCAGCCTGGATGAGGAAAGTCTGCTGGACTTCTCCGATGAGCACAGCTCAATCGCTGAAGCAATGCAGATGAGCCAAGACGTTAGGATGCGGGTGGAGACACCTCCTACCTCGTCTCGGCTCCTGGGCCAGCAACTCCACGAGGTTGCGCTGAGAGCAGCCAGCTGCCTCGGGCTCCCTCTCCCTCCCCCTCCCAGCGTGCGGTCCTCGCTGCTGGACGGGGAGTTTTATGCTGGCCCCGCCGCGCCAGTTCCCAGCTGCATCCCCTTTTTCGAGGAAGTGCACGAGGAACTGCAGGCGACATGGGCGATACCCTACTCAGGCCGAGCCCCGGTGCCGGGGTTCGCGCCCTACATGCAGCTCCACATGGCTAAGGAGAGGGGCTACCTCTCCTTCCCTCAGGTGGAGGATGCAGTAGCGGGCTACCTCTCGCCCGCCTCCCCCACGATGCGCCTCGGCCAGAAGCCTCTCCTGCTCACGCGGGTGGGCAGACACCAGGCTCAGCTGGCAGAAAAGTCCTACTTGGCTGCAGGGCAGGCTGCCTGCACAACCAATACGGCTGCGTTGCTACAGTGCTACCAGGCAAAGCTCCTGACTGAGCTTGCCTTGTCGCTGGGGGAGGATCACCCGTCTGTGGCAGAACTCCGTCGCGCGACGGATCTGTCGCTCAGACTAACTCGGTGCACGTCACAGGCACTGGGGAGGGTGATGGGTGCCGGTAGTGTCACCATGGGTGCTGAAAACGATCACAAGGGGTTACGTGCTGCAATTCGCGATTCCTACGGGAAGAGATAGTCTCCCTGCTCAGAAAAGAAGCAATAAGCAGGCTTCTACAGCCGTTACTTCCTCGTCCCCTTAAAGGACGGGAATTATCGGCCAATATTAGATCTACGTGTGTTAAACAAAGCACTCATGCCGCTACGGTTCAGAATGTTGACCCCACGCAGGCTTGTGCAGTTTATAAGGCCAAACGATTGGTTTATCACGATAGACTTAAAAGACGCTTATTTCCACGTTCCGATCCACCACAGACATCGGAGATATCTGAGGTTTGCGTTCGGAGGAATAGCGTACCAATTCAACACACTCCCATTCGGCCTGTCCCTAGCGCCGAGGGTATTCACAAAGTGCGTAGAGGCAGCCATCGCCCCATTACGTCTACGCGGCTTACACGTTTACAATTATTTGGACGACTGGTTAGTTGCGTCTCATTCAGAGGCTGCAGCGGTGCAGGACGGCCATCTAGTGGTGGCGCACCTGTAGCGACTGGGCTTTGTAATAAACAGGGAAAAAAGCGTTCTCTGCCCCAAGCAAGTTACGCATTTTCTAGGCATGATTTCAGACTCCACCTCCATGGAGGTCAGGCTGTCTCAAGATCAAATAAATGCCATCAAAACATGCGTGCGCCAGTTCCGACGGGGACAGTCAGTCTCGTCGCTGTGCTGCCAACGCCTGTTGGGAATGATGGCGTCAGCCGCTATAGCGCTCCCGTTGGGGATGTTGCGTATGTGGCCGTTCCAAATATGGTACCTGTCTATGAAGCTCAACACAGTCACAGACAGGCATCGCAGAGTAGTGGTGTCCTCCAGATGCAGGAAAGCCCTGGCGATCTGGAGAACCCCCTGGTTTCTCGCCGCGTCGGGCACTATGGGCATAGTGTCACGTCGCGTGGTGGTGACCACAGACGCCTCCAACAAAAGCTGGGGAGCAGTCTGCGAAGGGACAGGCGTGAACGGTCTCTGGTCTGTGACAGAGGCCGCGTCTCATATAAATGTGTTAGAGCTGCGACCAGTAGTCCTAGCTCTACAACACTTTCTGCCCAGACTGAGTGGTCAGCATGTACTAGTGAGGATGGACAACACTGCGACCTTGGCGTATATAAATCGCCAGGGCGGAGTGCGCTCCCAGTCACTACACCATTGGGCGACTCGCCTGCTCCTGTGGGCAGCAAGGCACGTCCTGTCCCTCAGGGCAGTTCATATACCAGGTCACCTCAACTACGGTGCGGACCTGTTATCGAGGGGCGATCCTCGAGCAGCAGACTGGTGCCTTCACCCACAAGTGATAGGTCAGAACTGGGTGCGTTTTTTCAAGGCGCAGGTGGACCTGTTCGCGAACAGGCAGAACACCTGCTGCCCGCTCTGGTTCTCGCTAGGGGGCGACGATCCCCCACTAGGCATAGACGCGCTGGGCCACCAGTGGCCAGCTCTACCCCTATATGCTTTTCCCCCGATCCCGCTCCTCCAGCAGGTGCTGTGCAGGATTGCGGACGAGGGCAGGGAATTGGTATTGATAGCCCCCCACTGGCCCAATCAGCCGTGGGCGGCAGATCTAGTCAATATGTCAGTGCAGAAGCCTTGGGAGCTGCCTCTGCGGAGAGACCTCCTAACGCAGGCGCACAGGACAGTGTGGCACCCCCATCCGGAGTGGTGGCGTCTCAGAGCCTGGCAGAGCAGGCTCATAGCGTCAGGCTTGTTGGACGCGGTGGTGGCTACAATACAGAGTGCCCGAGCTGTATCAACACGGGCTCTGTATACGCTGAAGTGGCGCAGTTTTGAGCGGTGGTGTGCTGCGCGTCAGCACGACCCCATTAACTGCTCGCTGGGCGTTATTCTAGAATTCCTACAGCAGTTTTCTCGCCTTTTGCGTCGGCAGAGGAGGAACGTTTGAATAAGCTCTGTCCAGTGCGCGCTCTCCGCTGTTACGCAGAGCGCACTAGAGCTTTCAGACAGTCAGATCAGCTATTTGTGTGCTTCGGTGCACGCGCCAAAGGCAGACCTCTATCAAAACCGAGCCTCTCCCGTTGGATAGTAGAGGCTATCGTCTTGTCTTATAAGAGCTTGTCTTTAGATCCCCCGGAGAAGTTGCATGCGCACTCTACACGGGGGGTCTCGTCTTCCTGGGCCTTACTAAAGGGCGTCTCAGTGGAAGATAATTGCAAAGCTGCAAGCTGGAGTTCTCGCCACACTTTCATTAGATTCTATATGTTAGATGTGGCTGAACCTAGTTTTCTTCATAGCGTTCTGCGGGCAAGCGATCTCTGAATCCCTTGGCCTGAGAACGATATATATGATAAGTGTGTTCATTAGTGTCTACATGTTATGTTGCACATGAAACATCCCAGGGTTTTCCTACGGGCGCAGGATCACGGATCCCTGTCGCCTATGATAAAGGTGGCCCTGTTAAATTCATGGTGTTCTGCAGGCAAGCGATCTCTGAATCCCCTGACCTGAGAACGATGTATATGATAAGTGTGCACGCGGGAATGTATAGGGTCCCATACTGTTATATCGCAGTGAACTGCGATAAGGAACGTCTCGGTTACTTACGTAACCTCGGTTCCTTAAGCAGGAACCAGATATAACAGTATGGTACATGACGTCAGTCATGGGGTACAAATCGAAGCATTTATCTATTCACGCCTGAAAGGCCGCGAGATCTGTCAGCGCGCGCTCCTGGCCCCGCCTGCCAGGAGTACTATAATATCATTACGCGCCCTCAGATCTGCCTTGGAAAGAAACTGAGCAAGACAATCAATCCAAGGTAACACTGTACACACCAACTTTGTTATATCTGGTTCCTGCTTAAGGAACCGAGGTTACGTAAGTAACCGAGACGTTTATTTACATTAATTTTCTTTTATATAATATTCTCTGAATTTACATGTTTTAAATAACCAAAAACAAACCTAAGAATAGGTCAACAAACTCTCAAAGTAGGGTCCAGAGACCCATAGCCTAGGGATCATTTTCCTTGATGGGGTGCCAGGGGGTCCCAACAAAGAAAAAAAGTATTTGTTTTGACTATAATTCCAACCGTAACAGAATGTATGACTGATTTGGTAATGGGTTTCATACAATTTTTGTAATAAAACATCTAAACTCAAAAATCTCATCAGATGGGGGAGCCTGGAAAATAGTATTATCAAATAGGGATCCCTCCCTGGTCTAATTTGTGGCAGTTTAGGTGTCCTTGATATACCAGAGTTTGAGAACCGCTGTGCTAAATTATATTTGAACATGCCAATTACAGTGTATTCACCTTGAACTAAAAATAAAACTGACATGAACAAAAAATGAAAGCTGGTTTACACAATGAAACAAATGGCACTAACACAATAGACTGTTAGAGTTTACCTTCAATATTAACAGATGAAGCGCTAACGTTAGCCGCGCTGCTGTTGCTTGGTTGAGATTCATTAACGTTATCTTCACTCCATAGCGCTCAAAAACGCGACACTCCTGCAAAGTTATTGCATGCAGTATGGACAAATATTTCGGAGTAATGGTAGTTTCCCCCCCCTTTGACAAAAGAGACGTTTTGCAAGCACTGCAAGTGGCCCTGTGGTCGTCTTTTTGCGTGAAATATAACCACACTTTTGAATGCCTCTGCCTAGACGCCATGTTGGCTGCAGTCTAAAACAAAACAAAGCTGCGTGCCCAGCGAAGGGAGAGCGTGGTCACCGCACCCGGACTCGAATCCTGGTCTACAGGGTGCCAAACATAGATCTACGTAATGTCCTGCGACAATCTGCCGGTGATTTCCTTTGCACGAGTGGTACCCCATATTCAAAAGCAGAGTAGGCTAAGTTAACAAATATTGCCTAGGAAAAGTTATATGCGTGATAGCCCGGTGAGCGCCACCGCTCCGCTGCGCAAACTAAATGCTGTGTGTGTTTTGTGCCACTTAAAATATTTCTAAATTATGCCAGGGGGACTATTTTTCGGAATATTGAGATTTCGGAATATCAGGCTTTCGGAACACTGGGCCGTCCCCTATCACATCGTCACACTGCCCTCACCTTCGGGAAGCGCACCCATGCGCTTCATGTACACAGACATCCCTCACGCATACACCAATCATGCTTCTCCCATCCAGAGCACCCCACACGCAAGTGCTTCACCCAACCATGGGGTCCTTCACACTGGATTAGGTACGGCCTGATTTTGAGGATGTTGTATAGCGCAAAGCGCCACGAACTGGAGACAGAGCCGATGTGGGCCGTGAAGGTCAGTTGGTCATCAATAATGACCCTGAGGTTTCTTGCTGTTTTGGATGGAACAAGAGATAAAGAGTCAATATTGATATTGATTAGGGCTGGGCAACGATTACAATTTGTAATCTCGATTATTCGCATGATTTCCCTGATTAATCACGATTAATCGCATTTGTATACGCAAACTCCAATAATTAATTCAAAAGTAGTGTATAGCGCACTTTTATTTTAAATGTTCTGCCATATGAACGAAAGTGCGATAACATTTGTTGTGCAAACACTTTTAACATCAGCATTTTAATACAGTAGCAGTTAAATAAAATATTCATTTTAAATCTCAACTTAAACAATGTTATCAAAGCAAATACAAAATTAAAGCTCATTGCCACTGCCAGGGCATTAATGTTATCCTTTTCGTTATGAAAAAGAAAAAAACTGGCAAAAAAATCCTGAGCCACAATCATATAATTAAAACAGGCAATTTCTGAGGTAACATCAGAAACATTTTACTTTCATCAGGGAGCAGCATAACCAGTCTATGTTCACTACCAAATTTCCCTGAGTGAGAAACCAGAAAACACTTTCAGTGCAGTTTGTCAATTCCTAGAACTTGACACTGTTATTTTAAATGTACTGCCATATGAACTAAAGTGCAAACACTTAACGTCAGCATTTTTTTCATATAGTAGCAGTTAAATAAAATAAATACTTTGTGTAATTCTCAACTTAAACAATGTTATCAAAACAAACACAAAACTAAAGCTTATTGCCACTGCCAAGGCATTCATGTTAGAGTGTGGTGAAGCACCAAAAAGTTCACTGCTGGCAGTTATTCTGCTGTACGTAGTCTGCCGAAGCCTCCCTCCACTGTCTGTTTCGTTGAATGATTTGCAATTATCACATATATGTATATATGTCTATGGCGAACTATCGAGATTCTAAGTAACATGGAGACCAAACTTTGTTTGGTACTCCACGTAGCTCATAAATGAGAAATGTAAACGCTATAGCACTTTTTATCCAGCTCCACCGTTCACTTGCGTTTGTTTACAGTCCAGCCTTTACCTTCCCAAGATGGTGGCGAGTTGGCACGTCGCAGCAATCATAGACATATATATGTCTATGGTAGCAATGCCCTTCTCCATGTTTGTTTATCCGCCCATTCTTTTCCGTTTCCGTAGCAGTCAGCAGCAGACTTTTACAAAATAAAAGCCTGTGAGCAACAGACTTTTACAATAATAAAATAAATAATAAAACCTGCGTTAACGCGTTAACGCAATAATAACGCATTAACGTGCCCAGCCCTAATATTGATGTTGTGGTGGATGACCTGTTTGGCTGGGAAGACCATCAGTTCTGTTTTGGCCAGGTTCAGCTGAAGGTGGTGGTTGTGGGCGGGGCTAAGTTCGTCTGGTACCCAGGCTAGTCAGTTGGCAGTGAGTTGAGAAAATGTACTTTATTTCAGCCCATGCATCTACCTGTCTGGACCTGCAACCTGGTTGCTAGCTAGCTAAACTAGCTAAGGTAACTGCAGATGTGTCGTCTCTATGAAACGATCACTAGTGAGCTAACATAAGTGGTGTTAGTTCAAACTGACGTTTGAAACTTAGCTAGTTTACTTGAAACAACACAAGTCAAACTAATATAGTCCTAGTAGCTACTGAGGTCATGTTAGCCATGTTGCCATCGATACTGACAACCGTTTACATAGCTTCCTAAGCTTGCGTACTGTCCTCAGCTCCATGGGGGAAAATAGCCAGTAACTGAGGTCTTGTTTCTCAGAGATAGCCACTATCCAGTTTATCCTAGATTAATGACTAAAGCCACAGTGCTATCCTCTTGGTTTTCCTTAACATTTTTTGCCTCTGATGTCTTCGGGAATATCCGTCAGGCTTATTCTTATTGAACAAATCCTGTGATGCAGATATGTACATATGACGTATCAATCAATGACATAATAATGAAACACCCAAAGAATTACCGGGGTCAAATCCCAGACATATTTTAGTATTTAGAAATGTAGGAAACAATTAAATAATACCACGACAACTGGTATGAACATATCAAGTGACTTCATGTAAAATTAACTGGAAGTATATCAAGTTTAAGGTCATACATACAACAGACAACAATGTTCAATTGCACTATTACTGCTAGTGGATTGATTATCGTAAAACATGGGCCTAATTGTTTTAATTTTTGATAAATATCAACACATTCATCTACTTTCTTTATTTCTCATGACAACAGAAATAGAAAAACTGGAATTAAACATTTGTGTACATTTACATACAGTGCTGCTTGAAAGTATGTGAACCCCTTGAGCAGTTTGAGTTTTCTGTTGCTTTACCATGATTTTTCTATTTTATCATCACCAGTTTTCCATATATGAAATGTCAGCTTTATGTTTATCAATTGCATGTACTTGTTTAGAGGGAATTGTGTGAGTAGCCAAAAAACTACATGAAACATGGAATTAGTGTATGTGCAAAAGTAAGTGAACCCCGAGCTGCATTGTTAAAGTCAAGTAGGTAACAGATTCGGTGAAACACATTTGGGTGCTTAATTAGTCAATAAAGCAAACCAATCAAATGAGACATCCTTAGGAAAAGGGTTGGGCAACACATATTAAAAGAGAGAGGAAACCAACCAAACTACTGTAGTGCCAAGGTGTACCCATCTGAGTGAACATATTTTCCATCTCCATCTTTTTTATTATTGTATTTGTATTATTATCCATTATATCTCTTTCCCTGTCAGGTGTTCTGGTATTATTATGGCCTTTGGGTCACATGATCGAAAGAAAGATTTTCCTCATGGCTTCCTTGTTTGCCCGGGTGTAAGGAAGGACTGTAGACATATAGACAGTGAAGCAACGTTTGTTTGTTTGGAACTAGTGTCACATAGCAACTGTAGCATAGCCCGTAACATAGCAACTGTAGCATAGCCCGTAACATAGCAACTCTAGCATAGCCCGTGATGCAGCTTGCCTTGTTTGCGCTGCCGCAGCATTTTAAGAATCAAAAACATGTTTGGAGATTCCAACTGACTTTACACATCATGTCCATCAAAACCCTGACAAAAAATGTCCCCGTGCCACGGGTAAAACACTGTCAATCAACCAAGAGTTATTTTAGCTGACTGAGTTCCGTTAGTTCAGTCTCTAGCAAGTCGTACTGTTTATTTATCTTGATGTTGCTGGATGTCTATTATTATATTTTTTTAGCCTGAACTTCTATGCCGTTTGGACGGCCTGTGTTTGAGCAGGGATCATGACAGGCATACCACCCATTCTGACCAGGTTGGCTGAGTACATCGTTGGAGAGCTTGGCTCTGGAATTCTAAGGACCACTTGGCCATAGCCAGGAGGATGCTGGGGGAAGTTGGCTGCCTGTTCAACCACGAGCGGCGGTGACACGAGGCCACTGTGGTGCACAATAGACTGCGTAGAAGACGTCCCGGAGTGAGTGCTGCCAGAATGGAATGATGAAAGAGAGTTTGGCTTCACAAGCTTCACCTTGGGAGCTTCAGCATCCTCTCTGGAAGACAAGATGTAAACTTACAGTATCATCTTGATAAGACACAATATCCTTATGTAAGTCAGTCACATACATCATTTTACACTCTAAGAGGTTCTAGCAGCAGATACAGGAATATAAATGATGTAGATAGCTTTATATTTCATCCAGATTTCAAATAGAAATATGATTTGGGTCATTTGTCATTTGTATCAACAAAGGAGAATTGTACACCTGCATCTATCTGTTCTCCCCCTCAGAGTCCTGCATTGTTGATGCTTAGTCATCACCATGATCTGTGTAATTCATTCGGACACTTGAAAATAAGAAAAAGCATGGGCATTCGGTCTTAAGACTGCTATGAATGATTAAAGAAGCACTGCAATCATCGCCCTGGACTGCGGTCAGTCACTTCAGAAATCAAAGTGACTGTGGATCTCTGATGTCTTACAGATACTGAGGGGATCATCAACCTTTAAAAGTCTTTCTCTGCTTGCTTATTACGGACCAATACCTGATTTCGTTAGGAGTCTCCTCTTCCTCATATTTCTTTTCTTTAGTACAGAGGACAGTCCAGACAATGAGAAAGAGGAGAAGGAGCCCAAAAGATACTCCCACCAGTGCACCAGCCAACACCCCTATACCCCGGACATCTGTGGAGCAGGAGAATAACAAAGTCTGAACTGTAATTTAGTTACACACACGTACACATTTAAACACAGCTATTTACACTCAAACCTTTTAGCTCATATCACTTAACTTACTCTGTACATATGATACAAAAAACATATATTTTCTAATGTCACGTAAAAACAAACATTAATCAGATATGCTGTTTTATTTGTTCCTTTATTTTCTAATCAGATATATTTTTTATTTCTGATTCAGATATACTGTATATACTTTTCTTTAATGGTGAATAACTGAATTGATAGGAACTGTGAGTAGAAATGACATTAAAATAGCATTGAATTATTTATTTGGATGGTAGCTGCAGCTGATGACTCAGTGTGCGTACATAATGAATACATCAAATATTGATTAGTTATTCAATTAGTTAGGCAAACAGCTTGCAGGAAAGGGAAGGGTGCTATCAGAGACGGTAGTAAGAGGCATATTAAAACATTCAGTTTAGTTTTTGTTTTTCAAAGCCAAACTTAAAGTCTCTATTTTAGCTCCATATTCCATACTCCATACCCATCCCATTCCTGCCGTGCACTTTCCCTACCCTGCACTTCCACTAACCTGCTGACCAGTTGTCCAAAAGGATACTCACGGCCCTGTTTTACAAAAGCACTTTAACTTTCCTCTATTCTACAGTGTCCGAATGGCATACAGAAGACAATTAGCAGAACCTTTTATCCAAAGCGACATATTAAAACTCGCAGTGTTCAGGAATTGAACTTCAAACATTCACATGTGAAACGACAACACCATGAGCTGTGCCATCACACACTGAGTGCACTCTATTGTCAACGATTCACTATTTGTATGAAATCAAGGCTGATGGCTAGATGAAATGAACGGTTTCAATTTCATTATGAAATTACATTGAGAATAAAAAATGAACCAATTTATTTTTTCACCATACTTTTGTGTGTATGCATGTTATTGTAGCAGGCCTTTGCGTATGTATTGAACTCATTCCAGAGAATCTTTCCTACACCGTATTACTAGCAGGTGTCCCTAGAGTGCATTCGAAGTCTCATAAAATGTCTCAAGTCAACACATCCAGCTGGAAAGCTTCAAGGTTTTATGAAGCTTCATTTTGCCACCACTAGTAAGATGCAAATGCACGACTCGAGACAAACTTTAACTCAAAAGAAGGATTATTTTACTCACAACTCTAGGAACAAACTGAACAGTGCAGCAGAACAGCGTGAAGGCAACACAATCATGAACGCGCACAACTGAGAGACAAAGAACTCATGAAACACAAGGGTTTAAATACTAAACACAGGTGGGCAGGGAACAACAAGACATACCAGCAAAATCAGATTGATACAAAGGGCTCCACAAACATAGTATAGATGCATGACGGGGTCAAAAAAACGATCCAGTGCAGACCTATCAGCTGCTCTGAACCCCCTTTGGTGGGTGGGAATCTGTCCAAACACCCCAGTTCCAATAGTAATGAATACTACTTAGGCTAGCACAATGGCAGCATATGGCACATGACATACTATGTTTGTCGGTTATTACAGTTTTGACAAAACATTTGAACAATAAGTGACTTCTGAACCTTGCTTCTTGACCACTAAATATACTCTGGACACTGAATCATTCTAAAAATGTCATTAATTCTAAGGATGATATTGTATAATTATTATGTTTTGAAGTGCATTAGACAGTGAGGGCCTCATTTACTAACAGGATTGCGCCCATTTCAGGCGTAAAATAGCGGGTAAAGACATAAAACCGTATTTCCAAAGGAGGCGCACCTGAGTAAAAGCGCATATTGCCGCTGCTGGGAGGGTATAAGGGAAAGTGGGTGTTCGTCGCAAAGAGATGGGAGGAGATGCGTAAAGTGCGCCTAATTGTGTATTAGTAACGAAACAAGAGGTGTTTTAGCATGACATATCAGCTGCTAAATGAAAACTATGTGCCTGCGAGAAATTTGAAAAATACGAACATCAGAAATGTTATATATTTTTTTTTATATATATATAATTTAATATAGGAATATACAAACTGTCCCACCAGCTAGCTGTTACCCAGAATCACCGCTCATTGCATGGTTTAAACCGTATTTTCACTTATAGTTCAAGCACACCGAGTACAGTGCACACCTTCTGCGTAGGAGTAACGCGTATCTATTCAGGAAAAGTACTTGTACTCGAAGTACACTAACTAAACTACCGGTAAGTAAATTGTAGAAACAGAGCAGCATATTCATTTCACCTTCCATGTTTATTTTGACGTTATAGCCTCTCGAGCGCAAGCTACCCCAGGTGCCATGGCAACCAAACGTATGAAAACTTCAGTTTCCCCTGTCCAGGCTACAACTCCAGTTTTCAAATGTATCCGCCTAGAGCAGCGTTTTTGAAAAGCATGGTTTTCAGTGCTGGAATACGCCGTTTTAAAGTAGGGGGTGTTGTGTATTCCTACAAGACTATTTAACGGGATGCTATGGAGCAGTTAACCTGGCTATTAAGTATCCTAGCTATCTCTAGCTTAGGGAACCATCTTAACAGTTTGCAGTTGCCTGTGTGTGATTAACTAATATGTGTGAATATGAACTTGTGAACATAAACTCGTTAATATGAAACTGCACAGGCACCCTGCAACCCATAGCAACCCAGAAACTCAATGTTCGCTGAAAAGATTAATTTCCCCAAATCAGCTCACCAATAAAAGACAGTCTTGAATTCAAAGTGATCACAACTTTTAGTGTGGACGGAAGGGCTAAACGGAGAAATATTTATGAGTTTCTATATTTACCCGGGTTAGTTTGCTGTAACCTCGTGAACCAAAAGCTCTAATTCTTTTTTTTTGACAAATATTTGTATTGGTTTCACAGGTTACAAAAAAAAAGGACAAATTACATCAAGGCTTATTTTCTATTTTCCTTCAAAAGCACACCCTTTCAACCCCCCCCCCCCTCCCTCCTCCCCTCCCTCCCCAGTCAGCCATACTACACTGTCTACGCTGTACAGAGAATGGAAAAAACACAAAATAAAAATAAATAAATAATAATAATAATACAATATAATGTACAATGCAACATACATTAGATATGACAAAAGCCATTGGGGAAAGACAAACAAAGGGGGGGGGGGGTTCAGTAAAACAAATCAGAAAGGGAATAAGGCAACAAGGTCAGATTGTAACCAAAGTATCCTGAATATGATGATAGTGCTCATTTATCTTCAAGGGTTTTTAACTCTTTTATGTATTCCAGTGTTGGGTTCCAATTTAATTCAAATTTCTCCGGAGATCCTCTTAAATTGTACTTAATTTTTTCTAATTTGAGAAACATCATAAGATCTTCTAGCCATTTGGACGCCGAGGGGGCAAGTGGTGACTTCCATCCTAGAAGTATTCTCCTCCTCGCTAGTAAGGACGCGAAAGCAATAGTGTCTTTTGCCCACTTCGTGAAGTTCTCATGATTTGGTATTACCCCAAAGATACCGACTTCTATACTTGGTGACAATGTAACACTTAGAAATTTGGACAAATGACTAAAAATATCTGTCCAGTAATCACAAAGGCGAGGACAAGACCAAAACATA
The DNA here is from genome assembly GCF_900700415.2 of Clupea harengus. Classification (NCBI taxonomy): domain Eukaryota; kingdom Metazoa; phylum Chordata; class Actinopteri; order Clupeiformes; family Clupeidae; genus Clupea; species Clupea harengus. The sequence goes on along the minus strand of NC_045159.1, from coordinate 4,494,417 downwards.
TGTGTCATGTTTGCTGGGGATAAATTACATCTGTTACAAGTGTCTGTGACATTAGGATATATTTTGGAAAGTTTAGAGTTAGTATAATAAGTGCGATGGATCACCTTAAACTGTATTAAACTCAGCCTTGCACAAGATGTACTCCCATTCACTCTGCTGAGTGCCTCCTTCCAGTCATTGTCAGTTATAGGGCAACCCAGCTCCTCTTCCCAGTCTTTTCTTTTCTGATCTAGTGGGGTAACTGTGAGTTGGGAAATTGAAGAATATATTCTGGAAATTAGGCCTTTTTGACTGGTAGGAATGTCCAAAATTGAGTCGACTGCTGAATCAGGTGGGGTGGTTGGAAAAACGGAATTATTCAGCTTGGCAAAGTTACGGATCTGGAAATAACGAAAAAGATGTGACTGTGGAAGGTTAAACTTTTCACTGAGTTTGGCAAAGCTATCAAAGGAATTATCAGTGTAAAGGCCTCTTAAATTTGTAAGGCCCGACCTTTTGCCAAAACAAAAAGGCTGCATCAACACTGGGGGGAAGAAAAAGATGGTTGTTGCAAATGGGAGTATGGTTAGATACCCCCTTGAGGCCAAAAGTTAGTCTAAATTGAGACCAGATCCTTAACGTAGTGATAACAATAGGGTTGCCTGTGTATTGAGTTGACTGAATGGGTAGTTTAGATGTGAGCAAAGCCAAAAGTGAAGTGGAAGGACATGAACTAGCCTCAATCTCACACCAATTTAGCGTCGGCATCTGAACCCATAGAATCATTTTTTGTATGTTGGCTGCCCAATAGTAATTTCTTAAGTTTGGGAGCCCTAGTCCACCAACTGACCTATCTCTTTGTAAAAACCCACGCTTGATCCTGGGGATCCCATTTTTCCATATAAAGGAGGAGATCAGTTTGTCAAAAGAGCTAAAATATGATTTTGGCAAAAAGACTGGCAGACACTGAAAAAGATATAGAAATCGTGGAAGTACATTCATTTTTATGCAATTTATCCTACCTGCAATTGTTAAATGCAGAGCCTTCCACCTTTCCAAATCTAGTTTGATCTGTTCCATTAAAGGTAGAAAATTGTTTTGGTAAATAGTTGACAAATGTCGACAGATATTCACCCCTAAGTATTTAAAGCTGTCTCCAGACATCTTAAAGGGAAGATCTCCGTCGGTAATTTGTGGAGCTGGGTTATTAACTAAAAAGCATTCACTTTTTGAGTAGTTCAGTTTATAGCCTGAAAAGATACCAAATCTGTCTAATAGTTCAATTATGCGAGGGATAGTGGTCAGTGGATCAGACACAAACAACAATAAATCATCTGCATAAAGTGAAAGTATATGCCTGGTGTCACCTCTAGAAATCCCCTGATTATAGTTGGTTGATTTAAGTGCTATAGATAATGGTTCGATCGCCACAGCAAATAATAGGGGACTCAGGGGACAACCCTGACGTGTAGACCTGGAGAGAGTAAAGTATTGAGAACTCATTCCATTTGTATTCACTGAAGCTTTGGGTGAAGTATATAGTAACTTTATCCATGAAATGTATTTAGAACCCATACCGAATCTGTTAAGGACATCAAACAGATACCCCCACTCCACCCTGTCAAATGCTTTCTCAGCATCTAGTGAGACCACTACCTCTGAAGTTTCAACAGGAGCCGGGGACAGAAGGATATTAAGAAGTCTGCGAATGTTTGAGAAGGAATGGCGATTTTTAATAAATCCTGTCTGGTCAGACGATATAATGTCCTGTAAAACAGATTCCAATCTCAGTGCAAGTATTTTAGCCAGAATTTTATAGTCGTTATTCAAGAGTGAGATCGGCCTGTAGGAACCGCACTCATTACTGTCTTTGTTTGGTTTCAACAATAAAGTTATGGAGGCCTCTGTGAGGGTTTGAGGTAAGGTTCCCTGATTCAAGGAGTCATTAAACATGTTAAGAAGAAGAGGGCTTAGTTTATCAATGTGTTTTTTAAAAAGATTTATAGGGTAACCATCTGGGCCAGCCGCTTTGTTGCTTTGCATCAGTTTAATTGCATCAGTAATTTCACTAATTTTCAGAGGTTGATCCATAATATTAGCTTTGTCAGGAGTGATGGATGGAAATTCCAAATTATCAAGAAATTCCGTCCTGTATGTGTCAGTGTTAGAGGCTTCAGAAGTGTATAGATTAGAGTAGTAATTTTTAAAGGTATCATTAATGACAGATGGGACTATTGTAAGTTCTCCTGAGGAAGTTCTTATTTGTTTAATTTGTTGAGATGCTGTTCGACTCTTGAGCTGGTGAGCTAACAGTCGTCCTGCCTTCTCACCATGTTCATACAAAAAACCTCGTGAGCGCAATAGTAATTTTTCTGTCTCATGTGTTGTAAGTAGATTATAATCCATTTGCAAATTTTGTCTCTCTTTTACCAGCTCTGGGGATGGTGACACTGATAGTTTGTTATCCAGATGACTAATACTTTCCATTAGCTGCTCTTGTTTTTGTCTTCTTATTTTATTTAAACTTGCAGAGTACGATATAATCTCTCCCCGAATAACCACTTTTAATGTTTCCCAAAGCAAAGATGGAGATATGGAATCTGAGTTGTTGTTAATAAGGAAATTATCAATTGCTGCAGAAATCATGCAATTAAATGCATTATCATTAAGCAGTGTGCAATTCAACCTCCAGGGGGGGCGTGTTTTTTGTAAGAATCTGAAGGAGAGGTCAAGAAGCAATGGCGCATGATCCGATATGACTATGGTTGAGTATTCTGTGTGACTGACAGTTGGAAGGAGATCGTTACTAATGAAAAAGTAATCTATTCGTGAGAAACTTTTATGAACCTGAGAGTAAAATGAAAATTGTTTCTTATCAGGGTAGCGGAAACGCCAAGGGTCCACACTTCCTATTTGGTTCATGAAAGATGAGAAGGCTTTGGCCATTTTAGATGGTGGGTGTTGTCTGGAGGGGGATCTGTCCAGTAAAGGATCCATTGCACAGTTAAGGTCACCCCCCAAAATTAGTTTATGATAGCTCAAATCTGGAAGAGATGATATCAGCTTTGTAACAAATGCCTCATCATCCCAGTTGGGCGCATACAAGTTTACAAGAGTAACTGCTTCATTGTTAAGACAGCCTGTAACTATAATGAATCGGCCTTGATTATCAGCGAATGTATTAGATGGGGTAAACTGAATTTTTTTATGGAATAAAATAGCTACACCCCGCACTTTGCTGCTAAAGTTGGATTGAAAACATTGGCCAGTCCACGATGCCCTCAATCTGTGTTGATCTTTAGAGATCAGATGTGTCTCCTGCAGGAAAGCCACATCTGTTTTCAAATGTTTTAGATGAGATAAAATTCTGCCCCTCTTGACTGGGCTATTAAGCCCTTTAACATTCCAGGATACAAACCTCAGGTTTGCTCCTTCACCTTTTATTATGTTGGCCATATGTAATAGTAAGAGGAGTGTAAAATAGTGACACTGCCTTGGTATGAGAAGATGAGAGCAGGGGAAGGGGAGGAAACGGAAGGGGAGAGAGAGGGAAAAAAACCGAAAAACAAACATACAAAATAGGGGACATATATACCAACAACTGTAGTGAGGCCATACCCACCCACCACCCCCCTCCAAATCGTACACATCCACCCACCCACCCATTCCCTTCCCAGAAAAAAACCCCACATTAAACTCTCAGAACGGAGAGTATACAATACTAATGCAAAATCTAACGTTCCTAAGCATGTTCTCAGAACTAGAACTAGCAGCAGGATATTACAAAACGAGTTACTTCTAGGCGGCATGCAACACGATCCCTAGTACATGAGCTAGGGGGCTCCTATTTAAAACAATGAATCCTGTGATTCAGAAACTAAGATCAGTGAGAGGTATAATATAGGCCTATAAGCTAGGTTAATGTACCCCTTCATATTGTTAATGGTTACTGTGTAAAGCTTATTGTATTTTTAAAGAAGTAAGAAAAGAAAAGAAAAAACGATAGGCCTATAACAAAATAAGATTTAGAGAGTCATCTTCGAAAGAGTACTTACAATAGTGTCTAATCAGTCAAAATCAACAGAAAATGTTAGCTTGGTGGCTGTAACAGACAACTCGGGATGAGGCCGGTCTCTTCTCCTTTGCAGCATACTAGACAGGGGTGTTGATGTGCTGGTCATAAAAGTCCTGGGCTTTTTGTGGCCAATCAAAGTAGTAGTCTTGATCTTGGAAAGAGACGTGAAGACGGGCTGGGTGTAGCAGGCAAAACTTTATTCCTTTCAGATACAGGGAGTTTTTTATCGGGTTAAATGACGCTTGTTGTTTGGTCAGTTCAGCACTGATATCAGGGTAAACTCTCAGTTCAGAATCACGATACGTCATCTGATGTTTCCTGGCCCATCTCAGGACTTTCTCTTTCTCTTGAAAACGAAGGAATTTGACGATAAAGGCTCTAGGCTTCTCTGTATTATTGTATCCCGGTCTGCGGAGGGAGCGATGAGCTCTCTCTATCTCAGGTGGGCTATTGAAGACCTCGGAGCCGGTCACCGTCATCAGCAAGTCAGACACAAACTTCGTTAGGACCTGGCCTTTCTCACTCCCCTCGGGTATGTTGATTATTCTCAAATTCGAACGCCTGGATCTATTTTCAAGATCGTCGACTTTATCCAGAAGTTTACCGCATTGGGATTGAAGCGTTTTAACTGTGGTCTCCATCTCGGTGAGTTTTCCAAAGTTTTCCCCAGCCAAAACTTCTGTATGAGTGAGACGGCTATTAAACGATGACACCTGCTGTCTCAGAGAATCCACCGATGATTTGAGGGATTCTGTTGACTCGCGGATCAGAACTGCCACATCGGTCTTAAAGCTTTCACGTTGATCATTGAGTAGAGCTTCGAGGTCGCTTTTGGTAACCGGGCTGTCTTCTTCATGTTTGCTAGCCCATCCAGCATCTCTGGCTGCCATGTTAGCTAACTTAGCAGAAACGTTAGCTCGAGTACCTTGCTGTTTCGGTTTGTTCATTAGGCCTATCTCTTGACACTCCCGTGTAAAAAGTATGTGTAAATGTTCAGATTTAGGTCAACAAAGATAGAGGAGAATAAGTTTAAAGGTCGTTCAGGTTAATGATATGAAAAGTTTAGCCGGAGCCCCCTTTCGCACGTCTGCTCACCACCTCGTCATGCCGGAAGTCCAAAAGCTCTAATTCTAATTCATCATCCATGGTGGCAGGAACACGCAGGCTCTTTATTCCCTATTTTAGCGGAGCGCTAAATAACACTAATGGGCGGTGTTAGGCGCTGATTACGACGAGGTTCTAAATACCACGGAAAAATACCGTGCAGTATATGCGGTTTGGCAAAAGCGCAGATTAAGCTGCGGTCACAATGTTAGTAAATGAGGCCCTGAGTGTCACAGTGTGTTTCTGGTAGGCAACACTAATTGCATTTCTGGGATTCTTACATTTGAAAAATGAAGGTTTGTATTACGTTTATGGGAAGTTATTACTTTTGTGGGAAGTTTTTACATTATAAAAATGTTGACAATTATAAACACCTACCTCAAGAGCAGTGACCACCATGTTGACCTTTGACAAGCAGGATGAGTTGATCCAATAGTTGATATAAAGTCACATGATTGATTACTCTAACTAACCCACCAATCAATGTTTCTCGCAGAAATGAACCTCCTCCCACTCACAGTCAGGGGTGAGGTCAGGAACCTAGATCTTTTGATCTCCAGCCGTCCAGGGAAGGCTTCTGGACTACTTACTAAGGTCACATGTGAGTATGTAGTGAATATTAAGTAATTGAATGCTTTAGAGAATTATTTCTGGAATTTGTGAGTTATATTTACAGTATGAGTGAGGAAAAAGTGAGGACGTTTTACTTGGTGTGCAAGTAAGCCCTTTTATAATGATAGTAGCCCTTGCATGTGCATAGTACTTACAGTGCAACTTGACCTCCACAATGCAGCTCTCCTCTCCAGCATCATTGCTAGCCGTACATTTGTACCACCCAGCGCTGTCCTTGGTCACGTTTCTCAAGGTCAGAATCTCAGGAGTTTTCAAATCTATAAAACACATGACATGTATGGTAATCTGACATATATTTTTTATCTAAGGTGTATCTAATTTGATTTCATGTATTTGCTGCCATGCCTGTATATCATATGTGAAAGAAGTTATTGTAAGGGAAGTTTATTTATATGGCACAAGTCATACACAATGGCATTTTAAAGTGCAAATATGTGAAAGAAGTTATTGTAAGGGAAGTTTATTTATATGGCACAAGTCATACACAATGGCATTTTAAAGTACAAATAAGCAGATAAAAGAACATTGAGGATAAACATGCATTAAAAGAGAAAGGGTAAAGTGCATTAGAAAAGTAAATAAATAGAGTTTACAGAGAGCATCTGAGAACAGTTTAGTTTTTAGAAACTAGCTACAGTTGAAGCACCTTTGATGTCATCAGGAAGTTGGTTCTAGAGCTGAGCAGCGTAGCAACTAAAAGCTGCTTCACCATGTTCAGTTCTAACAGTAGGTATTACCAACACATTTTCCTCCAGTGATCTAAGAGGTCAAGCAGGTGTGTACAGCTGAAGAATCATAAAACACGGGACGAGATGTTAAAACTGTCCATTGTGCCAATAGATGGTATGCACTCACATGAGATTTGCCGTGATGTTGACAGAGTGGCATGGGAGGTTTATTTCTTAGACTGGGTTAAGATGTCAATATTGGGACACATCCTCAGTAGTGTGCCTTTGAATCAGTGGGTGTTTCGGCCTTTAGTCATTAAACACGCTCATCAAAGGTGACCAGCTAAAGGGTGATCAAGCCTTAGCTTGTGTCCCATGCCCAATTAAGATTTCCCATGGGACTATGCAAGGCAGGGGCGTCCTCTTCCCTGAGCCAGCCCTACAGCTGACCGCATACCTCATATGCCCTCCTCAAGTTGGAGGGATCTGAATTGGGTTCTCAGGTGGGGGTGGGGGGGTCATGAAGTTATAGCCCAGCAAGGTTCCTTCCGTTTGATCCAGATCCACTGGCTGCCTCTTTCAGCTGCTTGAGAAACTGCTGTGACGGTCTGCCGCAGAGCCTGTCCATGGATTCCAAGTTCTTTCAGCAACCTGATGGTGGAAGAAGCCACGAATCCTCTGCATCCCACTTCAACTGGCCAGACTTTTGCATTCCAGCCACGCTGAGTTGCGTCTGCTGCCAACTCTGTGTAACGCAGTTTATTATGCTCGTAGGCCTCTTCAACAGAGTTTTCCCACGGGACTGTGAGCTCTATGATGTACACAGCCTTTCGTGAAGGGGACCAGAGTACCATGTCTGGCCTAAGGTTGGTAGAAGCAATCTCAGGTGGAAAAATGAGTTGCTGGCCAATATCGACAAGCATCTTCCAGTCCCGGGCCATGGCTAGGTGTCCAGTTTCTGGCTTCGTTGGAAGATGCTTGGGCCTTTTCTGTCCCTCCCGGATGAATGTTGTTGTTTTGACGGGATTGCTTTTTTTAGAAGTAAGGAATTGGTTGCACTCCTCTTGGTCTCAAGTGCTGCAGCCAGGCTCTTGAGGACACGATTGTGCCTCCAGGTGTAGCGGCCTTGTGAGAGGCTGGTCTTGCAACCTGTCATTATATGCCTGAGAGTCGCTGGAGCTGGGCAGAGCTCAGGTCGGGTCCTCGCCATACCATTGATGTTGATGTCATAAACAGCTCTTATGATGAAGCTGATGTTGCTTGCCTCCATTTGCCAATGGAAACCTGACTGAAAGTTGGGGTCATTGGGGTCCAAGTAGAATGTATGAAGCAACTCAAGGGGCCAATGTTTGGATCATTCCACTGATCCACATGAGTTGTGTGAGCATTAGAGGGAAAGAGAGAGAGACTGATCCACATGAGTTGTGTGAGCATTAGAGGGAAAGAGAGAGAGAGAGAGAGAAAAAGAGAGAGAGACTGATCCACGAGTTGTGTGAGCATTAGAGGGAAAGAGAGAGAGAGAGAGAGACGGATCCACATGAGTTGCGTGAGCATTAGAGGGAAAGAGAGAGAGACTGATCCACATGAGTTGTGTGAGCATTAGAGGGAAAGAGAGAGAGACTGATCCACATGAGTTGTGTGAGCATTAGAGGGAAAGAGAGAGAGAGAGAGAGACGGATCCACATGAGTTGTGAGAGCATTAGAGGGAAAGAGAGAGAGAGAGACTGATCCACATGAGTTGTGTGAGCATTAGAGGGAAAGAGAGAGAGACTGATCCACATGAGTTGTGTGAGCATTAGAGGGAAAGAGAGAGAGAGAGAGAGACGGATCCACATGAGTTGTGAGAGCATTAGAGGGAAAGAGAGAGAGACTGATCCACATGAGTTGTGTGAGCATTAGAGGGAAAGAGAGAGAGAGAGAGCGTAACAGTTACTGGGCTTGTCATTGTTGGTGTCTGGGGGTAGCTAGCTAGCTAATTCACTAAGGCAAGACTTGAAGACTATGGATATAAGAGTTGTTTTCAAAACAAAAAAAAGATGAAGGCGACAAGGTGCAGGTGAGGCTAGAGGGTGTGGAGGAAGCGTTGTCTCCTGTTGCTGACCATTTGGGCAAGAACAGGGTAAATTGGCATTGTAGTTAACACATTAGTAGTAAATATGATTTGTCAAAAATGATTGATGGCCTATTATAATTAATGACCTGCCCGTTTTGATTGACAGCTTGGTTTGATGGACGTGTGGTGAGGATGTGAGATGGATGCCTGTGTGAACACGACTGTTGGGCGAGTGGAGGGCAGTTAGATGCCGACATTATCTGAAAAAATCAGTGATGTAGCAATTGCAACTGTGTTGTTCGATGCCAGTTTTCCTGATTCCTCTCACTGACAATTACACTGCTTCATGACTGTACTGATTTTTTTTCAATTTTATTTTTTATTTTTTAAAGATGTGTTTTTGGGCTTTTTGCCTTTAATCAGATAGGACAGTGAAGGTTTGGACAGGAAATGAGATGGAGAGAAGTGGGGAGTGGGATCGGGAAATGACCACGGGTCGGATTTCGAACCCGTGTCCCCGTGGGCGTTCAAGCTCGTAAATGGTCGGGGCTACTGCTTGCGCCAGAGTGCCCCCCGACCGTACTGATTTTTAATGCGATCGGTACGGCTTAGACGATGCTGCCTACTCACAGCAGGTTACATTAGACTGACACAGTTTAGAGTTTGACTGTGAGAGCTATCATTAGTGTAGATAATACCTATATGTCATATGATTTTTTTTGTCATTTGTAATATTTGTTATGGCTGAGGGTTATACATTTGATGATTCAGATGATTGCCAATATGGTAGGGGGAGCGGGTTCTTGTATAGGGCCTGCTTAACCATACCACCAGGTGGTGTGTTGGTGGTCTAGATTCGCCTATGCTTGCTTCCACGAGGGTTGTTGATCGTCCCATGTTTAGAGGAGCAGTGTGCAGACACAGGCTCAATCATCACCCAGTTAGCTGAAAAGGTGGTTCAATCTATTACTGCTTCAAATGCAGTCACACAGTGAAAACAGACACAGGAGCAGCGACATACACACTGGTCAGTGTCCTTAACAAGAACCTGAAGTGATACTGTCTAATGTCATGCTCGAAGGAGCCACCCAACTTCAGAGGTGATGGTTGAGACAGACAAACAGTTTGCGAGTGGGAGGTCCTCATGACTCTGTACAGTTGCAGTTCATGAACATTCTCAAGAGATCTTATCTAGGCTTTATTAACATTAAGCTGAACAACACTGTCATTGATCACAGTTAGAATCCGTCTGTTATCTTTGACATCTTGAAGCAGCATTTTAATGAGTTGTCTTAATTTCATACACTGTTCTATAACAAGTTGCCATGACGAGGAGAAGATGCCATGGACTACTGGCTTCGTCTTGACAACATGGTGGATGTGGCTGATGAATGTCTGAGATGGCAAGGCCATAGCATTGGTGACCTTAGCCATGAGGTTAGAATGATATTCATTAAACTGATCAGTCTCTTCAAGTACAAGTCTGCTACTGCTGCAAGTGGTCTACCTGTAACATAGAGGACAGGCTGGTGCTTTACCATTTTTCAAGATACAGGTAAGAATATTGTTTTGATTGGCTGTGGTGATCTGCAGAGAAAGCCAGAGTGTTTTTACAACCTGGAATTCAGCTTCACGGCACAAAAGTTGTTTGTCCCGATCTTAGTAGCGCCTGGTCAGAGAGGTGAGCTTATTATGGGTTCCAATGTCATTAAACATCTACTTCATAATATGAAGAGTGACGATAGCTTTTGAGATATGACGACCGGTTGTGGGCAGTTAGCCTCTGGAGATCGATGCTTGCCAGGATCGTATGGCAATAGTCAATGTGTGATGTGACCAGAGCATTGACTGACATCCGTGGAGTGCTGTGTTAAAGCATGGTGTAGTCTTGAGATCTTTCATAGATGGAAAAAAAAGGCAACCCGAGAGGCTGGAGAAGAAAAAAGTACTGTCCGTCTTGTCTGCCTAGTGGACAAACTACTGCTAAACAGTGCCACAGACTCCAGTGCTAGTCAGACGATCCATGAGGAGCTAATAGTATTGAAGGCAGCACTGAGGTCGAGGAGAATGAGGAAAGAGAGTAGACCAGAATAAGTTGCATGGAGGAGGTCGTTGGTGATCTTAACTAGGGCTGTTCAGCTTTTTCAGTGTTGGTCTGACGATGGCAGAGAGGAGACTGTCCCAGTGCATACAACTGATTACACAAAGAGGAATCCATGTTTGGAATGGCGTCCGGTAGCTGCTGACCAAGTGGGAATATTGTCACACGTGATTGAACAAGCTTGCACTATGAATATTTGAAAGAATGGCCAATCATCCGACCTGCCTCAACATGTTGCTTTCCTGAAGCATTGGCCTAACCCAGCTAAATCGATTGCTATTTTAACCCAGCCCCTGGGTAAATTGCACCAACCGAATGCTGGGTTAATCAAATCCAGACAGATGGGGTTTTTCACCTAGTAATTTCAAACCATATACCAGTTCATGTTAAAACACAATACTTTGTCTGTACAAACTAAACATTTTCACCAAATTATGTTAAAAAGGCACTCTCCTACCAGCTCAATGTATATGCTAATGTAGCCTACCCACTCACTCTCTTTCATCCTCTCCTAGTCTAGATTAGTTTTGCTCAGGGATGCTGCGGTAGTCTCTTCAGTCTCTCCACCTGATCTACCTGTAGAAACCCTCGGCCTACATCTACTCACCCCCACCACACTTATTTGCCACAGATTTGCTTAAGGTTTCTTCCTGATTAACTGAGTTTTTCCTTGCTCCTGTCGCCATTTTGCTTGCTCTGAGGGGGTTCAGGCCCTGGGCTCTGTAAAGCACCTTGAGACAATTTTATTGTTTTGGCGCCATATAAATAAAATGTAATTGAAAAAAAAAAGTATTATCTATGCTAATATTAAATTACAGGTAGCCTACACAGTCAAATAAAACAAGTTAGACAGAAAGGCTTCAGACAATAGGTTTTTATTTTGCAACATAATAGACCTGGTTTTTAAAAACCATCATGAGGGTGAATTCCACTGTTCCGTTTTTGGTGTAACTAGACCGCCTGTAAATCAAACACAAAATAGACGGGCATCAGTCACTATTTACGTTAGCCAGAAATGGCTAGAGAAGCACTTAAACCATAGCGAGAATTTAATGTCCATCTTTGAGAATCTCGATTGATGGCATGACTGGAAAAACAACGACTTTAACGTGTTACATAGCTCAAATAATTAAACAATTGAGTTAAAGCAAAGTCACCCACCAGCTGTACGATCTCAGACTTAAGGATATCACCCCAACTCTATACTTTGTGTAATTGGTTGTTTGCATAATGTCCATTATGGTGTAGTAGTCAAAGTAACTGCACAGATGTAACCCTCAAATTTACCTTTAGGTGATTAGCTGATATTGTAAGAGACCTGTGATAGGCAGCAGAAAATGCATTTGTGATTCAGGACAGTTTAAAAAATCAACAAATAAATGCAGGGATGTTCACAAATGGGGAGCAATTAGTCCATGCACTTTCGTAAATAAATGTAACGGTGTTTACATTTGTAAATCACAAAATACATTTGTGAATCGCATGACATTTATATGTCCATATTCCTTCTCCTGAACTGATGATTTTTGCATAATATGAAGTTTTTGTAACAGAATGGGCATTTCTGTACTTCAGGATGTGATCAGAATACATCTCTTTGCATTGATTATAAGATGTAGTACCCGTGCAGCAGACCAGATCAATATGACCTTCGCTGTGGGTTGAAAACTCCACATATTGGGTGATACCAAAGCAATCAAGCAATGAAGCCTTTAGTAGATCGGTTAGAGGAGTTATCCAAATGTAGGTGAAAATCTCCTATTAGGATGACATTAGGATACATAGCACTCACAGTAGCTAGTATAGTACTGTATGTTCAGAAACATTTGATGGTTTGGTTTAGGTGGTCTGTATAGTACCGCGACAATAGTGGGTGTAGGTCCACAGAGTTTGACAGCCAGCGGTTCAAAGGAGGATTGATCAGGCATAGTGGAGTCAGTTTAATATTCTCACAATAGAGCAGTGCAAGACTGCCTCCTCTCCCAGAAGGACGGGATTTACAGATGAAAGCAAATCCCGGGGAGGCTGCTTGATAAAGATGTAAAAAAGATCATTGTTTTGCTGCCATGAGACATAGAGAATCCAGTTCATGTTCCATAATGAAATCACTGTCCAGTTGAGCGTTGTTGGTGAGAGACTGAATGTGCAATCCAAACTTCAGGCAGTTGGAGGTGGTGTGTACACTGAATGTGCAATCCAAACTTCAGGCAGTTGGAGGTGGTGTGTACACTGAATGTGCAATCCAAACTTCAGGCAGTTGGAGGTGGTGTGTACACTGAATGTGCAATCCAAATTTCAGGCAGCAAAAATCTGTGAGGAGATAGATAGACCAATCAAATTGTCAGGGCGGGCTTTATACGATGATGGACAGATGATCAACCATAACGTAATCAACCACGTCACCAAAGAGCTTTTGGGGTTAATTCGTTTTCAACAAACATGGCTGCCGTTGGAGAGCTGAAATGTGGAGATTCGAGTCTGTTTTAGAAGACATTGACAGCACATTCATTTTGAAAGAGGAACAGAGAAACGCGATCAAGGCATTTGTCGATCGAAAAGATGTTTTTGCCGTCCTTCCTACGGGATCCAGTAAAAGTTTAATGTATCAGCTGGCCCCATGGTCTACGTTATGGTCATACTACGCTGCTCTGATTGGTTCTAGATATATCCAATTGAGCGAAGAGGCATTTTTTTTCCTGGTTCGGTTGAAACACGCCCCATAATCACAGCCCAACGGAGCGGTATCAGACTTCTGACTAGAATTATGAGTATGACATCGTCAGGCTACTATTTCAGCCAAGTTTCACTGGAATCCACCCCAAGTTGTTTAGTGTAGAACATCTCAGGCACAAGTGAACAGGGTTATCTTAATGTAGAGGCAAATCAACAGGGCTATCTTAATGTAGGGGCAAATCAGTCAGATGAGATGAGATGGGGTCACAGAGGGTCTCTTTAAGGCTTTCTGTAGGAACCCTCTTGGGGAAGCAGCAGCAGGGATCATTACCACCATTATCACACTATGTGAAAGTGTGGGCTATAAGTACACCTCCGGATCTCTCTCTATCAGCTCCTCTCTCATTTCTACACTCCCTTCTAATTTAGGCACACACACTTGTCCATCCACACACCACCAACACGTATCCATATATCAACCCTTAGACACACTTTTATTTAGTGTTGATTTAATAAATTATTTCTTTATTTAGAAATCTAGTTGTCCGACTCCCTGCTGGTTACAGTGTCACAAGCCATCTGTAACAGGGAAGTAGTTTCAAATCATTCTTGCATAGGTTGAAGTGTTCATGTCTATGTGTGCATAGAGTACGAAAAAACACAGTCCTCTGATGCTGCAGCGCAATCACACTTACATCTCTAGTTTCAATTACGACTGGATGAAAGTGCTGCGGCCAGGTGAGAAAGTTTTGGTCAGATACAGAATCTGTGCACAGACACCACCATAGTCATTGTATAGACCTGTGGTACGCACTCCTGGAGGTTTCACAACCTGGCAGTCTCTGCTCTTGTGGAGCAGCAAGCACCTTCTGTCCCTGAGGGCTACATATGCAGTGGTGGAATGTAGCGAAGTATTTTTACTTTGTTACTGTACTTAAGTAAATTTTTACGTATCTGTACTTTACTTAAGTAAAATTAATAGTGAATACTTTTTACTTTTACTCCATTACATTTTGCAGCTATTATCTATACTTTTACTCCGCTACATTTCTGCAATATGTGTTGTTACTCGTTACATTTTATGAACACAGTTTCGCCAAAATGTTGCCTACACAAAACTATGGATTGCGTTGCTGTTTTGGAAGTTTAAACCAATCAGGTGGCTCTATCAACTCCAATGATAGCAGAGTGCGCGTTTGGCAGTAGCACTAGCGGTAGCTTTGCCTGTTATACCTGAACATTCAACAGACAGCCTGACAAACTGCCTATTCAACATAGATCCAGAGCCGGCCTGAACTGAGCCCTCTGATATGAGCCACCCTTGGCCCTATTTAAAAGATATGTTCGAGTTCAAAGGCCCCAACAATGACTCCTGGAGGTTTCAATGCATTTCCTGTCTCAATAATTTGCCTTCAAATTTAAAGTAGCATATCGAGGTAAGCAGAGTGATTGCTATGATAAGTTAATGTCCCTGACTTTCGAATATTGATATATGTATTTAATTCGGTTACTGACATGATTTTATAATGTTATCTAGCGAAATGCATGTTGACATACAGCAGTAGCATCAAAATAACATGATTGTATCTTCATTATATATGTAACGTAGTGGTAAGATAAAGCTGGTAGGTTAGCTATGTCAAGCTAGCGTGCCTTGTTCTGTCCAGTTTTACAATTACATTTGTTTTTCATGTTCCCCTTTTTTACACGTTTACAATTAAATAAAAGATTTAAAGATATAACATGTTGTCTTTATTGGTTTGGCTTAATGGTATTAACTTTGCAAATAATCCCTGGTAGATAACTTGTCATCCGCAGAATTGTAAGATAGAGTGTGAACAGTATTACAGACGGTAGGCACAATAAGTACACCAACCTTTCCAATAAACAAATGTTGTTGCTTATAATTATTACTAGTAGTGTCATCAGTAGAGGCATTTATTACCAGGAGCTATTTCTTTATCAAAATGGCACAGCCTAGACATTGAGAGACAACCCATTGCGTGAGTACTTTTACTTTTAATACTTAAAGTAAGTTTAAAAGTAAGTACTTTTTACTTTTACTTAAGTAGGATTATTGATGTAGTACTTTTACACTTTTACTTAAGTATATATTTTCCTGGGTACTTTTACTTAAGTACTAAACTTCAGTACTTCCTCCACCACTGTACATATGTGCCTGGGTGCGGAGCGGAGCTCCTGTCATGGAGGTATGCGTGCTCGTCAGAATTATCTCTCCAATGCAAGGTTGTCAAAATAATTTCAGGTTCTACTCTCGCAGGCAAAAGGAGAGATTTCGTCCCAGAACAAAGCTGGTGAATCGGTGGGCCTTTCCCCTGAAGCAGATCCACTGAGGTCTGAGGGTCTCAATCCAGTTGAGATTGCCACTATTCACTTACGTGGAAGACATTTGCTTCACCAAGAGGTTGGGGCCCATTTAGTGTTCAATTGAAGCGATTTTGTCTTTTCTGCAGGAACCATTTTAAGAGGGCAAAGCCCATTCCACATTAAATGGTTATTTAGCGGCCATTTCCATTGGCCATGTAGGTTTCAATGGTGTGCCACCAGGTGCACATTCTTTGGCTAACACATTTTCTAAGAGGAGTACAGGAACCTCAGTGTTATGTTGTTGATATAAAGTAACAGACAACTAACTCAGCCAGATGTTGCAGAAATCTTGTGGTTGTTTATTCAACAACAGCGCCTCTTGTGGCTTTCACATTATCTGTATTTATACATATCATGACATCCCCTTTATTTTCCTTTTTTTTTTTTTTTTTTACATTGTAACTAAATTGTCCATTGAGCTAAACAACTGCTCAAACATGAAAAATGTCCTAGTACCCCTCGATGACTATTCTTGGCTTTGAGACAATTCGTCCACTTGCTGTTTTAACTGGGAGACTTGAAAGCTCTGTAGGACTAGAATTACTTCTTGATGTTTTATTTTGAATGTCCATTTCATGTTTTTTCTCTGTGCTGTCACATACATCCTGTTGAGTCACATTTTGATTGTCGTGTCCTTTAGTGTGTTACTCAGTTCCTTGGACTGCATCAAAAACGTTCTGTTCCTTCTATATACCTGTCCCTCCGGTGTCTGGACGACATATGATCTTGGCTGGTCAGAAAGTCCAGTTACCTGGGCTGGATTCCATAATCCTTCCTGCCATATTCTGACATTGTTGCCAACCTCAAGTTTCTGAAGTGCTCTGGCTCCTTGATCAAAGTATTCCTTCTGCTTCTGTTGTCTTGCTTCGAACAACTGTTGTACTGTACTTGTGACCATTTGGGGTTGCAGCATCTGTGATGTCGTCAGAAGTCTTGTTCTCATACGTCGACCCATCAACAGCTGGGCTGGTGACACTCCGATATCCTCCAGAGGTGTACTCCTCAGACTCAGCAAAGACAGATACGGATCTTTTCCATCAGCTTTTGCTTTTTTAAGCATGAGTTTGACCGTCTGTACTCCTCTTTCTGCCATTCCATTAGACTGCGCATGGTAGGGGCTTGAAGTTTTGTGACTGAACTCCCACTCTTTTGCAAAGGCTTGGAAATCGCGTGAGCTGAACTGTGGTCCGTTATCTGAGATAACTGTTTCAGGAATTCCATGTCTGGCGAATTGTGACTTCAGATGGGTGATAACTGTTGCACTTCTTGTGTCTGACTTCAACCACTCATTACCATTGTAATCCACTAAGAGTAGATACTCCTGCTGGCCAAAGGTGAATAGGTCAACACCTATCTTCTGCCAGGGTCTTTCTGGAACACTGTGTGGTTGTAGTGGCTCTTTGGTCTGACGTTTCTGATGTGTCCTGCACACATCACAACTGTTCACCATCTCTGTGATATTTTCTGCCATTCCAGGCCAAAAGAGTACTTCTCTTGCTCTCCGCCTGCAGCTTTCAAGTGACTTTCATGGATGCGCTTTAACATTTCTCCTCTCATTGCTGCCGGAACGATGAGTCGTTCTCCTTTGTACAGAACTCCATTCACAACTGAAATTTCTTCTCTGAAGTTCCAATACGCTCGTATTTCTTGTGCAGCTTGGCTCTTTGTTTCTGGCCATCCATTTAGAACAGTCTCAATGAGTTTAGTCAGTGTCACATCATTTGTTGTTTCCTTTCTGAATTCCTCTAATTTCTCGTTTGACACGGGTAAATTGGAGATCACCATGTGCACCTGAGCTTCAATTTCTTTATCCGGTGAGCTGGTCACTGGTAAGTAAGCTCTGGATAATGCATCTGCAATGTGCATCTCCTTTCCTGGCTTGTACTGTACATTCACCTGGTATTTCTGCAGTCTCATTAAAAGTCTCTGTATTCTAGCTGGAGCACTGCTCAATGGCTTTTTCATTATCACTTCAAGCGGTTTGTGATCCGACTGCACATCCACTTCTCTTCCTTAAATGTACTGATGAAAACGTTCTGCTCCGAACACAATTGCTAACATCTCCTTTTCTATTTGCGCATAGCGCTGCTCAGTCTCTGTCAATGCGCGCAATGCATAAGCTACTGGCTTGAGCTCTTGAAGTAGGACAGCTCCAAGTCCACTTTTTGATGCATCCACTGACAGCGTTACGGGGAGCTTGACATCATAATATCTGAGCACGGGAGCTTCAGTGAGCATCGTTTTCATTGTGTTGAATGCCTGCTGATGTTCAGCTTTCCACTGCCATGCGACATCGTCTCTGGTTAATCCCTGCAATGGCTCAGTATGCTTGGACATGTTTGGAATGAACTTTGCGAGATATGTGACTGCGCCCAGAAATCGTTCCACATCTTTCATGCATTCTGGTGTCAGCATTTTCCGAACAGCCTCAATCTTGCTCTGATTTGGTTTCAAACCAGATGATAGTTTTTGTTTCCTTTTACTTCTGACACCATGTTATGTTGTTGATATAAAGTAACAGACAACTAACTCAGCCAGATGTTGCAGCCATCTTGTGGTCGTTTATTCAACAACAGCGCCTCTGGTGGCTTTCACATTATCTGTATTTATACATATCATGACACTCAGGAGTACAGGTACCTCAGGAGTACAGGAACCTCAGGAGTACAGGAACCTCAGGAGTACAGGTACCTCAGGAGTACAGGAACCTCAGGAGTACAGGTAGTACAGGAGTACAGGTACCTCATGAGTACAGGTACCTCAGAGGTACCGGCCGTGTGGTCTTTAATTCTACAAGGGGATCTCTCCCTGGTGTGGGATGCTTTCTGTGATCACCTTTTTGAGCTCTTACATGAAATGGATATGAAATTCATCATATAAAATTACACTGCTTTTAACAACTGTGCCAAAGGTTGTGATTGCAGCTCACCCTTCAGCACATATCGAGCTAGCTTCTTTCTAATCCCCATCGTTTTCCTTTGATGAGGTACGGAGCTTGCACTCCGTATGCCCAGTGCGGGCTTCACATACTTATATAGACAGGACAAAAGATTTCAGATCACCTGATCAATTGTTTGTATGCTTTGCACAGCCCACACGGGGTCAGGCTTGGTCAAAGCAATGGTTTTCACACTGGATTGTGCAGGCTATTAAAGCCTCCTACGAAAGGAAAGGTGTAAGCTTGCACAGGTGCTTGCAGACTCTACATGCGGTATGGCGACCTCTTGGCTATTTTTTCATGGCCTAGACATAAAGCAGATCTGTTGCTGCTGATTAGGACAATTCTCATATATTCATTCGCTTTTATAGTTGGTTGTCACTGCACCATCCTTTGCACTGTGTGTTTTGTGATCAGGGCCTAGTGGCAAGTAGGTGTTTGCCTACTGGGTTTCACTGGGTTGAAGCAGATTGTTTTATAGCACTTCACATTCCGGGACTTTTTCTACATCACCATATGTGAGCTGTGTCTCATGAAACGACCGAAGGAGAACGTCCAGTTTCTTTGAAGACTCGGTTCTCCAAGGAAAGGAATAAGACACAGCTGAATGTGGGCTCGTTCTGAAAGCATCTTGCTATGAAGGGGGCAACGATTCATGCAGATGAGTAGGCATACTTTGTGAGACACGCAATCAAGAGTAAGGGGTGTGAATTTCCAACGGATTTCAATGCAGATTGCATCAGTCTGTCTCATTGGGCTAAAGTTCATTGAGGTGTCGAAGATCTGGTTCCAACAGCACAACTCACCTTTTTTTGCCAATGAAGGTAGCTTTCCTACATATTTCTCTTCGTCCACCACTCTCTCCCAGTTGTACCGAATGGGATCAGAACCTTCTGTGGATTTACAGCTCATTGTCACATCATTGCCCTCTAGAATTTGGCCCTCCGTCCAGCATTGGGGCTTTGACGGCTTCACTGTGAATAAACAGTTGTACTTGTTAGCATTTCAGAGAATACGGGTGTAGTACAGAGACATATGCTAAATTGTATGGAAAATATTAATTTACAGCAATATACAAAGTACTGTTATAAAAATACCATAAGTCAGGAGTCATGGCATGTTTGTCACTCAGTAGACAAATTTCAAACCAAATAACATTCTACTGACCACAATGTTTCATGGGACTATATCCGGGACTTAGAGACAGCCAATCAACTTCAAAGCACTGACCCTCTGGATTTGGGTAAAACAAATCACCAATATAGGTAGATCAATTTTGTCTTGAATTTCAATCAAATTATTTACACTATTTGATCATGTTATTATTATGTGATAACAACAATGATGGCAAACTGACATGTCAACCTTACAGTGAAAAATTTTGTGATATCAAATTATGTGATAACAGCATTGATGACAACCTTAAAGTCTTTACTTTCCAACTATTCCACTGATTTTCATTTTAAAATCAATCTAAAATAAGTGAAATCTACTGGTACTGTTTGTTTTATTCACATGGTAACAATGTAGGACTGGTTCCATTCCCACTGGTAATATAGCACTCCTAGGGGCCAAATATAGCACTACTTCCTGACTGCTGGTCTTTCTTTCTCATTGCCAATTGCAAAATGCATTTTTAAATTGCATACTGAATTTCCAATTGCCATTTGAATAGAGGACAAAAACATGGCAAACCCTGCGTATGCATTTGATTACATTTTCATTCACATTTTTTATCAAAATAATTGAGGATTGCATTGCCACTTTGCAAATTCCATTGCCAATTGCAAAATGCATTTTCAAATTGTACAACTAAATTGCATACTGAATTTCTAATTGCATAATGCATTTCCATTTTAATAAACAGGCCCAAACATGTCCATTGTTGTGATGTCAGAGAAGTGATGTATAAATCCTTTGAGGTAAAGCTTGTAGGTCTTGAACACTGGAAGGAGAACCCTAATCTTCCACACCCTTTATCAAGGTCTTTGTCTCCAAACCCTCACCACTGACAATGTGGCCAAGGAACAACATTTCATCCTTGAGGAGATGACATTTTGATGGTTTAGGTTTCAGATTGTGTCCCTCCAGCTGCTTGAATACCCTAAAATCAATTTTGTGAAATTTCTGCAGCCCTAAAGTTAATACTTGGGTGCGGCCTATACATAGGAAGGCTTTTCCCACCTGGAACTCTGCCAGCTATAATGGGTCTATCTCCCTCTTGCACCTTCTAATCCCATTCAAAACAAAATGATGGGATAGAACACATTTTCTCTCACACTCAGTCTTCCATAACGATAAAGAAATGGGTGTGTGCCCACCTGTAGCCATACAGTGTTGCTTGAGCGGTTGGAGCATTGTGTTGGGGTAAACCCAGAGATAGAGCACTATGTTGGGGTAAACCCAGAGATAGAGCTTTGTGTTGGGGTAAACCCAGAGATAGAGCTGATTTATACCATAATAGACCATAAAAATAGGCTTAAGCCTGCGACGTCATTTCTCTGTCATTATTATACGGCTTTTCAGAACGTTCCAAAAAGTACCGTTGATTTGAATGGGCCATCCCAACGTTCGACGGTGAATATTTCCTGATATTCACCGCTGCAAAAAGATATTGACCGCTGTCATTGGCAACGGGTTTTTTGCTTCTAATTCACATCTTTCATATCATTCCGCAAGTAGTCCGGTCATTTAACGTAACAGACTCATTGTAATTTGAAGTCAGCAAGTAATGGGTTGCTACGCAGCACCTGAAACTTAAAAGTTCTATTTATTTCTTAGCGGGAATCACCAAACGGCAACTAAATCGTTAAAAAGAGGTATTTTGGAGGAATGTCTTCTATGTTTTTTGGCAAGTAACCGTATAATAAGCGGGATAATGTATTGTCCGTCGGTCATTATCCAAAAATAAATCCCTTCAGGACGAAACAACACCCCTCCGCTGCGCGTCGGGGTGCTGTTCGCCCCGTCGGGATTTATTTTTGGATAATGACCTCTGGACAATACATTATCCCTTACGTAATGACAAGAGGTGTACTTCCAGAATTAAAGTGCATCATTAACAGTTAAAATAACATAGAAAAACAAAACATTTAAAAAGAAGCTAGAGAACATATAAAACTGAAAAAATATAAAAGTAATTAAATAAACGTAGCAGTTAACAAAACGCATCTAGAACAGTTGGGTCTCAAGTAGGGATGCACCGATACCAGTATCGGTATCGGTGCCGATACTTCATTAAAATACTCCTACTCGTACTCGTTTGTGAATTGCCGATACCAAGCACCGATACCACTCATCAGTATTTCACTGCATCAAACTGGCCGGTCTATGCTGACACAAAATGTGATTTATTGTCCTACCTGTCCTACCACTCTCTGCCAGACTAGTAAGTAGCTTATTTGCCGTCTTGTGTTGCATTTGCTTGATGTTTGACTGTGTTAGGAAAGTTTGTCATAGTGTCAAAGTATTTCAGTATACAGGTTTCGCTAAATTTAGCTGCTAGCATCTCGTTAGCGATTAGCAATTTCGTTGTGCTGCCTTAACGGCGATTTGGGCTCATTTTAAGATAAATGACGAGGACAGGAGTAGGGCACAGTGTAAGATCTGCACTGCTACGGTGTCGAGGGGCGGAAAGGAAAGTACTTTGTTTAACACAAGCAATTTGATTAAACATCTGAAGACACACCATAGTGCTAAGTACACAGAGTTCACTGATGCTAGTGGCGCAAGACCGAAGCAACCAATCTTAACTGACGTCTTGCAAAAGAAAAAAACGCGCACGCACACACAGAGAGAGAGGTAGAGAGAAAGACTGTGCCACATAGGTTAAGTGATTGATTGTGTACTTGAGCAGTTGATTCTTCTGATCCTTTTGTAACTGAAATGTGCTCTTGTGCTAATCCAGTAATAGTTCTGTTCACTTTTTGTTAAGCAGACTGTGTTGTTAACTATGCAGCAAATTGAATTGCCTTTATCTGGTTATATTTGCATTTTGTCTAATGTGATGATATTGTCTGTTTGAAGGCTTTTTTTGTGTGTTAAAACCAGAAAGCTCTGTTTATTTTTGGCTTGGGATAGCCTTCTGTTAATTTTGTACCATAGGCTTGACATAATCTGGAGAGATAAAAATAAAATCTGCCTCCAAATTAATTGCACTTTCATGGAGACCAAATCTAAGAAGTATCGGTATCGGTACTCGGTATCGGCAAGTACACAAATAAAAATACTCGTACTCGTATCGGTTTGTAAAAAAGTGGTATCGGTGCATCCCTAGTCTCAAGTCTAAATTTGAAACTGGCTACAGTTGTAGAGCCTATGATGTTATCTGGAAGTTGGTTCCAGAGCTAAACCGCACAGCAGCTAAAAGCTGCTTTACCAAAGGAGGATTTTTCTTCAGTGATCTGAGAGGTCTAGCAGGTGTGTACTGGTGTAACCTATCTGAGAGGTCATTTGGTCCTAATAAACAAGCAGCAGCTTTAAAGTCAATTCTGTCACTTACTGGAAGCCAATGTAAGGATTTAGGAAAGATTTCTCTAGCAGCTGCATTTTTAACAGCCTGAAGCAGTTTGATGGTCTTCTTTAGGAAGGCCTGTGAAAAGACCATTCTTCGCTTGGTGGAAGGTACAGTTAACACTCAAATAAAGTGTATCCGCCAACAGATCACTCTCCAACAGAGGAAACACTTTTGAATAACTAGGTAGCTGGTCCCATCTCCCTTATTCAAAATCGATTTCCCTCAATCATGACTATAGTGACAGGTCACTTTGGGCTTGTCCACAAACTTATACACACACTTATTCAATTGTATGCCATAAGCATCTGTCATGTACTTCACATGTACTTGTGTAGTTCTTCAAACTCACCAAGCACGAGGAGGTTGACCGTGCTCCAGTGATACTTCCCCCCATTCTTCACCTTGCAAGTATATTCCCCCGTATCAGACAGTGACAGGTCACTGATCAGAAGTGAGGCGTCACCTCTAAGGTAGTCTGCTACGAAAGATGTACGACTCACTTCATTCTCATTGGGGTCAAACACCTGGCCTGCAAAATATGTGATCACCTAGAGACAATGTCAGAAAAATAATACATATTTTGTGTTAGACTAAAGAAAAAGCTTTGGAATATATGCATGTGAATACCCTGGCCCTTTTTGGCCTACTCTGGTCATACCATAGTATGGTATATTAGCATGCTGAGGTCAGTTGGTGCATGCTGTTGTTTATTCTTGTTGCCACAATTTCATATGCAATGGTCAACTGGACAGAGAACATCAAAATTCATTGGAACGTCACTGGAAGAGACATTCAAATGTTGGTGCTAGTACTTAGAAATAGGCACTCAAAGGCATCTCTTTTCTTCTCATATTCATCCTTATACCTTGATAACAATCAAACCACAAATCACATTTCACTCCGCCATGCCATACCATATGCAGGGTAATCACATCTCACTCTGCCATACCATATGCAGGGTAATCACATCTCACTCTGCCATACCATATGCAGGGTAATCACATCTCACTCTGCCATACCATATGCAGGGTAATCAGATCTCACTCTGCCATACAATATGCAGGGTAATCACATCTCACTCTGCCATTACATATGCAGGGTAATCACATCTCACTCTGCCATACCATATGCAGGGTAATCACATCTCACTCTGCCATACCATATGCAGGGTAATCACATCTCACTCTGCCATGCCATATGCAGGGTAAGCACTGAAGGTGAGGGTGTGAAACCAACTAAAACAGTCATGGCACAGTATAACAACAAACACGTATATTATTATGACAACAGGGCCCATGTTTCTGTGTCTCTTTATAAGTGTTTTGTAACCTGTAATTTATTTATTTAACATTTATGTAACATTTATTTATTTACTTATCTGTGTCTCTTTACAAGTGTTTGTAACCCCCCCCCCCCCAGCAGCTGTCTCTTAGTTTGATGATGACCGTGCTGAGTAGTCCTTTACGGTGCCAGTGCGGTTAGTACGTTTATTTTATTTCCTGTTTATTTATCTCTAGAAAATCTGTTTGTTTTTTACAAGTGTTTGTAAACCCCCCCCCCCCCCCCCCCCCCCCTTTCTTTCCTACTGTGAGACGCATTGTGTTACCTCCTTGTATGAAATGCGCCGTACAAATAAAGTTTGATTTGATTTGATTTGATTTGATTTGATTTGATTTGATTTGATTTGATTTGATGTTCATGAAGGGACCTTCAGCTGAAAGTAGCTCCTCAGAGGCCCATGTTCATGAAGGAACCTTCAGCTGAAAGTAGCTCCTCACAGGCCCATGTTCATGAAGGAACCTACAGATGAAAGTAGCTCCTCACAGGCCCATGTTCATGAAGGAACCTACAGATGAAAGTAGCTCCTCTTAGAAAGATGTGGATGAAAGCCAGCTGGACTTGATGAAAGCTAGTCTATACGTAGTTACCGGGTGAGCCCATGCTTAGTTCCTCTCAGCAAAGGCTAAAGCATTTAGCAAAGAAGTCTTAGTGCTTAATCAAGATTCTCAAAAGGTATGGTCCATGAAGTCTAGTTAGTAATCTACCCATGTGATGATCATTGGGGGTGTCAAGGGGCACCCTCCTTTTTTTGGTTTTGCATTGCATTATTATTATGGTATTTGGCAAACAATTTCCAAAAACAGAATACAAATATCAATTGTAAATAGAATATTAAAATATCAGATCACAATGATAGTAATAGATCAGTGTAATTATAGTACAATGGTAGGAGCATTACGCAAATAAATGAGTGCGACAGATGAGTGGTAAAGAGGTGGGTCTTTAAAAACTTCTTGAATATACCAAGGTTGACCATAGACTCTAGAGGTATTGAATAGGCTGTTCCACCAATCAGGTACCACAAATGAAAAGTCTTGATTGCGATCTCTTGCTACGGAGAGAAGGCAAAGATAGCCAACGTTCATCTGAGGAACGAGGGGAAATAGATCTGAAATACAGAATTAAAATAAGTAGGCACTAAACCAGTGGCTGCCCTTTTGGGCAAGAGTAAGAGATTTCAATGTAATTCTTATAGCTAGTGAAAGGTAATCAGCAGAAGGCATACTCAGGAGTGTATGCTGTTTGGTTGATCTAAGACTTGACACCACACTGTGTCCTGGGTCATCCACAATGGTCTCACCACACATGCAGGCTATTATACATAGTAAAAGGTGTTTAATTCCATGCTATTGGTTGGGGTCTTCCGACACCGTCCAATCCTCTCACTGTCACAAGCAAGTAGTTATACCAAACAACCTAACCAATATAACAACTGCCCAACCATAGAACCTGAGCAGCAGGATACAACAGTAATGCATATTGTAACCGGGATCCGTACAGACCCTCCTTCACAGACACAGACATAGACATATATAGAGAGACGCCCCTTTGACTGCTTCAGCCCGTTGCCGAGACGTGCAACGTCGCCGCCATATTGTATTGGGGAAAAAAAAAATCAATGTGTATATGTCTATGGTAATCGCTGCTAGACGCTCACTTTTCTTGTGCTCCCACAGCTCGTGCACTTTGAAAATACTAAACTATCGAAATATTGCTTCTTTAACTACTAATTATTGACCATCATTGAGAGAAATGGAACAAAATCTGCAAATTGCCTACAAATCGAATAGTGAGACACTGGCAGTCCGTCAGTTTTTTATAGTTGGTTTCAAATATGTGCATAGAGAAACATAACCTTGAACAGTGCAATTGACAATAAACAGTAATTTCACAAACAAACACTTCTGATACAGAAGACGATGGTAAACAACGTATTGCCATGTATCTTTTCCCGAAACTCCCAGCCAGACACATTGTAACAAAACACCTGCGTTTCGGCTGAGCGACTGACATCATGAATCTGACTGTAGTTAGCTGGCTAGCTAACGTTTCTTACACTTTGAAGGTTTCCCAAATAGAAGGAGTTGAGGAGGCAGTGGGAAGTAGCTGTAAGAAGGGAAAATGTCCCTGCCGGTGACTACTCCGTGCTCTGCAGTGAGCACTTTAAGCAGGAGGACTTCGACAGGACAGGTCACTCTCAGGATTAGAGATGGAGCTAAACCATCAGTCTTCAGTTTCCCGACTCATCTCCAAATGATGATTGTATATTTCAAATTGTGTACAGTATATCTACAAAAAATTGTAAAAGTGAGCGTCTAGCAGCGATTATCATAGACACATGTACGTTTATATGTCTATGGCAATTCTAGCCTAACTATCGAGATTCTAAGTAAAATGGAGACCAAACTTTTTTTGGTATGCTCTATACAGTCTTCCATATTCCTCATTATGTCTGGGCTATTGGGTAGGGTGATGCTCTATACAGTCTTCCATATTCTTGATTATGTCTGGGCTATTGGGTAGGGTGGAAACTTTTTCTCATAAAAGAACAAACACAATTTCTCATTGTCAAAGGTGTACTGCCATGGGAAGTTTGGGCACGACTGTGCTAAATGGAAGACCTTAATCTTGGCCGCATTTTCACATTCATTACATTGTCATAGAATATTTCAGTGCAAAATGATTTAAAGTGTGCACTTGTGAAACTTAAGAGTGTGCACTTGTGAAAACTTGATTAACAAGGTCAATCATCATTCACAATTGAAGTGAACATACCAGTAACCAACCATTTCCAAAAAAGATGGCTGTCTGTAAAAATATTGCTGACAGACCATAGGTCTTTTCAAGCTAAATCTAAGACAAAGACCTACTGTATGGGCATTATTCAAAGTAATAGTTATGACAAAACATAAACTAGCTGTCCTGAGATAGCCTATATGCAGCATGGCTCATTTGCTGCATTTCACACAGATATCCCAAGTCTCCTTTGGCCTGCTGTTTACAAATAATATAGTTTATTATATGGCAACGACAGTACGAGCATTCTGATTGGCTAATGGGTAGTCATGCCAGCCGCGTATTGACCTCCTCGCCGGTCTGCCGGTCTGATAAGTACTCTTATAGCCTTCCTCTGACGTCATCTTAAAAATTAGCGATATTGATAGACATAAAAAAATAAAATAAAAAAATAAAAAGCCAAGGAAAATTCAGAAGCAGCGAAAATGTGCCAAAGAAAAAAAAAAGACATCAAAAGCCATGAGGAAATTCAGAATCAGCGAAAATGTGTTATTGAAAGTGATGATGAAGACTATACTACTATAGTTTGAATCACTTGTGTTGTTACTTTACTGTAAATAGGGGTTATGCGCAACATTCTTCCTCTAGACTCTACTTCTTAAAAAGCCATTTTAGCTGAACCGTTTTCTATTTATCATTAAGATTTCGTATAACAGCTGTACTGATGGTTCCTTTGAATTTCTTTGTCAATGTAGATTGACCAGGATGTCTCAAAATGTCCGTCAACTGAAACTGAAATACTCTTATTTAGGAAAGAGAGGATTGCTAAGGACACTGTTAAAACCATGGTGTCTTAATTGACTACGATCTCCGTTTTAAAAGCCATGTGAAAGCAATAACTAAATCATCTTTTAAACTTAGAGGCCTCATGTCAAAAGATGATTTAGAAAAATGAATTCATGCCTTTATCTTCAGCAGGGTTCACTACTGTAATGTTCTTTTCACAAGCCCTCGTAAAAAGACCATCAAACAGCTTCAGTTTGTACAAACGGCAGCTGCTAGAGTTCTTACCAAAATGAAAACAACTGACCACATTACTCCAATACTTCAGTCCTTACACTGGCTTCAGTCCTTACACTGGCTTCCAGTTAAGTCACAGAATTGACTTTAAAACACTGCTGCTTGTTTGTATGTCACTAAATGGTACAGGACCAAATTGCCTCTCAGATATGTTTCAGCTGTACACACCTGCTTGACCTCTTAGATCACTCGAGGAAAATGTGTTTGGTAATACCTACTGTTAGAACTGAACATGGTGAAGCAGCTTTTAGTTGCCATCCAGCCTTAAGACCTTAACTGTTCAAATGCACTCTTATTATTATTACTGTATTATTATTATTATTTTATTTAGTTTTAATGCTCTTTCAGCATCTTTTTAAATCTACACTTTACCCTTTCTTTAATGCATCTATCATGTGCATCTATTTAATGCATCTGCTCATTGGTAAAGCACTTTGGATTGCCATTGTATATGAATTGTGCTATATAAATACACTTGCCTTGCCTTGAATATTCACACAACAACTTTCACCCTTGTCTCTGTGACAACTTTACCCCAAACTCATATATTATAATTAAGGGCAAAACAAAAATTGCAGAACAATTATGTGAATATAGTCTACTCACCACAGTCTGTTTAAAGTTGGGCTTCACCAAGAGCCACTCAATATCAATTGTTGCAGGGTTGGCCTGCCAGAGCTTATGGTAGCAAGGTAGTGTGGCATTGTCACCCACTACCCTCTTCATCTCTGTCTTGGCGAATGCTCTCAGCAAGCTGAGCAGAACTGTGAACAGAACCAAACCCTTGGAGTCAGACCCTAAAACCCAGCCCATTTATACAGAACTGTGAACAGAACCAAACCCTTGGAGTCAGACCCTAAAACCCAGCCCATTTATACAGCTGTGAACAGAACCAAACCCTTGGAGTCAGACCCTAAAACCCAGCCCATTTATACAGCTGTGAACAGAACCAAACCCTTGGAGTCAGACCCTAAAACCCAGCCCATTTATACAGCTGTGAACAGAACCAAACCCTTGGAGTCAGACCCTAAAACCCAGCCCATTTATACAGCTGTGAACAGAAGACTAGTAGAGGGGGTTTGGCTTTACAGTATGACCTCTTGCAGTTACTTATTTAAACATTGCAGTATAAAGTGTTTACCTTGAAAAGAATTACGCTGAAATTGAAGAGGACACAATTTTATAAAAATTTGAATCCAGAATTACCATGGTATTTGAACTTGAACCACGATATAACTTTATCCTATAGAAACATAAAGATGATTTTGTCTATCAAAACTTCACAAATAATTGTTTTAAATGAGTACATCAGACCAGTGTCTCTTTGAAATAATCTGACTCTATTTCTGCATTCAAAAGTTTTGGGGAGAAAGGGGAAATGTGCTTTTCCAGGCACAAGCGGAAGAAGTTTCTGTTTTTCCTTAGGATCTTTATCCAAACATCCAACAAGAGTATCTTAACTTTTATTTTGGGTAAATTGGATAAGTGGGGTCAATGTAACCCTTCATTAGTGTGGTGTGCTTGCACATTTCAGTCCAAACTATTTTGTTTTGGGGCAGTGTTGGTCAGGATTTGCTACAAAGATGGACTATGGGCCTCATTTAGAAAATGTTGTTCCGCACAGATTTGATCTTATGCTGTAATGTGTACGCTCAAATCCGTGCCAAAGTTTAGATTTCTATAAACAGTCTTGTCGCCATGACTGCAGTGGCAAGTTGTAGGGGAGAACCCTTGCACATTTGGACAGGTCTCAGTTGTACCTCAGTTTACACAAAGACCATAGCCTTAAAGGAGTAATATAACTACTTTCAGAAACATAAGCAAGAATTACACAATAACTGAGGGTTTCTTAAGACCATGTCCATGTTATAACCTTGATGTAGGCATTAAGAAACAGCCGGATAGTTGTAACAGTGAGCATCATGAACGTAATGGCACAAAAATGGTGGATCCTGCAAAATCTTCAAAGACAAAATACTGCAGTCTCAACACAATCTGCATGGGTGTTTAGTCCACATCAAAGTCAGTATGATTGTTCAAACTGATGCATGTGTTAATTGTATGATTTAGTACAGGAAATGTATGACATACTGGTCCTTCATCGTAAGTTAATAGGCTGTTAATAGGTGAAATCTTTGAAGAATACCTCAATAACTTCACAACTAGAATACTAAAGGTCTGCAATACTGTAATTGCTGCAAATTTGATGATATCAATATTGTTATTTGTTATTAAGTGCTATCATTTCTAACCTTGTCAATGTCCATATGTCCTTGACCATATTTTCTGTTTATTTTTAAACTTATTTGATGGATAAAATATGGTTCTTCATTTGATGGATACAATATGGTTCTTTATCTGATGGATACAATATGGTTCTTTATCTGATGGATACAATATGGTTCTTTATCTGATGGATACAATATGGTTCTTTATCTGATGGATACAATATGGTTCTTTATCTGATGGATAAAATATGGTTCTTTCGAGTTGACCATTCCATTTTAAAACAACTTAACCTTTTGCCAGAATTGTTTCTCACTAAGGAGCCTTTGACTACTTTGAACTTTTCCTTCTCTTTTTCTAAATGAGATGGTAAAAGGGGAACACAGCTGAACATAGTAGTCGAGGGATACACTGATAGTACTAAATGCAAATCCTCTAAACTAAAACTATTCTTCCCCTGATGCTGGGCCATAACAATCAGAAAATGTACCTATTCTACTGTCACAGAAAATGTTTAGATGTATTCATTATTTAGCCAATAACTATACACATATATACATGTTCCTTTCCGTAGAACAATCTTGTAAATAAAAAAGAAACAAAAAGAAAATGATAGCATCCTCTGTTCTCTGTGAGAACTTATTCTGCGATGGCATGCTAAGAGAAACTAATTTAGTTGGAAAGGTTGTGTAGCCATCTGATTTGAAGGTAACATTTCCCCTGCCACAATATAAGGATCTGCCTCTCGTGTCTGAAGGTTGAGTTAGTGACTGGCTGTAAGCCTCATGTTTGTGCGAGGATGTCACTATGATTCTGATGAGCAGAATGACAGCTCTCTGATGGGTGTTCCCCGCTGGTCTGCATTCTGATCATTAAAGCCTGCTCCAGTCATTCTGATCATTAAAGCCTTCTCCAGTCATGCATCACAAAGCCACTTCTCAGGAGGTGACATAGGCCATATCAGTCTATACTTCGGGCTGATTTCTTTATTTCTAGATACAGGAACTGTGTCACACAAAAATACTGAGATAATCAATGTGTTTTCATCATTTAAAAAGTTACCACCTCTGCAATGGTGTATAAAGGAGGATCTATTATATCAGTGGTCAACGAAGAACAAGGCCATGCAAAACATTCACAACACTTATTAATCCTGCCAAATAAAGGACAATGGCAAATAATTGATTCCAGCGGCTAAGGAGCTTACTAATCTTGTAGTTTGAATGTGTGTTCATACCCTGTCACTGGTTATTATATGCTTTAAGAAATGGCAGTTGCAT
This sequence comes from Clupea harengus, assembly GCF_900700415.2. Lineage (NCBI taxonomy): Eukaryota > Metazoa > Chordata > Actinopteri > Clupeiformes > Clupeidae > Clupea > Clupea harengus. Next base: position 4,462,626 of record NC_045159.1, on the reverse strand, counting down.
TATCTAACACCACTTGCATTATCTAAGACCACTTGACAGCAGCTGTCAGAGTGCCTCTGAGAGCAAGCGTTCTGATCCAGGGCCAGTGCACAGCAAGATGTCCCTTCCTAACCTCTGCTTCAGTAGCTTGTGTCATCTCCCACTTGACAGATACTTTGTCTACCCCTGGAGATGCAGTCTAAATATAGACAAGCGCCACACACAAACATCACCCACAAGTCTGTTATACAAATTAACTATAAAACTCACATGAAGTACAGACAAATATGTTGTTACAACATATCTGTTAAACATTTCTGGTGGGAAAATATTTAAATATCAACATCTTAACATTAGAATTGTACAGCTGTACAATCAAATTTTCCAAAAGAACCAGATTCCTTTCAGCATGAACATGAAGTACATTAAGTGTTTGGCTGTTTTGTTTATTTATGTTGGTTGACACAGATATTTTTGCGTCTAAGAGTGTATTTCATTTTTAACATAAAAATGTGATGGATGTGAAAATGACGAACAAAACATTTCGGACATTTCGGGTTTTGGATTAATTTACTCCATACACCAATGGTGCTACAGTTGGCTGTCTTGTTTAATGTATAGTTAAGCTGCACAGTAAATCATTCCATTTAATGAGCGATCTGTAGCCTACCCCAAGATAATTATGAATTTCAGTCTTTGCTAATTCCCGTTTCCATTGTCAGGAACATATAGGCATTGTCAGGAACATAGGATTACACACGCCAAACAGGTGTTCTCAATACGATATGTTCAGTCAACGTTCCATTTAACCGACTAAAGACGCCAGCGGAATTTATTTTCAAACTGGTTGTTAATGTAGCCTACCAGTTTAAATGCATTCAGTTTCAAACTTGATCTCTGAAGTCATGATCATCTGTCATGCAATAGGCTACAATTGCTTCCACTCAGGGCTATAATGCATGACATTGATTTGGATTATGGGTTAAATTATGGGGGGAAAAAGTTCACATACGGCTATTATAATGACCACACCTGCGCTTCCAGCAAAAAATAAATAGGCTAGGGTTCCGAGAGGGATTACTTGAACTGCAACAAAAGGACACATATTTATCCATTAAAAATGCACAGGTCTCGCACAGATCGATGTTTGGAAAGCGTGGTCTAAACTTACCCAAAATTAAAACACGAATTTTGGTCAGCATCACGACTCCGATTTGTACTGAAGAAGCTCTCACTGGAAAATGTCCTTCATTACTACATATGTTCAGCCTACTGTATGACAAAGGCAGTGGTTGAATTCATTGGGTACTAGTCGGCAATGACCCTCTTCACTCCGAACAGGATGCGTGTCTGCAGGCCGTTCTTTAACCGTGATAGCACTGGCTCTCTGTCTGCTCCTATTGGAAGGCTCCGCAGCATAGTGACGGGGACCAATGCATTTGGAATGGCTTGCGTTTTTGGCGAGTGCTTTTACACTTGTTTGACCCGTGGATTTGACCAAGCCTTACCGATATAAATTAATGGACAACGTGACCCCATTCACTCTCTCTAGATAAAAGTGACACAAAATTGTGTAAAGTGGGAGTTCTTTTTTGTATAGTATATGTGGTATATAGTAAACTGGGGCCAGTTTAGTGTGTATCTGCAGAGTGAGCTCTATAATTAATGCATACAATTTCGGTCCTAAAATTGTCCAAGGGGGTTCAGGTCCTTTACAGCTGGGGTTCTCAAACTTTATGGGGCCAGGGACCCCTCAAAGGACAGACATTTTTCCGAGGACCCCCTCATAATCGCATCCCAAATTAAACCATATAGGCTTATAGCTATTTGTAATGTTATATGCTTTTGGACTCTTTTACTCTAAAATCATATAGTACTAATATCACAAGAGTTTTAGTTAGTCATTTTATTACATTTGGCATTACTTGACAGTATGTAGGATAGATTTTTTTAATTATATTTTTGTAAAATGTGCTGAGAAGCTAAATAATGTTTACCTTACATAAAAACATATTGATGGATTTTTTTTTATCAAAGCAGATTGTAGGGTTTTCCAACGGAGATGATTCTGAAGATTTATTTTTAACAAAGACATTAACAAACATGAAATATCCACCTAATGTTATCAAAAACTTGTATCCCCGACTGACACTCCGTACAAATCTCAGTACAAAAAATATGATTACCTCTTTTCAGTGGTGGTGATGTGTGTGTGTGTGTGTGTGTGTGTGTGTGTGTGTGAGCAATGAGAAGGGTGTGCCTGTCTCTCAGCTCATAGTTTGTACAGTCCAGTTTATTTACCCGGTCTTGTTGTCACTGAACGATGGCAACCTTTGGAAGCCAGATATCTGCTGTTGCTTTATGGCTGATGTGATGAGCACTTGTCTGTATTAGGGTTGTCACGAACACTTAACAAATGGCATTCATATTAGTATTAGCCTCCAGCAAGATTTTAATGAAAACTACATGGTGACATCATAGCATTGATTATACACGTATAGCGTTTTCTTTCTAGAGTTTAATTTTGACAATGAACTGGGCTACGTTCTTGCAGCCAAATTGAAAGCTGGATCAACGTCTTAAACGAGAATACATGCAATAGGGCCATCCGATATGCCTTCGGCTAACTTATCTTTAAAAAAGGGCCTTCTGCAACGATAAACACGACCCGTACTGATGGAAGATTAAATACATCACTTTCAGATTATGGCAGTTAACATTACTAGCGTTAGCCACACTGCATTATGATCATTGTACTACGCATCGTCAAAATTCTGTGATGGGGGAAATCGCTTGTCGCTAAACTAGGCTAAAACTACTAGTGAGGCTGTATATGGGTGAGCTTGGGGGTGTTCATGTTTATAATCACATTTGCTAACCTGTCGTTCTTTGAACTCTGAAAAGTTCGAGTGTCTGTCTGAGAGGTGCTTAGCCATATTTGACGTGTTACCTCCCTTTGCCAGAGTGACTTTGAAGCATGTTTTACAGATGGGTCTCTGTGTGTCGATGGGCTTTCCTTCACATTCTGCTTCGTATCCGAAGTACTTCCAGATCTTATTTCTGACATATTTTTTAATACAAGCCGAGGACGGTCGGCAAGAGCTCCTGCACATGAGGCCATGTCCCCTGAGATCACTCGCAGAGCTGGGAAGCCCCGCCCTTGCAGTCAATGCGTGAAGGCAGCCTGACAGGGAGCGGAACAGTGAGTGCGCTCTGATTGCGTGCTATTTTAATGAAGTACCTATACTAAAAATATGCAAATCCTTATTGTTTTTTACGTAAGGTTTCCGCGGTACCTTTCTAGTACCGGTACACCGTGCAACATTAGTATATATGTTTTGTATACTGTATTGCAATAAATAAAAAATAAAAAAACCTTTGAAAGCCAAACTTTTTCGCGGACCCCCAGGCAAGGCGTCGCGGACCCCAGTTTGAGAACCACTGCTTTACAGAGCCCATGGCCTTTTAGTGGTATCTAGTGGTGAGGTTGAATACTCTTCCCTTTACAAGCGTGTGCAAGTACTTACAATGGCTGTCAAATGCCATAACAATGCGAAAAAGCCCTATCTTGAGCCAGTGTTTTGGTTTGTCCATTCTGGGCTACGGTGGAAACATGGAGGGTACCGTGGAATAGGATACACTCCCTATGTAGATACGAAAGGCTCATTCTAAGCTAACGAAAACACAACAATGCATAGTTACTAATGAATACATAATTATGAACACTATATTCTATTTCAGATGCCATTGAAAACTACACAGTGTACCGTTACAAGTTCCAGATAAATCCCAAAGTCAAAGAAGTAAAATTAAAATGTTAAATGGACTGTATCCAACCAGTGATTGTTAAGGTGGCGATTTGGAATAGAAACTAGTGATCAGGTCTTTTTTGGGAATGATCATTTATTTTCCCAATATACATACAGTATGCAGAAGCTTTAAGTCCTCAGGCACCTTGCTCTATGGATTAGGACCGGTCACAACCATCAACATTAGAACAGTTCAACAGGACCGGTCACAACCACCATCATTAGAACAGTTCAACAGTTGAAGCTGAAATGATTAGTCATAGCTATTAGTTGATACCGGCACTGACGGCACGGTTACAGAACAGACTCCAGAGCTCCCCCTGGTGGCACTCTCCAGCACTTAGAGTAAGGTGCCACAGGCATTGAACAGTCACAGAACAGACTCTAGAGCTCCCCCTGGTGGCACTCTCCAGCACTTAGAGTAAGGTGCCACAGGCATTGAACAGTCACAGAACAGACTCTGAAGCTCCCTTAGTGGCACTCTATCACTGACCGTTCACGGAGGCTATGCCGGAAGCATTGACCGGTCCCAGGTTTGTTAGACCATTCCCTATATAGAAGGTAATCAACTCCTGCTCTGTCAGACTCTCTTTGCCTCTGGCCATGCGCCATATTCATCCAACGTTCCATGTTTTCCTAGTGAAACCCCTTGTTTCCAGTCCCTCATCACCACCCTCCAGACCCCTTCCTCCTCCCAGGTTTGTTGAGCGTGGCGAGGTGTTTTCAGGTGTGCCGCAGAGGAAGGGGATTACAGCACCTCACCGACTGGAAGGGTTCCGGTCCACAGGAGAGGAGCTGGGTCACAGTCCGGCCCAGTACCTCCACTTCCTAGTCCATGTGTTCTGGTGTCCTGTATTGTTTCATGTCTGTCCCATGTTTGCTCATGTCCAGGTTTTACCCCTCGGTACATTTGCTTGTCTGTGTCTGCCTCTTTGACCTTTTTTTCATCAACTTCTTGATTTCAGTTTTTTGCCTTTTTGCCTTTCGTTTTTGTAACTGCCACAATATATTTTCATTAAAACTCTCTAAATCACCCTTTGATCAAACAAGTCTGCTCTTGGTTGATTCATCCATTCTTGAATGTATTATGAAGCATTTACGTATGAAAGGTTTTATGAATGTGCTATGCCGTGCTAAAGGCAGTTAGGAAATGGCTTGGGATGCCACTTTGTCTATGTACTGTAGCATTGCATGGGAAAGGGATTTTGGAATTGGCAATGAGCAGGCTTGTGGAGGACTTGAACTGTGCCAAGAGAAGCCTGAAGATGACGTACTCGCAGTCTAAGGATCCAGCAGTCAAGAGCACTGCTCCCACAGTGAGCACAGGGAAGTGGAATGTCAACATGCACAGGGCACAGGGCACATTACAGCATAGAGATATCACTGGGCATGTACAGAATGGAAGAGCAATGTTTGCTTTAGGTGAATGGGGTAAGACTACATTGCCTGAGTGGAGGCAGATGGGAACCAACTTTGTTTGTGAGCAAGAAGAGGAAACTAGATAAACAGTAGCGGCTTCCCAAGCAAAGCAGGCCAATCATCCATTGATCCATTGGCATAATGTTGAGAATTGGGGGCTGTGAATGTTAACTACAGAGAACCTCAGTCAGTGTTTGCTCATTAAGGCACATTGGGCCAAAAATGGATGTTTTTCTCTTAGATGTGTCCATCTTGGCGAATTGCATGATCAGGTAATCACCAAATTATGAGGGGTGATTATCCAAGAGGAGTTTAAATCACCTGTGATTACATGTTAATGAAAACGTTTACACGTCCATTAGGGCTTGTTAAATGGCTGTCTAATGAAGTTGTCTTGGCATTTGGCAATAGAGATGATAGAAAAACTTTGTTGTTTACGGACTTGAAGTAGGAAGGTACTCCTACCCCTGGGTTCCACTCGTCCTGCAGGGAGTGGCTCTGGGTATGCCCTCTACTTGGTGTCCATCATTTTAATAAACATCTGCCTTCAGTGTCTCTGTTAGGACATCAACATTGACAAACGCCTCAGTGTGTGTTATCCTTGATAAACATCTGCCTTCAGTGTCTCTGTTAGGACATCAACATTGACGAACGCCTCAGTGTGTGTTATCCTTGACAAACATCTACTGGTGCCTTGCTCTACTCTGTGTATTCAGGATATCTATTTGTGCGCAAGGTTTATGGGCTCTTGGATCTCTTCTGTATCTCTTATGTTCCTTTGCCTGCTCAATGGCAAAGCACTTTAAATGACCAATGTGTATGAACTGTGCTATGTAAATAAACTTGCCCTGCCTTAAAACTAAATTTACAAATGAAATCCCATAGTATATTTGAAAATTGTGAATGACATAAGAACGCAGGCAGTCTTCTTGAGCGACTGCATTTGCACCGTCACAGAATCACTCTGCTCTTCACCGTCACAGAATCACTCTGCTCTTCACCCCAGTGTCTCGGCAGCAGGCATCACTTTCAGACACACTGATGTTTTACAAGTATGAGATATTTAACACAAATTGAGATATTTTAAGGATAGTTATGTCATAAACTGGAGTTTAATTAGCATTAATTGATTTCAGGGATTTGTTTTAAATGTGTTTTTTAGAAAAAGTTTCAATCTTTATTCCTTGAAGTTGCAGTGTGCCTATTATAGGCTACAACAGAAAATAAAACAAGTTAAAACAAGACCATAAAAATGCATGCTGTAAAATATAAAATGTATATCACAAAACAAGAGAACGATAAACTAAACGAAACTGACAATAGATACAGAACTACAATCAAATAAATGCCCTACATATAAAGTCACATTTTGCAGAGACTGGAGAGTGTGTTTGTTTTGAGAGAAGCCTATTCCATCATGGAAATGTGCCCAGTGGATGGGCTACCTTGAACTATGTTACATGAACTGAGATTAGTTTGATTTAAGTCTGAGCATTGAGGTCAGAATATTATTGATGTGGCAGTGTCAGGAACAGACGGCCTGTGTCTTCGTGATGGTGGTTATTTTGCAGTATTTTCCCACCAAACACCAACACCTTGTCAAGTGGAAACAGAAAGGTGTAATAATATAATAATAATTGAATATAATAATAATAAAACCTGCCAGCACACTGGCCTGTACAAATGAGGCCTCTCATTCACCAACCAAGGTTTGACCTATCAGTTTAAACAGTTCATACTCAGTAATCAATCAACTCAAATACTATACATAATAGTAGTGTCAGTTTTGAGAATCACCAGGGGTTCCATCTCAGGTTAAGTCATTTAGACCCTTGATCATTTCATTAAAATGGGCTTAAAACATAATCCTCACATGGTTACCAGATGGTATTGTTCATGATTCGAATCAAAGCTACAGTTCTCTCATGGTAGCAGATTTACACAGGCCATGCATTTAAAAAAAATCTAAATAGCGAACCTAATCATTTAGATGAAAATATCATACATGGAGGGCATATGATTATTTGCATTTAACTTTGATACCAAACGTGAATGTAGCACATTCTCTTAGCATCCTTCAGATTAGTCTCTTAGGCTGAACACTTCAAGAAACTGTCAATCAGATAGCTGTATTATCTGTAGATTGATCAATGTCAATCACCTCAAATCCAGTGTTGTCAATACCTTGTTTTTTCTGTGGATGATTATGGTCATGCTGACTGTCATTGTGGAAGCAGTAGGCACAGTGTGGCGTTGCTGAAGGCACTGTCTTGGAGAAGTTAGAGAAGTCCACGCGATACTTGCCCCCTTTAGTGCGCGACACGATCGGAAGGAAGCTGTGACCCCACTGGATCTCACGTGGGATAAAAGAGGTTCGCACTTGACACACGGAGCTGGTGGATTCAGCAGTCCCGTCCAGGAACACCACCAGCTCAAACTCCTCTTTGTGCAGGGTGTCTGCTGACATCTCACAGAATGGGCTGCTCTTGTCAATGATATGATAGAGTGTGAGTGGGCAAACGAAAAAAAGATTGTCCTTGCCTGCATCCACAGTGAAGTCTATACTGATCTGGTCCAAGATGACGGTTTCTCCTTCTGCTGTAATAGTGGTCCTAAGCAGCTTGCCATAAATATGACTCCCAATCAGTAAGGTCTTTCGCAAGTTGGCCACCCTTATAAGCAGACAGAGACTACCTTTCTTCAGGCAGATAACAGCTGTTTCACTGAAAGTCACTGTTTTTGCTCTCTTCTTTGGGAGAGATATCTTGGCCAAAATGAGCCCACACATGAAACAGTTTATAATGGCTCCTATGAGGGACTGAATGATGATCAGTATGACTGTGCAAACACAGTGCCCAGTTAAAGCACGGCCACCATATCCAATCGTTGTCTGTGTCTCAAGAGAGTAAAGAAAAGCAGTTGTTAGACCATTTACATTTTCTATACATTTGACGTGACCGTCTGTTGAATTCTGTCCCAGCAGGTCACCGTTACTTTTAGCAATTGAATACCATAACAGGCCAAAGATAAACCAGCTACCAGTAAAGGCCAAGCCAAAGTAGCATAAAACAAAACGCCAACGAATCTCTACAAAAGTTGTCCAAAAGTCCATAAGGAAAGCAATATGATTGGGATATCTGATGTTGCCAAACTCTATGTTGCAGCGGCCATCCTTGGTCACAAGGCGAGTTTGTCGCGTCCCACGTTCAGCTAAGTGCTTATGGATCTCCTTCTGCAGGTACGGGATCATCCTGCAGCTGAGGACAAAGTCACATTCTGTGTCAAATGGCTTTGTGATAACAATGGCTTATTCATCTTTCAAACCTTCATGATTGTATGATGCATAAAAATAGAGTAAAATATGTCTTATAATATCAGTGTAAATATAAATAATAAACAACAAATAAACAACATCAGCACTGGCATTATATAAAGTAACAACTTAGAAGCCTGAAATAGACAAGCAATTGCATGCTGTTTTATATTCTTTAATATTGCATACTTTTACTCAGGAGTCCCATAATGTACAAAGATAATTGTTATAACAATACCTTTTTTGAATTTTGTATTAGTAAAAAGTTATTGTAAAAGTCATACAGTAAATATGCACAACTTTCCAAAATCACTATTCTCTCAACCTGCAAAATCAACAAAATAAATTAACATTACTAAAACACAACTAAACCTTTCTGAATCAGGAAAACACTTGATATTGCCATGACATCAACGTCATGTAAATAAAGAAAAAATAGGCCGGAACTCTTTCAAACCCTTTCTGCTGCTGTAGATAACACACACATTTGCATAAAAAGAGGATTGGAGCAGTGGCCACAAAGCAAAGAATAGATCACTGTCACTGTCAACTAGAAGTGTGCAAAACGCACTTTACATACCTGCTAACTCCAGTCGTCAGCCAAATTGTAGACAGGATTAGTTCAAATCTTACAGATGTCTTTTCCACAGGTTGCCATCGGAGTGCTGCACAGTTCTAATCCTCAGTGAAATGTCCTAATCCAAGGCACATGCCACAGTGTACTCCGCCAACCTAAAGACAACCACATGCTAATGGTACATTGGAACATTGGGTCCATTCAATACGCTACTTGAGCTCAATTTGCACACACACACACACCTCACAACATTCTGTTGATCATTCCAGAATAATTTTTTCATTTATAATTCTATATGATCACTACATACCATTATATGTGATAAGGAAGGATCTCATGAAGGTGTGTGTTGAAATCTGGAATATTCTGGATTTGATGGTCTTGCTCTGCTGTCCAGAAATACTCAAAGTGCATACGTTGAAGAAAGCATCATCACCAAAGAATCCTTGCCATTTTTCTTTCACTGTACTAAGGGTGTGCAGTGAGTAATACAAAGAGAACCTTGGATAACATTTCCCTTTTCTTCTCATACTCTCTCCACCCCTCCCCCGAGGTCTTAGCCTACTCAGGATTTGCATAAGAATACTACTGTTGGATGCCAAGCGGATAAGGAATGTTCAGGTTGAAAAGTTGTACCGCTACATAGTAATATTACGGATGGTTAATACATTTCTCAGGGATGTGTAACGAACTAACTAACTATGCCTGGTAAGTCAATCAAGAATAGAAGTATCTCACAATGGTAGCAATAACACATTGTTTTATTTATCTTATTTAACATTTACTGTAAAGCACACAGTGGTGTTGCCAGACCAATTTCAATAGGATTAAGTTTACTAATCTATTTTAAATCATTGCTTTAATTCATTCATTTGTTCCCTTGTTGTTTTGGACAGGAAACTTGAACCACTGTGGTAGTTTACAAGTAAGGCTGAAATGTGTGTTTCTGGAATATGTACAATAAGTGCAATTGTTTTTGCACCTAAGTAAAACTAATTATTTTAATAAAAAAATTAAAATGACACAAGGAATAATCTGAATTAGTGGTCGGCCGATATGGGTTTTTCAATGGCCGATGCTGATATTTAGAGAACAAGGCGTACGATTGAATAATTTAATAATAATAACAAATGACACACAAACAAAAAATAAATAAAATCTCTATTCATTAACTTTCTATTACACAGAAAAACAGACCTATTACATTTATATCAAAACTGTCCATATTCGTTTTTATGTTTTTCATCACTTCCACCAAGCTGATATTGCCGTTCCCTCAATTTCTGTTCAGTAATAAAATATTTGCAAACAGAATAAATCACCAAACAGAATAAAAACACACATGTCACTATGCGTAATGTGTGCATGCTCCAATGGTCAAAGTGTGCACGGAGGTAGGAACAAGTCTTTACGTAACTCAATAAACTTCAGATAACTCGACACATTATTTACTCTTTGAAGGTCGCTTCCATCTTTCAGTAGATTTCTAAATGCTCAGGACCAGGGGCGGCTTGTCCATAAGGGCGATTGGGGCGACGCACTGCCTAGGGGAAAAAAAAAAAAACCTCCTGATGTATAAACGCAATATCCTTGTAAGTCGCGTAAATGACGACATGTAAATTTAAATGTAATAATTTTTTTTCTGTCGGATTCTACCACTAGACCGTCTGATCTGCCTCTGTATGTCATTGTCGAATCAGGTAACAGTCATTCAGTCAGCCTAAAGTCGTGGTTCAGATGGCCCCGCCCCTTCTGGGGCGATTTGGGGCGAAATGAAAATCGACCAGACCTCTCCCATTGACTCCCATGTTAAATCCATTTTTTTCACAAAACAGAGCTCTCTGTCGGCAGGGATAACGTATTTCCTAAAGGATCCGTATTGAAACCGGATATCGTCACTTTACTCCGGTCTCTGGTTGGATAAAACTTGTCCTGAACAGAAATGGACAAGGACCTTTGATTTATTCTTTAGGAACCATGCCGATGCCTGACTTTTAATGTTGTGTGACGTTGTTGAAGTTCAAGTTCAACATTAATAGCGATTGAATTACCCTTGTGTCGGTGTAATCGCTAGCGGTAAATAAACGTTAATAACTTGAATAACTAATTAAGGATATAAAGACGTGGACAAAATTGTTGGTACCCTTCCGTTAAAGAAAGAAAAACCCACAATGGTCACTGAAATAACTTGAAATTGACAAGCTCCAGTTTTGTCTCATCTTTCCAAAGGACATTCTCCCAGAAGCCCTGTGGCTTGTCAATATGCATTTTGGCAAATTCCAGTCTTGCTTTTATATGATTTGCTTTCAACCAACAGTGGTGTCCTCCTCGGTCGACTTTGGCTCAAACAGCGACGTATGGTGCGATCTGACACTGATGTACCTTGACCTTGGAGTTCACCTCTAATCTCGTTGGAAGTTGTTCTGGGCTCTTTGGTTACCATTCGTATTATCCGTCTCTTCAATTTGACATCAATTTTCCTCTTGCGGCCACATCCAGGGAGGTTGGCTACAGTCCCCTGGACCTTAAACTTCTGAATAATATGTGCAACTGTAGTCACAGGAATATCAAGCTGCTTGGAGATGGTCTTATAGCCTTTACCTTTAACATGCTTGTCTATAATTTTCTTTCTAATCTCCTGAAACAACTCTGTCCTTAGCTTTCTGTGGTCCATGTTCAGTGTGGTACACATCCTGATACCAAACACCACAGTGACTACTTTTCACCCTTTAAAAAGGCAGGCTGACTGATTACAAGTTTGAAGACACCTGTAATGCTAATCAAAGGACACACCTTAGTTTAACATGTCCCTATGGTCAAATCATTTTCAATCTTTTCTAGGGGTACCATCATTTTTGTCCAGGCCAGTTTGATTCGTTTTTTTTTAATTATTCTGTTGAACCACAATTCAAAAGCAATGTCTGATTTTCATTAGTTAATTTTCAGTACATTTGTATGTATTATTACTTTTGTCAGTTTCAAGTTATTTCAGTGACCATTATGGCTTTTTCTTCCTTTAGCGGAAGGGTACCAACAATTTTGTCCACGTCTGTATGTTACACATCACAAACACACACAATCGATGTTTTTTGTGTGATAATTAGGTCATTGGTTAGCTTAAATTACAGTATCTTACGCGAGCTAATTTAGCTAGCTAGCTAATACAGTGTTTTGAGCAGCTCACGGTGTGTTGGTTAGCTGGTTTTTGGGGGAAATTGGGGTATTGGTTATCTTAAATTACAGTATTTTACGCAAGCTAATTGACCTAGTTCTGTACTATACAGTGTTTGGTAAGCCCGCTGACAAATGGTTGTTGCCCCCCCTGAGAATTTCTTCAGGAGCCGCCACTGCTCAGGACACAGCATAAATCTCTCCAATCACGTTTGTAAATTGGCGATACGGCATATGCACTGTGTGTGTAAAAAGCATAAAGAAAATGAGAAAAAAGATGAAGACAATGAATTAGTGGAGTTGATGTGGTTGTTCATATTGATGAGAGCAAGTTCTGCTACAAGAGAAAGGTATGTTAAAGGTACAAAGTTTCTACATCTTCAAAGTGGAATGAGACTGCCCATTTCAAAACAAGCCTATTGCAGTGCTCCACACAGACTTGTCCTAGTATTAGGTGTATATAAAGGTTGCTATTTGTTACTATCTATGTGTGGAATGTAGGGCACTGTAGATTGCAAATGGAGGATTATTTGATGAAAGCACAGTCAAGTCATTTATTTGATGGATAAAAACAAGAGCAGATATGTTTTTATTAAGTATATAGCCTGGTTTCAAAGCAAGACTTATCCACTGCTTAAAAAATATGTGTTTCAATTTGGTTTTGAAACATGTTTTTATACCACATTCCCCTCATACAATGTTCTCCTCCAACAGGGGCTCCTCATGAAGAATCCTCTTAATGTCAAGGGCACTGAGATCCAGAGTTTGGTAGCTTCCTTCTAGAATAAGCTCCGCCACGGCACGACCAATGGCTGGAGACTGCTGCAGCCCATGGCCACTAAATCCAGTGGCAAAGTACATATTTCGGACCTGAGGATGGATTCCCAATAAGCCGTTCTGATCAAAGGTGTTGTAGTCATAAAACCCAGCCCACGCACTTGTAACCTGCCAAAGAAACATAGTAATGTATTAGTCACAGGTGCATAATTAGCTTCTTGGCTGGCAAGCATTGTTTGGTAGATGGACATGAAACAAAGCAACAACAAAGAGCACAACATTGCAACGTTTTTAGATTCAGAAGACTATGTACAACGGTCCTGTTTAAGTACAGTTGACCCCCCCCCCCCATCAACAAAAATATGGTGTGCTTTTTTTTTAAGTAAGTTAGCATGAAAAACAAAACAATGTCTCAGTTTGTTCATGTACTCTATACTGCTGTTTCTTTAAAGAGCCTCTGGTTTCAAATAAGACTGCATAAAAAAAGAGAGCTATGCCTCAAATAAAAAAAAAACATGGAATGGCTAAAGCTACCTACAAACAATGCCTTGCACAGTCAGGCTTACAATCAAGTTCATGACCCAGTATGTTTGAGTGCAGGCAGGCTGTCAGTATTGAACTAGTTATGTTACCTCTCTTTTTGGTTTATGTTAATGCTTGCTTTTACATTTTGGTTGCCTGTAATTTACCAAGACCATCAGTTGTGAACATAACAATGGTGACATGTGCATTATGAATCACTTTTAAGGTGATGTGAGCTATGACCATTTGTTGCAATTAATGTCACCATGCATTCTGTATCTAACATTAGCTGAGGAATTTGACAGTGACGTTAATGTCAAAAGTGATTTTGATTTATTCACAAAACTGTTTTTTGTTTGGCTACACAATTTGTAGTGTACTCCAGCAAGCTGTATACTCTAGCAAGATGTCTACCCACAATAGCCTATGGACTTCTGCCTTGTGGTGAAACACTCAGAGTAATGTGCCATGGTATCCAATCTCTTAACCTGTGTTCAAATGATTTAGAGTGGATTAGCAGCAGTTTGTGTAGTTTTATCCGAACACTAAATAATGTTTAACATTTGACAAATGTTTGACAAATAAAGTATCACATTGTCAGTGACATATGCAGATACCATGTCAGTATCATTTTTTACAATGATGCACACTCAAACTTTCTTAACAGATATGTCAGATCGTCTGCTCTGTATGCTGTGGAAGTGTTTATTGTTGCTAATCATTTGCAATTTAGACATGAAAAGAGCAATCCATCACTGTGTAAATGTGTGGAACAAGATGTTATAATGCCCTTAAACAGTACTGATTGTTGGCAACAAGGAGACATGAAAACGACCATCAGATTTGGCCTAATAACCCATTCCCACTCCTCACTGCAACCGTACATTCAAATAAAAATGTAATGACTGCTAAACTAGGCTTGCCAACTCCGGTTGAGTGAGATTTGTTGTTTGAAGTTGACTGTTCTAGGCCTCTTCCAAGCAAGTTTTTACGGTTCCAGTTGATTTGAACTTTTAAAATATTGCCCTAATTGTAGATATGGGCATTTTCAGATGAGTAGCTATTTTTCTTATAGCCATTTGTTAACACACTTGTGACACACTTTTCCCTTATTTGATGTGTGTGTTCTCTCATCCTTCCCATGTTAAAGAATGAATAAGGGAATTTGGCCTCTGTCTCACCTCATATTTGTACCCCAGTGAAACAGAAAGTCATGGATTACTGCTTGAAAGTTCCAAAACATTTTGATCATCTTAAAAAAGTAAAATATAAATGCAAGAAATGCTTTAGTTGTGTTTATAAGAATTTCTAGGGGTGCCAATAATTGTGGCACATGTGATTATGTTAAAAATGTATATTTTTTGTTAAAGGCAGGTTTTTTTTCAAAAAAATGTAGTGTGAGATTAAGCTAGTTCACCAAAAGGTGAATTTTGTATAACCCTTTTTATTTATCTTTGCCAGATTTCTATTGAAAACAAGCATGATCATACTAACCGAGTAGACTTGAACAATCTGGTTGTGCAAGGCATTGTGCGTACCTAGTTTATTTTAGTTTAAGTTTATTCTATAAAGCAGGTGCACTTTTTTTTTAGAAAAACTGCTCCTCTAAAACAGTTTTGAGTTGGAGTTTTTATTTACTGTGCTTCATGTCTGTAAGACAAAAAATAGGCCAAAAAGGCTAAAAACATTTAGAAAAATCAGGCTGAAAAGCATCATAGCTTTTAGTTCCCTCAGCACATATCAACTGCACAGTTTCACATTTGAAGTTGTATATACAGACTTGCCTTTAAACATTCAAAAGCAGGAACACGATGGGCCAAGTTAGGCCAGATTTTTTCTTGGAAGAAATCATGGTCAACATCAAGGTTTGTGCTGTCTGGCTCCTCTACCTGAAAAAGCAAGAACATTTAGACCTAACCACGCACACCTACACAATCAAAGATCAATAATGAACATTTAGACCTAACCACGCACACCTACACAATCAAAGATCAATAATGAACATTTAGACCTAACCACGCACACCTACACAATCAAAGATCAATAATGAACATTTAGACCTAACCACGCACACCTACACAATCAAAGATGTATCAATAATGAACATTTAAACCTAACCACTAGGGATGGGCATAATTAATCGACTATCGATTAATTGATGATTAAGAATTTCCTCGATGACATTATTTTTTCATCGATAAAATTAATGCATGTTCTGTTGCGTAGTGTGCGTGTAATTAATTTATTTTAGGGCTGTCAAAGTTAACGCGTTATTCTATGAGATTATTGTGGCCGAGATTAATGCAATACATTTTTTTAGTTAACGCAACTTTGTTTACTTCCGGTGTGCGTTGACCCATGGCACGAAACCGCGGCGTGTCTGCAGTCAGTTAGATAGGAGAGACCGAGACGGTAGTTGAAGATGGAGAGAGCTGAGGGATTTTTGGGTGGAAAGTTTCTGTTTAAGAGGCAAAATGACGGAACAATCGACAAAACTAAAGTTGTATGTAGCATTTGTCAAGCTGAATGTAGCTATCACAGAAGCAGCTCGTCTTTAAGTTATCACCTTAATGCAAAGCACCCGACAGAAAGCAGTCCCAGGTTAGATGGTCGCCAACCCACACTCCACGACGGAAATACCTAGACCAGTCCGTGAAAAGGTTACCAACGCTGTAGCAGTTTGGGTTGCCGGTGACTGTCGGCCCATCAACATAGTTGAAGACGGTGGGCTGACTGAGGTGATTCGAATTGCTTCAGGGGACAATTCTTACGATTTACCGTCGAGGGGCACCATTGTGTCTCGCATACATTCCTTGTATGACAGCGAGAGAGTACGAAAAAAATACTATTTAACAACAGTGTCTAAAAAACACGCTGTCTGAAGTGATTACTCGTTAATTTATCAGATTTAGTCTTTAAAAGAAAAACAAACTTTTAATCGCGATGAATCTAGATTAATGAATTTAAAAATGTGAGATTAATTAGTTAGAGAAAAAAAAAAACGAGGGTCAGTTGTGTTTATGAGCACCGGCTTCTAGCTGTCGGCTCCGCCGCTTAAGAGTAGGTTACAGCAGTGCATATTTTCAAGTGTAACCCTTGAACGGATCCCGTTTAACTGCCACAAGAGTTGTCCATCTTGTAGCCTAAGTTTAACTGCCACAAGAGTTGGTTCATCTTGTAATAAAGATCTCAATGAGGAAACACACTGTGTTTTTTCTATTTTCACTGCATTTTAATATAGCATATAAATAGTGAATTTTAATATAAAAATATTAATGATTAATCGAAAATCGATCGTTAATTCTCCCGACGATCGATTAAGACAATTTAATCGAATGCCCATCCCTACTAACCACGCACACCTACACAATCAAAGATCAATAATGACCTAACCACGCACACCTACACAATCAAAGATGTATCAATAATAAACATTTAGACCTAACCACGCACACCTACACAATCAAAGATCAATAATGACCTAACCACGCACACCTACACAATCAAAGATGTATCAATAATAAACATTTAGACCTAACCACGCACACCTACACAATCAAAGATCAATAATGACCTAACCACGCACACCTACACAATCAAAGATGTATCAATAATGAACATTTAGACCTAACCACGCATCCCTACACAATCAAAGATCAATAATGAACATTTAGACCTAACCACGCACACCTACACAATCAAAGATCAATAATGAACATTTAGACCTAACCACGCACACCTACACAATCAAAGATCAATAATGACCTAACCACGCACACCTACACAATCAAAGATGTATCAATAATGAACATTTAGACCTAACCACGCATCCCTACACAATCAAAGATCAATAATGAACATTTAGACCTAACCACGCACACCTACACAATCAAAGATCAATAATGACCTAACCACGCACACCTACACAATCAAAGATGTATCAATAATGAACATTTAGACCTAACCACGCACACCTACACAATCAAAGATGTATCAATAATGAACATTTAGACCTAACCACGCACCCCTACACAATCAAAGATGTATCAATAATGAACATTTAGACCTAACCACGCACCCCTACATAATCAAAGATGTATCAATAATGAACATTTAGACCTAACCACGCACCCCTACACAATCAAAGATGTATCAATAATGAACATTTAGACCTAACCACGCACCCCTACACAATCAAAGATGTATCAATAATGACCTAACCACGCACCCCTACACAATCAAAGATGTATGAATAATGTTTCACCTCCTCAGGGGACAGGCCTGTGATGTAGTTCCCTCCAAGCCCCTCTCTTCTGAAGTACACTCCTGAGTAATCGATTAAGAAAGGGGTGTCCAGTCCTGGCCCGTGTGGACTGTGCACTACATAGATGTATCTGAAAACACAGTACTACATATGAAACACTCGAGTGCTGCGCATGGAGTGGATATGGAGTTTGATGATTTACAAACATTTAGAAACACTAAAAGTTTGGATATGTAAAATGAAAAATATTAATTTGATTATTTTTGAAAGCATTCTCAATTTACAGCACTTTTCCACAAGTGCCTCAAACGTTCGCACAGTACTGTATAAGATGAGAAGCTTAGCAAGGCTTTTGTTATACAATAAACACAAAAGTAGACTGACTAGTGGACCAAACTACAACAACTTCAAATACAGTGGATAAAAGAGAACACGTTTCTGATACACTCCTGCTTCCTCAGAGAAGCTCATCAAATATACATTTTATCCATCAAATATACATGCTAGAACATCTTTACATATGCTGTTTTAAACCGGATCCGGTTCAATTGTTACTCCATAAAAAGTGAGGTATACGACAATGAAATGGTTTTGTATTTGTAGCGGGGCAACATGACCACATACCTCTTTCTGGGCTCCACTGGTATGGGAGTGCCTGCCTCCATTGCGTGAGGGCCAGAGCCAATACCCACCATTTCTGCTACTGTTCCAGAGTTGGCACCTGCTGCATTGATCACCACAGTACACTCTACAGGCTGGATTTCCATACTGTTCGGCATCTGCACCTAGCAAAGAGATGCCATTGGAAAGATAAACAGTACAATCATCCATTCATGAAAGATAAACAGTACAATCATCCAATCATGAAAGATAAAAACGTGACCTACATTTGCATGTGTTATCCTTTTGATGTGGAGCCGCCCGAACTCTTTGCTCTCTACTGAATGAACTCTGTGATTAAAACCTGGACGGTACAAAAACATTTAAAATTACAAACTAAACTTTTTCATAAGTTCTTTATACTCTGTATAACAATTCATTATCATATTTTTCATAGTAACTTTCACAATGAAAGTTACCTGCAATATGAATATTGTTTTTACATTTTAAACACCTGTGTTTAGAGTCTAATCACGTAATGTTTGTTATAGCCATTTACTTCTTTAGAACACTTGAAGAAAAATAAGTGTCAAAGATCTTGTGGTAATTATTGATTGAGACATTATTTAATTTTCCTCTTAATTTTCCTTGCATCTTATAGTAAGGAATCGTGCTTCAACATATGGCACCCATTGTGAAATTCTTCTCATAAACCATGCTGGACCTCCATCTACCTCTTCTCTATATCTATATCAAGTTGTTGACGCTGATGAAGTGTCTATATTACTAGTTGTTGACGCTGATGAAGTGTCTATATTACGACTAGGGATGGGTATAGTTTGGGTTTTTGCCGATACCGGTGCTAAACCGATACTTTTAAAACGATACCGGTGCCTAAACGGTGCCTAAACGGAGCCTAAACACTTGGCTTCCAACTACAGCTTCAAACTTCTTAACTTCAAACTATGAACATTATATTAACTGTAAACAACAGTTTATAGTATACTTAAATACATATAAATACATACAAAAAACAGCTTCAAACTTCTTTTGCAAAAATATGAGCATACTTGCCTTTGTAGTCAAAAATGTATTATTTTGTTTGCATTTATTTCATGAAATGTCACCATTTTATGATTTGTTTATACCCATCTTTTCTATCTTGTTTATAGTTAATCTTGTTACTTGAACACACTGAGTACAAGAAAATGTGTACTGCCCCTTTAAGAGACTACCGTAGGTTAAGGTAAGCTGTCATCTCCGTTTATTTTTCAGTCTTCGGTTGCTGATCTGCTGTTGACTCTTGCTTTCTCTCCCCTCTTTTCACACAATTGTTTTGTTGCATTTGCTGCACGTCGCAATGTTTGAATCTTTTTGTGCGAAATACAGCCACACTTTTGACCGTTTACCTTTCGGTATTTTCTCTGTTAAAAGGTTGATGGCTAGTTCTGTTTGTGCTTGCTCTGTGAAATGCTGCCTGCTCTTCACTGTCATAAGACTGTTGCTATGAAAACACCAATGAGCGTGAGCGACACAGGAAAAAGTTTACATTGGGAGCTGGGGCAGTTTTACATGTGCCCCACGGAATCTGCCTAGCGACCGTGTTCAATTGGCTCAGGCACCGAAATGAAGCACCGAAATCTGCGTTGCATTTCGGTCCGGGTAGGTACCGGTTGTATTGGAACCGGTTCCATATTGGTACCGGTTCTCGGTACCCAACCCTAATTACGACCTGACTGTTCTCCATTAAAATTCTGTGACTTCTCTCAAGTAAAAACCTTTGACTTCTCCAAAGGACTGTTCAACGCCCATTGACAAAGCTTTGCGTCTGAAAGCGTTGAGGAGTGTCCAAGGGTCAAACCAGCCTTCATTCTCAAGCCCTGAGAAAATAAATATTTTGAGATAGTGAGAGGCAATTAAGTGTTTTGCCAATATTAAGTGTTTTTTTGTTGTAAATGTTGGGTATTTGAAGCAGAACACAAAAATGAGCTCACCATAAGAGGCTAGTGCCACTCCATCAGTATTGATCCATGGAAACATGCCTTTGAGTTGTGTTGGAGACAGGAGTTGGACCTTGGCGCCAGCATGCCTGATGAAAATGAAGAATCTGATAAGTACTCGGATGAGTCTGAATAGTAATCTAAATAATCAATCAGGCAAAGATAAATTACACAAAATATGTTTTTTAAGTACATACAAAATAAATACAAAATGTATGTCACCCAACAAAGTTTAGCATGATAGATGACTAGATAACTAGATTTGTAAGCAAAACAACCCATAATATATTATGCGTTTTAACTCCGAAAGCAAAGCTTAGATAGCTGAAAATGAGTTAACGTGGCTCAGGACTGCCCCTTTTTAGAATGGATTGCACGATTGGTTTGATACTTAGGAATATGTCGCTGCACTATGAACCTTGAGTTCACAACTGTCTCACAAGATACACAGCATTTCACATTGATATTTAACACCCCTTTAGCACACTTTTTTTTCCTTTCACGTAAAAGTAAATAGCGTGGTTGTGGTGCGAGCGCTATGTGCCACACACAAACACCTGGCAGAGTCTGCACTGCATTTTCCTTTTCCCACACAAAGTGCACCATCTTCTGGCGGTAGGAGCGTGTTACTAACTACCAGGCAACCAATAGCCCCTGAGTATTAACCTAGGGTAACTAACTACCAGGCAACCAATAGCCCCTGAGTATTAACCTAGGGTAACTAACTACCAAGGCAACCAATAGCCCCTGAGTATTAACCTAGGGTAACTAACTACCAGGCACCCAATAGCCCCTGAGTATTAACCTAGGGTAACTAACTACCAGGCACCCAATAGCCCCTGAGTATTAACCTAGGGTAACTAACTACCAGGCACCCAATAGCCCCTGAGTATTAACCTAGGGTAACTAACTACCAGGCACCCAATAGCCCCTGAGTATTAACCTAGGGTAACTAACTACCAGGCACCCAATAGCCCCTGAGTATTAACCGCAGAATTGCAAACATGTCTTAAAAAAATCAATGTATTAACTACTACTACTATTGAAGAAACTACTAGTGAAGAAATTGTGGTGTAGTTCAGTATGTTCTGCACATATTCAAGCACAAGTAAAACAAATAGAAAATAAGATTCATGATTATTTGATAGTGATTTCAGAGAAAAATATTACATGTACACTATTTACCTATTACTGCACCTGAACGTGTGTTAAATATTAGTAAAATGGCATTTGATAAAGTTTTGAAACGATCAGAACATGTCAGAATCACCCAAGTTCCCAAAACTAGACCCACCCACTAAACCCTTGTTTTCTTTAAAAAAAAACAAAAAAACAAGAGCCCTGCCACTTGCCTTTGGGTCGCATAGTTTGCTTCCATAATATGAGCACCCTTTTCACTTGCTAGGAAGAGGTACCCTGAGTGGTTGAACTGCAAGTCCACAGGATCCTCGTTGAGTACACCAAGATGATCCTGAGTGCAATATGAAATAGCAATGAAAGACCATTCTGATTTCTGACACAACATTGCATTTGAGTATTGAGATTCTCCATATTACATTGATATTCTTCAGGAAGTCAGCCGAGGCTAAAGACAGTTGAATGTTCTCTGCCAAAGAAAACTGCTGCCGAATTCCTCCCGCTGACAACACAGTAGAGGCCTGGGAATACTGGAGCAGAATAGGAGGGTTAGGGTTAGTATACTAGAGCAGAATAGTAGGTGAACAAACATATAGGAGGAATTTTCATCACATTCTTACAGCACATACATAGGTTCTTTACATTTCATATATGTAGACTAAGAAAAATGCTTACTGTAGGGTCCTTCTCCACAACCAGCACTCGCAAAGCATCCCGTGGTTTTGTCCTCTTTAGCCAGTAAGCTATCGACCATCCCACAACGCCCCCACCAACAATCAAGATATCCACCCTCTCTGGGGGGAGACCAGGGGTCATCTCAAAGGGCATCCAGTCACTGCCTGGGAGAGCAGCCGCTGCCTTGTCTTGCATCGTCTTCAAGTGAAGTTCTAGGTCTGAATTGATACACAGGACACAGTTCTATATTGACACAGAACAGACAACCGATTTCAGAAAGGATATGGTCAGAAATTATAGCCAAAACCAATTCAAGATGGCAGATAGTCTGACCTGGTTTTAGCTGGCCTTTCCACTCTAAAGAATACATTAAAGCAGCAGTTATGACTTTTGAGATAAACATTGACAAGTCCTCCAATAGCATATTCAAAGAATGGGAAGATGAGTGACCATGCCAAAGATTGTTTGTATGAAATATCTCGGACACTATTAAAGATTTGCTGCTGTGCTGTGGAGGAGCATGTGGCTGTTGCCAGCTTGTTGTGCACTGATGTTGTATCCTGCCACGCTTGCCATCCTCGTATAACTACAATTCTCATGCATCATTTCTGTCAACCATAACTAAACAGAAACTAAATGTCCATACATAATGAATCATGTCACTCAATCATAACTAAACAGAAACTAAATGTCCATACATAATGCCGGGCATCCTCTCCCTCTCCTTCTAGATCACATTATGCTATGGTATTAATACCGATAAAGTGGCCATATTACCTGCTGTTAAATATCTATCTCATCTTTATCTGTTCATCAAATTGATGTTTACTAACCAAATTTTTCTCTCTTATAGCGTGACCTTTGCCCTCCAATGGTGATGGCTGTGAAAACATTGTTTATCATCACCCTAACCATTAAATACATATACGCATTTTAGGCAACCCAAAGTCTACCCACTCACTTTGTCTATTTTCTTCCCCTCCTGGTCTATGGGATGCTGTAGTCTGTCCACCTGATGTACTTGCAGAACCCCTCTGCCTACACCTACCCATCTCCACCACACCGTCATGCATTCATTCTACCTCACTCATCTACATCTACATACTGTAGCCTATTTACACATAATGTAAATAATTGCCACCATCGACAGTTTTCTGCTTCATTGCTCTGCTCACCCTTGTAATAGTAACCTTACAAGTACACTGTATACCTGCTAAGCTATTCTACAATACTTGCACGCTCTGTCCCCATTTCATCCACTATACATTTTGTATGCGTCATGTACCGTATATACCATCTTTATGTTTGAATGCATCATGTACATTTGCCACATGTTTGTTAGCATGCTTATCCTGATAGCATGCCCCCTGATAAGGGAGCTTTTCCTTGCCCCTGTCACCTTTACTTACATTTAATTAAATTATTACTTTACTGTTAATAGTACAGAAATTTAGTTTTTGATACAAAACTTAGCATATCATGTAAAATCATAAAATGAACCAATTGTGGTAAAAAAAATGATGGACACCCTAGATTTAATATTTGAGGCACATTCTTTGGAGAAAATAGCGGGTGCCAAGTGATTCAATAGATGTCAGTGGGATTCACTGGAGGATTAAT
This sequence comes from Clupea harengus, assembly GCF_900700415.2. Taxonomy (NCBI): domain Eukaryota; kingdom Metazoa; phylum Chordata; class Actinopteri; order Clupeiformes; family Clupeidae; genus Clupea; species Clupea harengus. The sequence continues at coordinate 4,438,763 of NC_045159.1, read as the reverse complement.
CTGCTGTAGCATCAGAGCCCATTATGTTGGCAATTAAAAACAAAACGGTAGCCCTACTGTGAATACATAACAACATTATTTAATTGGACCATTTTGGCTAGTATTCAACAGTTCATTAAAAATTGCAGGGAGATATTTTATTGTGAATAGTTGCAATACAGCTATTATAAAAATATCAACAAACATCCGGAGGTATCCTCTCAGGCAGATGAAATAGATGTTCATAAAAACCAACAAGATGGGTGGGTTATGTAATCCATGCAACTATTGATGCTACACCATTCACTGAACCGTCTTTCTCCGTTAACCAATCTTTGTGGTCAGGTAGTCGACTACAAACCAACTGGTTGTGGTGAACTGTAGGCATGAATTAATTAATTTTGTTTTCCATGCATGAGACATATTGTAGGCTAATCACAGGGAAGCTCAGGAAGACCAGTAATATTCCTAATGCTTTACACTCATGCCTATAAGAGTCTTGAGCAGCTATCTACACTAGAAAGTCTTCAGTAAAGGAATTCTAGGCATACTGCAGCTGTTAAGACAGAAAGCAGCTAGAAGGGTAAGTAGTGCAGCACTACAAATCTTAGATAAATATCCAGTTTGTTCACTTTCTGCCAGGATCCATTTCAGCTGTGTAGGAGGTTTGACACTCACTGTGGAAGCAATTCTTGCAGCTTAGGCTACTAGATAGGCCTACACCATGGCCTGAATAAAACAAGACTGCAACCTAGTGGTCGCTCCATTGCCTTTGCTTGGAGGGGGCACATTTGAGTGGATCAAGACCTGAAGCCCCTGACACACCAAGCCAAAAGGAGGTGAGCGTGTGCAGCCCTAATCTTTAGAGTGTGTCCTGCACCGTTGGCACTAGTCAGACCCCTGCAGGTGGCTTTTTGGTCCACGGAGCAGGTTGAATCGGTGTTAGAGTCACTGCCAGAAAGATCACTTTGATTGGCAGTTCAGCAAAACATTTTAAACAGAGATTTAATTTATCTCCAACTCTCGACACAGGTTCGGGAAAGCCGCTTGAGCCAGTAGCTGAAGTAGGCCTAGGCTACCCATGGTAGCATGGTTAGCAAACACTGGTAATGGTAAGCAAACGCTTTGTTTATGATTTGGTATGGAGTGTTATATCCCCTCACGCAAGCGCAGATCATATGTGCTAGTTGATACTTGACTGTAGTCTTTTTGACCCAAACACAGGTGACATGGCAACACAACAGTCGGCCTTCGTCACTGCTAGATCTTTGATGTCGGGTTGGTGTGTCCCAGCTTTAAAAGGGAAAAATTGTCTCAAAATTACGTCAGTGAAAGTGTGTTGGACAATCCACAACTGCAGATTCAGCACATTCATTCAGCAAGTTATTTACAAATGATATTTAACATCAAATGCAAAGTATAATGTATTTAAAAAAAACTAATTTACAAATAGATTCGTTCAAATGAGGACAGAAATCACAGAGTTCTGTGTTTGTGCACAGAAAATCACATTTGTAAATCACTGAATTTGTTAATCATGGTAAGTTACGTCCATTTACAAATAATTCTGAGACATTTTTCCTCTCCATATATTCTGTCATCTCAGACCTACTTTTAGGAAGATAGCTAGGTATATGAAGCAAAACATCAAAGTCACAGAGATACTGCAACTCTATGTACACAACAGCAATGAGGAGTTCTGTTCCAAAACTAGCCAGCTAAATACCTAAAAGGCACGCAAAAACCTTGCAAACACACTAACTGGTGTCTTTTGGCAGTATAGCTGGCAATGTCATGCCGTGAAAGCTTTTCTTCCATTTTTGCAGGGTATTCCAGCCCAGTATACAGAACTACACCGGGCATAACCGGTTCGCCCGTTTAGAACTACTTCTAATAAAATAAATCTCACTTTTGAAAAAGTCACTTCGTGCGGGTACTCCGGTGCTGACATGTTGAGTCCGATGTGCGAAACTGCGGGTGCGTGGCCAAACCGTCTGTGAGGGAATCGCAACAGCTTGAAGGTGGTGAATTCTTGAGGTTAACCTCAGGCAAGTTGACATTGTTGGACCGAGGAATTGTTCAGAACAGAAGAGGGGCAAATTATCTCGGACACCTGGCTTATTCAGTCAAGTCAGCTGGTCTAAACACACGCTTTGTACGTTGATAAAGCTGCAAATTTCAGGACCTCGATCTTGATAGACTGATAGTAAAATGGAATATAAATAAAACAGAAACATATCCACAAAAGCCCGTTTCCCACTCAGGCAGCGGTCCTTCAGCAGTGTACCGTGGTTCCGTGATCAGTCAAATTTGGTGCCCTTACTTCCGGCCAAATCTAGACCAAGACGTACCAAAATAAAAGTCACGAACACTATTTACAATTTGCCTTGATTGCCAAGACACATTTCTTGAAATTATGTTACATTTCCCACAACTGTTAACACAAATGCATAACTACGGAAGCGTAATGCCTTCACTTGAGTAAATAAATTGCCCTATTTTTCTAAATGAACGAGTTTATTATCTCGTTAATTCAGAAAAACAACTCTGCTCTCATTGGAAAACTTGAGAGCTCGGTTTCATGAAAACAAATATATCCTGCCTGTTTAGTTTAATCCACTTTTATTTTGGTTTTGTTTGAGACATTGGGAGATGCCTTTAAATAATGGTATTAGATGGTATTATTATTATTAGTTTGTCGACTTTGCGTAGGCACCTCAGGACTTGGCGGTTGTTCAGATGGAAAGCCCATTATGATCTGCTGGACCCTTAACGTAGGCTTAACATAGCTTAATATTCCAAGACAGTGATCAGTGATCACCAAATTTATTTCGGACATCTCTTGTCTTAAACCCTTTCACCTGTCAAAAAAATCAAAACCTAAATCCTTTGATTATGGACAATATCTTATTAAGCGTTTCCATTTATGCCCACTAAAAGGGTTAATGTATCTTAGTGTCCCAAAAAAGTTATCACAAAATCTATCTGGCATCTCACATGTCATCAAGACCATCTCCCATCAGAAGAGAAAACTGAAATACAGGGAATAGGTAGACCTATGTTAAGCACTGCCCCCTGCATTGCTGCCAAATTCTGACAGTAGACAGCGCTGAATAGGCACATTCAGTTTAGGCCTATGATACATATTTTTTGCAATTTCAAAGTAATTATCAGAATAATAATCTCTACACCATTTTGTCACTTGTACAACAGTGACAGCACATTGTCACTGGTTTGATCAGATTTAGAATTTACAGAATTTGAAAATGCCCTACTGTGATTTTCCTTGCGTTGCGTCAGCCGGCAGGTGTTTGCTGATGGTGCCCGCGATAAACGTACCAATCACCGGAGAAGTGAAAGAGAGAGCCTGGGCACTTACGCAGCTGACCTGCACCATTATGCTTGCCAGGGCCCTATTCGTCGTAGCTCGCTAAGCGCGTTAGCGAGCAAATTTTCAGGCTAAGATAAAAAACGCCCCTCTTTTTGGTTCGTGGAAGCAACTTTCGATAAATCACCATAGCAACATATCAATTAGCTCTAACCTGCTCCAGCGCAGGCTAACTTAAGTGTAGCTGGATAAGCTTGCCACACCCCCGGAAAAAGGACAGATCCCATTGACCAAGGAGCGATATTAGATAGTTAGATTAGCAAAGGGAAAGAGTTCTTTGCGATCGCCAAGATCCATTATTCCATCATGATGAGTTGTTGTACGAGCGCTACCGAGTCAGCCGACAAGGAATAATTAATTTACAAAATCTTCTCAAGTCATTTATTGCAAACACCACAGTCGAACATTGACTGTCTTGCGCTTTTTTGCGAGTGGTACATTTTTGTAGTGTCTGCGATGCGGAGAACAAAGCACTCATAATTATATGACAGTGTTATTAGTACACCATAGCATATCATTATTGTAGAAAATGATTAAAGTGGACTCATGATAAGAATAGAGAAATACACACAATTTATTTTCACTGCTTCAATTTATTGCATTTGTTATTAATACATTTACATTTAGTCATTTAACAGACGCTTTTATTCAAAGCGACTTAAAAGGGCATGTAAAACTACACCGAGGTAGGAGGTGAAGGGAATTGAACTAGCATCCTTGCAGTTACTAACCGGCAGCGATATCCTCTGTACCAGATCACACTTGCTGTCACCCCATATACATCCTCACACAACGCTTCTTGTCTTGCTCTCACAGCGGTGGCGGTGTTGGATTTTGCCATGATTATGGTCTTGTATTCTTCATAAGCGTTCAGCCTTTGATGAGCCGATATATATCCTGTCCTCAATCAGCTCGCTAATGTTAACGGGCTAAAAGGACAATTGATTAACTTAGCTTCAGCTCTTACAACGAACGGGGCCCAGGGCTACCCCACCAATTCTAAACAGGGGACACTTTCTGTCAACAATGATTGATCGACTGATTGCCTATTATAATTAACGACGTATTTGTCAGTTATTTTTGATTGACAGCCTGGTTTGACTCACGTGTTGTCAACATGTGAGATCGATGAGCGTAGCTCTGGTATGCGGGCGAGTGTGAACGCTTGATGTTGTCCCATGTTAAAACATGTGAGATGGATGAGCGGGATGCGGGCGAAAGCTTGATGTTGTTAAAACGTGTTTGCATCAGTCAGGCCTCAAACCTACAGACCCACACGACTGATGTCTTCACCATCGAGCTAGATGGCTGGGTACACTGTTAGATTTAGATGGATTTCATACATAAGATCATAACTCCACACACCAGACCGTATCTCAGTTTGACCCCCACTTTTAGTTTGCATAGCATCAGGCCAGCCATCAAGCTTGGCCCCTGACCTTTTGTCTATGTTGAGAGCCATCAGACGTGGTTCCTGGTTTTTGTGTGTCTTGGAACCAGAGCTATTAGACCCTGATTGTTGGCCTTTGTATACAGCCACGACAAGATGGCTGAAGCCAAAGGTATTAGCATCTATATGGCCATAACCCTTGGTCAAAGCTAGACTTCCCCTTTGAACTCTGATACACCCACTCCTCGTATCCAGAAGACTTTTCCTAGCAGCAGACATGCCTCATAGCATGCTCATGCTGTGTGGAGAGAACCATGGCTAGTGTCTGGATAAACGCATTCTTTCGCTAAGCCATCTTCCACAAGTCTCTTACTCTGAACAAAGCTAACTTGACCAAGTGTGGGCCTCTGCGATTTCATCAGCGAATTTCGCAGAAGAAACAGCAAATTCTTTCAACTCTAAACAGTCATATAAGTATGGGTGTGTCTCATCTGGGATTCGCTCTTAACTTAGAACAGAATTTATGAATGCTAAATAGCAGTCGTAAATCGTCCAGATTGGAGTGCGCCATGTTCTTAAGCGGTGAATTTGTGAGAAATTGTTGGCGATTGCGTTCACATCCATTCTACAGAAATTCAGGAATTTAGAAGAGTTTTATTGGAAAACCCTACACACAGCAATCATCTAAGGTAAGGGAAACCCCGACAGAAAACCAACTGGTCCTCCAGGTTGGGGGTTGGGCTACAGGCCAATCACCTGTTCCCAGAAAACAAAGATGATGAACTGAAACCGATGCGGAAATCCCCAAACCGGAACGCGGGAACCAAGCGACCTAGCATGGTGGAGGAAACACGTCGGGAGCTGTAGTCCTTAGATTTAGGTCCTTTGTTCGACGAGATCCGACGGGGAAGTGAGGAGTGTATATAGGGTGTGAAACAGGTGTGTGTGATTAGGTGAATGAGTCAAGTGCAGCTGCACGCAATCAGGGGATTGTGAATGGTGATGAAATGCAGCTGGGAGTGTGAATGTCAGCGCCCACTCACAGAGCATTCACACGCTTCCGTTGGAATGCGTTGATCCGTCAGGGTTGACGGATCTCCATTCACTTTTAATGGGGTGACGTCATCCTTTGCCGAACTGAATTATGGCTCCGTTGGGTTGTTTGTTTGACTTTTTTTTGCTTAGATTTTTTAAAAGTTACCGAGAAATAGACAGTGTACAATGTAAAAACCCCTTTATTGTAACTGAAAAATACATCTGATAGGATTTGCGAGATGTGTGAGCACCCTATCTAATGTTAGCATGCTACTGCTTACAAGGTAAGCAGCTTGCTAGTGGCGTGATTGGTTTGTTGACCTGTCAATCTCACTATAACGTCTTTGGTATCAACAGAACCCCATGCGCCAGACTCCTCCTCCGCCATCCGTTGGCGCAACGCATTCCAACGGAAGCGTGTGAATGCTCTGTCACACGTTTGCGTTGGAATGCGTTGATCCACCGGATGACAGAGGAGTCTGGTGCATGAGGCAGTGTCCGGAAAAAATTCTCAGGGGGGGCAATTTTTTGGATAATGATTAAGGCGACCCATTCGGTAGGTACATAAAGCAGGACAATTGTATCTATTTGTTGTGAGCTGATTAACTCATACAGCAATACCTTTTTGTCCAGTAGATGGCAGCACACAATAGAAAGATTTCCCCTCTAGCTACAGAAGTTACAGGTGGAAAGCTATGGAAGAATGTTGCATCCAGGAGCCTTCAAAAGAAAAAGTGAGGTGGCTCCACAATAAATTGTCCCACTTGTTCATTATTCACATTACCCAAATATTGTATGATGTAAAATAGCTTATCATGTGTCCGGTTATGTCCTGTACCAACATTAAGAAAGGGGCAATATAAGTCAAAACCAACAATATTTATTGACTAATCTTTACAAAAGCAAAATGAGTTATGGCATAGAAAATAACTCTGTGTTTGTTCACTCCATCTCAAAGACAGCCTGTATCCCTCATCCAGTTGAGTGGCAATGTTCAACCTCCCAAAACCATAGAACTTCAGACTGCTGTCCATGTGTAACTTTGCCTGGTCATGTTTCTTTACCTTTTCGGACAGATGATGCATGTCCTTAACTCCTGTTGTTGTCCATAAAGTGCTGTCTGTCATGGTGCCTTCGTGGTGGAGAAGTAGTCAGGGATAGCAAAAGACTGCGCTAGCCACTTCACAGCCTGCTAGCCACGATTTTCTTTGGTACCAATTCTTTGAAAATACTCCGGTGTAGGATTTCCCCTTCTTTGTAGATACCGGTTAAATTTATATATTTGGTCTAGAAGGACCTAATTGTATAGTTGCCAATTTTTCGTCATTAGTACGCCAACCGAAAGGAGTTTCTTACAAAGAAAGAATTGAGTTGTTGCACTGAGCACTAGCCATCTCGACAGAATATGCTTTGGTCGAAGCTGTATGACGTACTTATACACTTTTACATCCATTACTTATGACACAGCATGGAGGGGCGAGCCCTCCCGGAAGCCATAGAGAATGTTTTGTGAAAAAAATGTATTTAACCTGGAAGTCAATGAGAGAGGTCTGGGGCGATTTTCATTTTGCCCCAAATCGCCCAGAAGGGGCGGGGCCATTTGAAGCACGACTTTAGGCTGACTGAATGACAGAGCATTCACACGCTTCCGTTGGAATGCGTTGATCCGTCAGGGTTGACAGACATCCATTCACCTTGAATGGGGTGTCGTCATCCTTTGCCGAACTGAATTGTGGCTCCGTTTAGTTCGTCAAAAGGTTGACGTCACCCCATTCAAAGTGAATGGGGATCCGTCAACCCTGAAGGATCAACGCATTCCAACGCGTTCGTGTGAAATGTCTCTGACTGTTACCTGATTTGACAATGACATACAGAGGCAGATCAGACGGTCTAGTGGTAGAATCCTACAGAAAAAAATGATTACATTTAAATTTACATGTCGTCATTTACGCGACTTACAAGGATATTGCGTTTATACATCAGGGGCAGTGCGTCGCCCCAATCGCCCTTGTGGACAAGCCACCCCTGGCATGGGGTTGTGTTGATAACGGAGACGTTATAGTGAGATTGACAGGTCAACGAACCAATCACGCCGCTAGCAAGCTGTTTACCTTGTGAGTAGTAGCATGCTAACATTAGATAGGTGGCTCAGACACCTCGCAAAGCCTATCAGACGTATTTTTCAGTTACAATAACGGGGTTTTTACATTGTACAGTGTCTATTTACAGTAACTTTTAAAAAATCAGACGGGACTGCTAGCTTTGCCCACTTGAGAATAGTTCTGCTAGCTGGCTATTACTGTTACTCTACTGGGGGCAAACTTTGCACTGGCAAGCGCATGTATATGAGCGTCATCGATGAAGAAAATATGTTTATGTTATGTAAGCGGCAGACCACATGCTCACCAAAAATAAAAGGCTTCACAGTTACACTTGCAGATGTGTCTGCAGACGTGTTTTGATCATCTTCCTCATGAGCGCAGGCATCGGCCAATGGCAATTAACTAAAAGACAGATATCGGTAAAAATCTAAACTGATGACTGAAGCATTTTTAGTACCAAAAGATTGTTGGAGACACAGTCTGAGATATGATCAGTCAAGAAACAGGTTTAATCTTGTACAGTGATGCGCATCAAGGGAGAGAGAAAGAGGTTTCACTCAAAAGCTTCACCTATATCTCTTCTAGTCAGCCATTGGGGGTGGAGGATGCCTGAACACACAGATAGGACTTGATGCACTCTCTGGGCCATGGACACAGGGAGCTGTTGTTGTTGCAGGGACTAAAGCTCACACTACTCCTCTTCAAAGAGTTCCTCCAAGGCATTCTTCTCTCTCTGCTTTACGGCTGGTGTCTGAAATTAAATGGACATAACCAAATGGTTTGGATTAAATTAAACAATCTAAAAATCCAAATGAACTGAATTTACAGCCAACTTCTTCCTCCTCTTCACCCCCCTGCCTCTATGTCTCTCCTTGCTCTGACAGCTTGAGAAGAAATTAACCATAAATCACCATAGCAGCACATCAATTAGCGCCAACCTGCTCCAGCGCAGGCTAATTTAAGTGAAGCTGGATAAGCTTGCCACACCCCTGGAAAAAGGAGAGATCTCATTGACCAAGGAGCGATATTAGTTAGATTGGCGCTTCATAATGAGAGAGTTCTTCGCGATCCCAAGATCCATTATTCCATCATGATGAGTTCTTGTATGAGCGCTCAAGATTGAGCCGACAAGGAATAATTTATTTACAAGACCTTCTCGAGCCACAGCATTGACCGTCTTGCGCTTTTTTGCGAGTGGAAGCCCGAATTCCTGCAGTACTCCAGTATTGCCACAAGGAAATGTACTTACGCGAACTAGAACCAGACGTAGAGATACGTCCCTTTCTACGTCTAAGACGGTTTTTATAAATCTGTACTTAGACGTGGATTTGATCGCACAAACACTCTAAGATCAAATCTGTGCGTAAGTACGTTTTATAAATGAGGCCGACTATCAGACGTATTTTTCAGTTACAATAAACAGGTTTTTACATTGTACACTGTCTATTTCTAGGTAACTTAAAAAAAATCTAAGCAAAAAAAAGTCAAACAAACAACCTTTAGGTACAAATACGACCATCTACGGAGTTTGGTCCGCCATCTTTTTTTTTTGAGCTTCCCGCTTTTCAGACGTGAGCATAAACGCAGCATAAACGCAGTTATGCATGAAAGGCAATTTGATTGGCTGACGCATGTGATTCCTCTCGAAAAGTTGAACATTTTTCAACTCTTGCTTCAAGCAACGCATGAAACGCAACGCAACGGAACCCAACGGAGCCACAATTCAGTTCGGCAAAGGATGACGTCACCCCATTTAAAGTGAATGGGGATGCGTCAACCTTGCCGGATCAACGCATTCCAACGCAACCGTGTGCATGCTCTGTTAAGCAGGTCGTGATCGTGTCACAGGGTGAGTTGGTAGTGAGTTGGGCCCAGCTGTTGCCAATTCCAGTGATTGGCATTGGGGCTATACACCGTGCAACTGGAGCTAAGCTCCAAACAGTAAGGAACGTGTCCCATTCTACTCTGCTGGTGTCCATTCTCTTTTTGTTTGTCTCGTTACTGTCCACACTGAAGGCTGTGCACTCCTCAGGCTTCTCTGCTGTGCCGTTCACCGGATCTACTGCCGGATTCCTCCTTCCCTGGTTGCTGACGCGGAACAGTGGGTGACGTCACCAGGACCGTGCCTAGCAGAGGGAAGTGGCATCGCGGGGATTCACTAATGGACAGTTTTATTGTTTTTCTTTTTATTTGTGGGGATTTGAGGGTCGATCCCCACTCTTGAACATTCTTGTTGTCTGTCTTGTGTGTGTCTTGTCTCCTTGCCCCTCCTGCATTTCCATCGCCATCTGGGGTCCCAAGTTAAGGGGGTGCGGGTTGGGCTAGGTTCCAGAGTGGCGTCTTGGAAATAGTTTGCAGTGCCCAAGTATTTTGGAGTGCAGTGGAGTGCCTTCACTTTTCCCTCGGTAGACTGTCTGCATTGCCTGATTTGTTTGAGTTTGTAAATGTTTACCACGTGTGTTGTGGGACTTCTTCTGCTCGGGTCCCAAACTTATGCCCACCCCAATTGACGGAGGGAGGTTCTTGCCCCATTAGAGCTGGGTAGAGGAGGGTGTGGGAGACCTTATTCATGTAGCTCGGTGTGGGCAATTAATAAAGATATTTATTTTAAACAAACTGTCCTCGTCTTCTGTGTGGAGTAGGATGTGGAGAGGTTTTATATCCACCTGTGGCGGGTGGAGTTAAAGGTCTCAGTTTAAACCTGTGACAATCGCTGAAAACGACAATTTGTTCAGATGCTCCTAAATACACCTCAAAGTGTTGGACCGCTAGAACAAGGGCTAACGTTTCCTTTTTGATGGAATACCGCTGTTGCTTGTGGTTAAACTTCTTCGAGAAGTAGAAAACGGGGTGATGGACGTTTTCAGGACCATCCTGCAAAAGGACAGCGCCAGCACCTTGATCACTGGCGATAACGGCCAAAAAGAAAGGGGTTGAAAAATCTGGTGTGGCCAACACGGGAGCAGAAAACAATGCCAGAGTAACTACCAGAGCAAACATTATTGTCAGCAGATACCGATATCCACTCGTGGAGTGCACAAGTGGACCAACAATGTCACCACTGACATGATCCAATGGCTGGCCCGTCACTGCAGGTCTTTCCATCAGCATCCGCCTTCATGGACACCCTGGTGTCTGTCAACGTGCTTGTCAGGCCTAGCAAGGCGTACACTGGGAGACGACTTCGGAGTCATGGACTCCTCAAGAGTGATAAAGGAATCGGATATTTCACCCAAAGAACCAGAGTCAGGATAAGGAGAGGACGAGCGCTCCTTAAACTCCAAGGAGTTTTCCGCCGCCATAGCGCGAGTATCCTCACAGGCGGGGAAAACTCGAGGAAACTGCTGTACACACTCATTGCCTATAGACTTATCAGGCTCTGCAACATGTGGGAGCACTCCAGAACCCAAATATTCCCAAGTCCGATATCATCCCAAGAATAAAGGTCACACTGGGAATCAATAAAGATTTTAGGACACCAACATGGACAGTGCCAGTGACCACGTTGGAGTTCAGTTCAATTCGATGAAGTGGGACCACAGTTGAGCCCATTTCAAAGCCACGAACGAGCACACTGGTGCCAGTCTTTGACTTACCAGACAGAGGTAAGACCCCCTCTAAAAGAAACGACAATGCAGGTCCAGTATCGCGTAAAATGCGCACTGGGGCGAGATGTTTACCACCAGACAGGGATAACTTAGAAAGGGTTCATAACCGGTCTTAGAGTCGCTAGCACCTTGCACAATAGACAAGGATGGATGCGAAATGGTTTTAATTAGCCCTACAGTCTTAGCTTGCTTCTTCCTCAACACTGGACATTCTGCCACTAAATGGCCAGGTTTCTTGCAGTAGAAACAGGCTAGGTCAGTACTGCTGGTAGTGTGGGTGTTGTCATTATGACCAGACTGAGAATGCTCGGACCTATGCCTATCTCTGAAGGACATGTGATGGGTTAAAGCAAACTCATCAGCCAGGACAGCAGCTTCACGCAAGGTGTTTACTTATCTTAACGAGCGCCAGGTTGTCACAGCTCAGGGAAGACCGTTTTTAAATTATTCCAGCAGGATTAATTCCCGCAATTTTGCCTGGCTGTCTACCTCCTTAGCAGAGCACCAGCGATCGAAAAGTGCCTCCTTCTCACAGGCGAACTCTATATAGGTCTGACGATCGCCTTTCTTGAAACGCCTAAAGCGCTGTCTGTAGGCTTCTGGGACCAGTTGGTAGCATCGCAAAAAAGCTGCTTTTACTATGTCATAATCCGCATTCTGTTCTACGGACAGTGAGGCATAAACTTCTTGCACATGGCCAACCAAAACGGACTGAATTAGAAGCGGCCAGACATCCTTAGGCCACTGAAGGGTTAACGCAACCTTCTCAAAGTGCGGAAAATACTTCTCCACGTTTTTTTCCACAAAAGGTGGAGCCAGCTTAATGTGCCTACTAATCTCAAATGAGCCATCAGTTGCAAGATCAAGGTTTTCCAATCTCGCTTTGAACTCCAACTTCCTGAGCAGCAACTGATTTTCAGCCACTTTTAAGCGTATCACTTCCCTCTCATTGTCAAGTTCCTTCTCTCAGACATAGAGCTCTTTAAGGCGAACTGCCTCTCTCATGTCTACATGTGGCAAGACTCCTTTTTCTACTAGGAAAGGTAGCAACACAGATTTTATAGTGTCCTTCAAACGCTTCTCAGTAGAAGTCAACTCGATCTTAAAGGGTGACTCCATTAAAGGACCAGTAAACTGCACACATTTTGTAATCTACCTTTGATGTCCCGAGAGGATTAGCAATTTCAAGGTCATCAACATTCAAAATCAAGGAAAATGTAACACCTCCCTCTGCAAAGAGGACATTGCCCTGGTAATAAGAGCCATCAGCATATGATGAAATTTCACCAGGATTTGTTGCTGATTGTTCTCCTGCAATGTTTTCCTGCAATGTCTGCTTTTTTCATCAATTCCTGTATGGACGAGAGAAGAGGCACATTAACAGATGTTCTATGGGTAGAGTCAATGAGGTACTCAATGGGTTTGATATGTGGAAACCTCTGCTCTACATATGACTTTCGCCTCTTAGCTGTTGACAATGGACCTTCACTTTTGACTGATCTGTGTAAGATATTGCTCTCTGAAACGGCCTGAACAATTGCACGCACAATTGTATCAGTAACAGGGCAAATGTCCTTTTTCAGAGTTTCAGTGATCGCTTCCTTGAGGATAGGTTCAGAGAGTGTAAACAGCTGATCAACGTGCTCAGCGATTTCTTGTGTTGCTCTATTAGGAACATGGCCAGTTATCAGCTAATGTATCAGTGTCATAAACTTCCTCATGAGAGGGTTCCTCTTCATCTGATGCAACAGAGTCTTCCTCACTGGCAAAATTCTGAGGAGGGTCACTACCAATTGGCTGAACGAGCTCAGTGGCATAGGCTGATGAATTACTATGTTCTCTGCATTTGTGTGATTTAAACGTAGAGTACACATTTAAATGAGTAGTCTTTGAATGGGCAGGGAACGATTTGCTTTTGTTTTAAATGTCTACCAAGATGAAGAAACAAGTCCCTTTCAACAAAAGGCTGCCTAAATTCACAAAGAGGGCATTTGAAAGCCCTTCTATTGACAAGTTCTTCACGGCCTGACCTTTTAGGTGCTGCATCGTGCACACAAGACGTGAACTTTTAATGAATTGTAGGTTTTGAATGAACACATGCAATTGTGATACAAACATGGCAATGGACATATTGTGGCATGCTGGCCATGCAATAGTCTGTAATGGCTCATTAACCGCACTTTCACAGCAGTTGAAAACTCACACAGCTTACATTTCCACATTTTGGACTGCAACTTCTCCTGAGAGAATGCTAAAAGCTAGGGTCCATCATACTTTTGTTAATAGCCTACCCACATGTATGCTACTTGTTAAAGTGTTATCGCCACAGTAAGAAAGAGGCAAAATCATACAACTTATATAGCTGAAATACAGGTGCACTAATACGAAATTCTGAATGTAGTAATATCAAAATATTAATTTGGTGGCGCAAGAATCGGTTGGTTGGCTAATTGGTTCACCACAGGATAAAGCGTGCTAGAATTCTAGCTAACAACCAGGCTCAACACGCACATGATGCAACTGGGCTATTGATAATGATTCAAAGCATGAGAAACTCACCACCCTCAACAAAAGGCTTTTGGATTATATATATATATATAAAAAAAAAAACGGTTTCGGTTGGTTAATCAGACGAAACAGAGGCCCACAATAGTTCGCTAGCTAACTTAGGCTCGACACGTGTCGCTAGCAGAGGCTACGCATTCAGCCTAACTAGCTAGCTACACTACAAAAAAACAAAAAACAACAGCAACAAAATTAACAATATGGTTAACACATTTTCTCACATGGGTAGTGGACACGGGGAGTGCCGTGGTGAAAATGAGATGGAGACACACAAACATCTGTGAACATTGGCACATGGCATGTATGATGTGAAGTGGTCGCATGATGAGGACTTGCTTCGGGTCTGTCTCACCGTTAGGAGAGCCGTTGATGTTGAGACCGTGAAGGATAGCTTGCCTGTCGGTGCCCGATGCTCGAGAGAAGATGGTCAAACTGGGCAACGAGTCTGATAGCAGCCACCGTAGCAAAGTCTCAAGCTCGCTTGGCTGGTACACAAGACCCACTTCCGATATACTTACACTAAACAAAGTCTATTTCTTGCTAGAGTTTCACTTATTGCAAGGGTTAAACGCCTAACTAAGATAAATGTTCATTATCAGACTGCCTCCATTTCACAAGTCAGTCACTCAGTTCTGTGTCGTTGAGATTGGCTGTTGATTTATGCTCGCTCACTTTTCATCTAAACTCTTTTTTTCAAGATGGAATCGATTTACTCCAACTCGAATAAGGATTATTTATAATATGGAAACGACAGTACGAGCGTTCTGATTGGCTAATGGGTAGTCATGCCAGCCGCGTATTGCCCTCCTCGCCGGTCTGATACGGATCCGTATTGCCCTCTGACGTCATCGTCAAAATGAGCGATATCGATAGACATCAACAGCCATAAGGAAATTCAGAAGCAGCGAAAATTTGTTATTGAAAGTGATGATGAAGACTAGAAACTATAGTTTGAATCACTGTTGTTACTTTATGTCACGGCCCGAAAAGTTACAGGTCGGCGTACTCCCCCAGGCTCACAAAACACAAGAAGCTTGGCAACAATCAACTTTTTATTATAAATAATTCACAGCTCATAAAACCGGCAATCACAGCACCCACCGCTATAGGTCTACTGGCACTAACAGAGCCCCATGGATGGGGAGGAGACAGACACAGACAGCAGGTAAATAAGTTACTACAAAAATAGATCTCAGGTAATAAATAGGAAACTCAGGTGAATAAATATAAGGCATACACAAGCCCACACCAAATTCATCAAAAACACAGCAATACACTCATTTAAATGACAGTAAAACAGTTTGCACCAGTGTCTAAAACCACACCACTCAGGTCACACTGCGTCACTACAGGGAATTGAACTTGCAACCTTCTGATTACTAGACGACTTCTCTACCCACTGTACCACAGTCGCCTGAAGTTGCCTTCGAGCACAGGATTAAAGGAGCAGAGAGTGAGACATGACATGGAAATTCACACTGGCAACTAGCGATTTGCAATTTGCTTTATATCAATCACATGGGAACATGTTGTAGTATCTTCCACGTGCATACCAAGTTTGGTGTTGATATCTGAAAGATTTGCTGAGATATGACTTCACTTTCTGTTTGGCTGCTTTTCTGCTGAATTTGAGTGGCTGTACCGGACAAACGGTTGTGAGGATCAAAATCCTACGAATGTGAGGCCTGGTCTGAAGATCATCTCTAGTGATTTTGAAGAAGATTTGACAAAAATTGTAGGAGGAGTAAGCTTTCAAAGGTTTTTGAGAAAAGCGCAAATATCGGAAAATCTATATAACTCCTCTACCACTGCCGCCCAGGTTGATATCTCAAAGATTTGCTCTGATATCACTTCACTTCCTGTTTGGCGGCTTTTCTGCTGAATTTGAGTGGCTGTACCGGACAAACGGTTGTGAGGATCAAAATTCTATGAATGTTTTTTGTGAGGCTTGGTCTGCTTTCAAAGGTTTTTTGATAAAACCGGGAATAACAGAAAATCTATACAACCGAAAATTGGCGCCATTTACGTTGAATTCGTCTTGATCCAAGGAATCCAATGGTACCTCATTTTTGAAAATCGGTCAAACGGTTCAAAAGTTACAGTGTTAACAAAAGTCCAACTTTGACCCGTTGGTGGCGCTAGTGTGGTCTAGTGGGAGACATGAAACTTGGTGTGAGTAAAGTAGGGACTGTCCTTAATGAGTGTGCCAAATTTCAGAAAAAGTTACCATACGGTTCTAGGGGCTGCCATTGACTTCCCATTGCAGAAGAATAATAATAAGAAAGCCTACAATAACGAGCGCTCATGCGAATGGCAACTCGGTGCCTTTTTCAAAGAGCCGGCCCAATGCGCGGGAGCATGTACAGAAACATCCTGCACACTCCTCCGCAGCTGTAAGACATCGCCCTGGAACCTTCACCAAGCCCCGACAGCGTGGCGGCTACAACCCCCGCAATGCTCGTCCGGCGGCTCCACCACACTCTTCCTGACACTTTGTGCATCGAAACTACGCCGGAACGAATGCCCAAGGTCAGGTTCACTAACGTCAGTACTTGAGTTTTTGCAGGAACTCTTTGAACAGGGCAAGTCCCCTTCGACCTTGAAGGTATTTCTTGCAGCGATTTCAGCCTGCCATGAGCGTATAGATGGCAAAACTGTGGGAGCTACCGTAATTTCCGGACTATAAGCCGCTACTTTTTTCCCACGCTTTGAACCTCGCGGCTTAAACAATGACGCGGCTAATTTATGGATTATGATACCTGTGACTGTATACGGTGGCTTTGTGTTTACGGTGGCTTTGTGGAGCTAGGATGCTAGCATGGATGCTTAGCTCCACGCGATTTCTCAGTATCTCTCAATAACTTAACTAATGTCAAAATAACCACAGTCTACCGGCGTAGACAGAACACAACTCAAAACACTTTAGAAAATTTAAAAAAAGTTTACAACAATACAAATCCAGTCTTTTCAAGTTCTTTAGCTCACTGGTTTCAAACTAGCGTCTTTCTTCTATCTCGCTGTCTTCAATCTAACGTTCTAGCTTCTGATTGACTCTTGCAACTGTGCTCTCTTAAAGCAACAGTGCACTTATCATAACTGGCAAAACTAATAATATGCATCACTATTGTATTACTTTTGATATTCATTGTAACCTGTGTAAAGTTAATTTGTTTCAATGTACCGGTAGGCACCTGCGACTTATAGACATGTACGGCTTATTTATGTTAAAAATAATTATTTAAAAAAAATTCAGTGGGTGAGGCTTATATTGAGGTGCGTTCAATAGTCCGGAAATTACGGTAACCCCTTGTCTATACAATTCTTAAAGGGAGCTCAGCGGCTACGCCCAAGACGGCTTCCCTCTGTGCCTGCATGGCAACTCAATGTAGTCCTCCAGGCACTGACAAGATCTCCATTTGAACCCTTGGCAGATGTAGATATAAAATGGCTCTCTCTGAAGGTAGCCTTCCTACTGGCTGTCACGTCTGCTAAGCGCATTGGAGAACTCCACGCCTTGTCTGTGCATGCTTGTTTCTATGTCAAGCCGGACGGGGCTGGGATTGTGCTGCGTCCTAACCCAGGCTTCGTGCCCAAGAACCTCTCAGCCCAGAACTTGAACCAGGTCATTGCCTTGGACCCATTTCATCCCCCTCCCTTTGGGTCAGAGGAGGATGAAACATTGAATTGTCTGTGCCCAGTTCGGGCCCTCCTCTGCTACGTCAATCGTACGCAAAGTTTCCGGGTAACAGATCAGCTTTTTGTATGCTACGGTGCAGGTCAGCAAGGGAAAGCCATTTCCAAACAGAGATTGTCACACTGGGTGGTGGAGGCTATTAAGTGCGCTTATGAGCTGTCAGGACTCTCTGCACCAACAACTGCGGTGGCCCATTCGACACGGGGTATTGCTACGTCGTGGGCTCTCCTGAAAGGAGTTCCATTGCATGAGATTTGCCAAGCAGCTTGCTGGTCTTCACCTTCGACCTTTGCCAGGTTTTACTCCTTAAATGTGACATCCCGCTTGTCATTCGGGAATGCCATTTTGAGTTCTAACTGAGTATCCTACAGAGTTCCAGGTGGATGCTCTTGTGTGCAGCGTTCAATAAAAGCCTGAAAGACATTTCTTTGTCCTATCGTTATTGAACTCTGCTGGGTGGTCCGTCCTCCGCGACGTTGTGACATACATGTATTCCAGCCCTCTGGGCTAGCCGTCTGGCAGCCTTTCTTGACTGAAACAGAACGTTGGGTTACGGCTGTAACCTTGGTTCTGTGAAGGAAAGAAAGGCTGCCAGACTTTGTCGTCGCTCTGGACTTCGCGTTCAGGATTTATATGAGGACGATTGTGTGCCGCGCTCAGCTTTATATAGAGTGACGCGGCACACCTACGTGAGTATTGTATGGGGTGACAGTGGTACAGAAGGTAGAGAAGTCGTTTAGTAATCAGAAGGTTGCTAGTTCGATTCCCTGTTGAAGCGTCCTTGAGCAAGACACTGAACCCCTAATTGCTCCTGATGTGCAAGTGTGCCATCAGTGTAAATGTAAAATGTGTATGTAAGTCGCTTTGGATAAAAGCGTCTGCTAAATGACTAAATGTAAATGTTTTGATATAAGTCTTCCTCAGAAATCGTGCATGCGCGGATTATATTCCAGCCGTCTGGCAGCCTTTCTTTCCTTCACAGAACCAAGGTTACAGCCGTAACCCAACGTTTTCTTTTGATCATTGTAACTTGAAGTTAGCAAGTAATTGGTTGCTACGCAACACCTGAAACACATTGTGTCGTGAGAAGACTTGAGAGCTGAACAAAACAACATGTTTTCTATTAACAATTACCATTTCTTTTCATTTACAAAATGAAAGGATCGAAAAATGCCATATAATAAACAACTTACTAACCTCGACCGTTCGGTCATGCCGGGAAATATCAAACTTCGGCTTTGGCGTATCAACCTCGCTATCGCTCGGTCGATACGTTAAAGTCTGAGACCCCATTCACACGGTTGCGTCCGAATGCGTTGATCCGTTAAGGGCGACGTATCCCCATTCACTTTGAATGGGGTGTCGTCATCCTTTGCCGAACTGAATTTTGTCTCCGTTCAGTTCGGCAAAGTCATATTTCCCAGCATGACCTCACTCTCGGTTAGTAAGTAGTTATTATCATGTTTACTTATTTTTTTTAAGTTATTATTACATCAAACCATAAATGAGTTCACTACACTTTTAATACTTAAGTCGTGTACATTTTCTGCTGTTTTTAAGTGATGTTAACTTTGACACAATGATGAAAATACACTATCTAGTTTAAAATAACTTAACTCTGAAATATTAACAACCCATTTTTTACTGTGCAGGTAAAACTGTAGGTGAGGGAGACTGGAGAAGGGGGTTTGGAATGGGGTCCAGAGGACCTGTCATAAGATAACTACATTGAAGATGCATAAAGACTTTATCCTCATTGAGCGTGGAGAATACATTCAACAATGCTCCAATGTTCAGACAAGGTAAAAGGAGGATATGAGAATTGCACAGTAATGGCGGCAACTTTTTCAATAAAGTTTGTTACACAATGATCAGTCAAGAGGGAGGTAACTGGTGAGGGTTAAGGAGATTCTTGAAGGTAGAAAATAGTTTCCTATTGTGTGTAGCATTGTCTGTCTTTTCTTGGTAGAATGCTTTTTTGGCAGCTGTGACTGTGGTAGAAAAGGCAGATCACTAAGACCGATAGTTGCCAAGATAATTGGTATCTCTGGATTTACATAATTTTTTTCTCAGCAGCTATTTATTATCAGTAAGCCAAGGGTGATGGGGTTTCAATTGAGCAGGTCTTGTAGATAGAGGACATTCATTATCCACATACATCATCCAGACATGTTACTGAACCTTTGTTCTGTTTTATCGTACATTTGTGTGATTTTGGATTACCTGTTTTGTTTTGTTTGTGGAGTGTATTTTTGACTGCTTGACCTTTTACATCTGCTTTCATTGCTTGTTTTTTGGGTCCATTACTCATGTCACACCCATGAAGTATGGTGATGTGCTGCCATCTTGGAAAATGACAACAGATTTCATTAAAAAGTAATCCAGGCAAATTATGCGAGGTAAAGCATGCAAAGATTTGTCTACCGATTTGCTTGGGGGATACATATAAAGAGGGATGGTGGATAAAGATGGATTGAGGTACAGGTGTACAGTACTAACAGGCTGACGGTGAAAATGAAGAGGCCAAAGCCAGAGAGTGATTGACGGACTGGAGCTGAGAGATGAGAGTGACTCAGTGAGAGAATAAAAGGCAAAAACAGACACCTGTAGAAATTCACAGTGTATGACCACTTTGGTAAGCCTCAGAGAGCACATTTAGATGAGCAAAAGGGGGAATGGGTCTGTTTAAGAGCATCAATGAAATGACAAAGGCAAAGATGTACTGGCCATGGGCGGGAAGCTGCCTTATAGGAGTCAAGAAGTAAAGAGGGTAATCTCTTTGCCTTAGATTTTAAACTGAAATACCATATTAAAGTGAAGGCAGATTAAAACTGATTGAAAGTTGTTAAAATTGTACAACAACGATAGAGCTACATATTCTTTGTAGGGGAATTCACAACTTACACAGACTGAGAACTCCAGAGAGAGCGAGAGGAAGAGGGAGAGCTTTTGTGTGTGTGTGTGTGTGTGTGTGTGTGTGTGTGAGAGAGAGAGAGAGAGAGACGGACCAAAAAAGGACTTGAGTCAGCGCTAGAGAAGCAGGCTTGACAGACAAATGTGGAGGGAAGGGGGGGGTGAGTGCGACACAGACATAGAGAAAACTGAACGAAAGACAGAGACTACAGTGAATAGCAGAGGTTAGCACTTAATCAGGACAACAAACCAGAGAGGTTGTGCCCCAGGCAACAGTGCAGTGTGGGCTGGAGGCTAGCGGGACAGGGGTGAAGGCCCAGGATAAACAACTACTACTACAGAGATCATGGAGCAGCAGACCAGTTGAGCCAAGTCCAGCACAGCTCTGCGATAATGTCAGCAGAATCAGGGCCCAAAGACCCGTGCCTGCCAGGGGTCTGTCCGAAGTCTGGGCCAGTGGGGCTACAGACTCTACTGGATCTACTAGTGGGGGTATATCAGGAGTTCCGTGGCTCTGCCTTGTCCAGGGAGAAGTATGTCTCAGGCTTCCTCCAATGGGGTCAGTTCCCTCCTCTTCTTTATTTAACTCACACTGTCTCTCTCTCTATGCCTGTTAGCATCTCACCTACATATGAAGTGACAATACAACACACTATACGTATACACTATATGTACTATAAAGCTAGACTTGCTGGTATAGCTTTATAATGGCGGTTAAATGTTAACAGATTTTCTGTGAGGTTTGTGACTCCACTTCACTCCATCTACAGTATAATGAGCCTCAGCTAGTATACTGAACCTGATTACTGATGAGCAAAAACCTCACACAATTGGAAGATCAGTATGGAGTGGTTCTTACCCCTTTATGGACAAACTCAGGTCTGCATATAACATGAGTCATTGCTGCTCTGTGTTTTATGAGAAAGGCTCTCATATCATGAAGCTGTGGCCACAAGAAAAGCTTGTGCAGCTAAGACCGCTGTATATGGACTTGCATAACTGATTAACCAGCGACCGTTTGTGCTCCATTCTTTGAAACACACACTGATTGCTGACTGCTGTAGATGAGAGCAAACACAAGGCCATGTAAGCCTAACGCCTCACTCAGGCCATGTGAGCATGGTGGAGATTTCTACCGGTGTCAGTCTGTGCTATAATCCACCATAACCACTCTAGAATTAAGAGACTTGACAGAAGTTGTATACAGTTCATACAATACCGATGTCATGAAACACTAACTGTGACTATATCGGCAGGCCATAGTATTGACGAGAGGAGACGAGACTAAAATGTACTTCTCAAAATAAATCATTTAATTTAATTTTCATTTAAAATAAAATCTCTTTATTTTTGTCGAAAAAAAAGAGGAGACAAAATATTATAGTTTTTTTATTCTTCTAAATTACAATTCAAATATCATGTTCATTGGATGGCATGTGCAGCAAATTTGTTTTCAGGATTAATGGATCGTTCCATCGTACTTTTTCAAGTAGGAGGTCAGAAAAATCTTGACTTCCGAGTTGTCTGGAATGCAGCGTGAGCAGAGTGAGGAGTGTGATTAACCTTTCAACTATTTCACAGAAAACTAGCGTTAAAGCAACACTATGCAACAATTTGAGGTTTTGAGGTATGGTTTTATAGGCAACTAGTTTTGGTACCATTCTCAAATTCTTTTTTTAGCATATGGTCATGTGAAGGACAGATAAACACCTGTGGCATTCCCACTAGCCATCCATGATATGCACTATGTAGTTCTGTGTTCCAGGCTGGAACACCCTGCAATAATGGAATAAAAGCTTTTACAGCATGACATTGCCAGCTATTCTGCCAAAAGACACCGATTAGTGTGTTGGCAAGCCTCTATCAGTGTCAACTGGGCTGTTGGTGGTGTTTGCAAGGTTTTTGCATGCCTTTTAGGTAGTTAGCTTGCTAGTTTTGGAACAGAACTACTTTCCAATAAGGACAACAGCTGAAAGAAAGAAACAAGCTGATTTGGGCCTATTTTCGACACAATGATGCTGAGAAAAAAACTAAAGAGAGGGGAACAAAAGGGAAGAGACCAGAAGGGAAGTAATGTGGACATAAAATAGCAGGCTTAATGTGCCAACTAGTAAGGTCAATGTAAGTTATAATGGTGGAGAACAATGGCCACGGCCATCAGTGTTGCAAGCAATAGTCCTATTATAGAGTGTAAGGAACCACTTTACAGACCAACGACGGAACTAGGAGAGGACGAAGGTTTCTGCACTTTGCTTAAATACAATATTCTATTAAAGGACCCTATCTTGGTAAATTTAAGTAATCTGACTTCACTCAATTTAGGAACTCTGCCTTAGTCCCTGTTCTTTTAATGCTAAATTGCTTCCCGTTTGGTAGGTTGACCTCGGGTCATTTCTTTTGGATGCCTACAATCCACCACTGTATAATACAATGTATCAGTTTTGCTGCAGCATGTCCAAACCAGGTGATTAGCCAGGTACCTCAAGACTTACATCACTTCTTTTTTGGTTTGAAATCAATCCTAGCCAGTCATTGCGGAAACACCATTACCTAGTAATACTTCTCTTGTTAAGAATTTCTTGATAGGCCACTTCTTGAAAGTGGATCCTTGATGCGGTTATCAAATCCTTAGGTATCCGATGTGTTTACATACATTTACTTCGTGATTGTTGTGAGAACACTTGTAATCCCTAACCAGTAAAGGTAGCTATGGTTAGCTTCTGCTTACCTTGTGAAATTGGTGATGCATTAGCTAAGTGACTTGGGTTTGATGTCTGTTATTTAGTTGCCTTAGGTGCTTTTTTGCAAACACCAGGCAAGGGGTTCCTGTTTCTTTCACTGGAGAGAGGCTTTTCTGCCAGGAATCCCAGGTCGGTGGAGTGTTGCAGTGATGGTTGTCCTTCTGTAAGTTTCTCCCATACTCCAAGGCCCTTGTCCTACAGTTGTTCAGTTTTTTTCTTTTTAATACATTTCCATACATTTGGGGTATTGAGTTTAGATTGATGAGGGAATTTTATTTTCAATGTGCATAATTTTAATTGTTGGGGTCTGCTAAAATAGATTTAATGTTCCAAAAACACATTATTTTTCTCATACTGTACATCTCTATTTACCCATATGCTCTAGATCTCTTGTGTCTTTGAGTCACATTTACATTTACATTTAGTCATTTAGCAGACGCTTTTGTCCAAAGCGACGTACAATGGAGAGAACAGTCAAGCTAAGAGCAATAAAGAACATGGTGTAACAATAAATACTACTTTACATAAGAATTAGAAAAACGACCTAGAAAGGAAAAAGAAGTGCAGGAATGTAACTGCTGAAGTGCAAGTTAAGCGCTAGTCAAGGGAGGTGCTCTCTGAAGAGTTGGGTCTTCAAAAGCTTCTTGAAGGTAGAGAGGGACGCCCCTGCTCTGGTAGTACTAGGCAGTTCGTTCCACCAACGTGGAACTACAAATGAGAATAGTTTGGATTGCCGTGCTTGCACAGACGGCAGTGCCAAACGACGCTCACTAGACGAGCGCAGCGTCCTGGGTGTGACATTTGCCCTTACAAGAGCATTTAGGGAGGTGGGAGCAGAACCAGCAAGCACTCTGTAGGCAAGCATAAGTGACTTGAACTTAATGCGAGCAGCTACCGGCAGCCAGTGGAGCTCAATGAGTAGCGGGGTGACGTGTGTCCTTTTCGGTTGGTTGAACAACAGGCGCGTCGCCGCGTTCTGGATCATCTGTAATGGTTTCACCACGCAAGCCAGCAGGCCCATTAGGAGGGCGTTGCAGTAGTCAAGGCGGGAACTCACCAAGGTTTGCACCAGCAGCTGGGTGGCATACTGGGTTAGGTACGGCCTGATTTTGCGGATGTTGTATAGCGCAAAGCGGCACGACCTGGAGACAGAGGCGATGTGGGCCGTGAAGGTCAGTTGGTCATCACTAATGACCCCCAGGTTTCTTGCTGTTTTGGATGGAACAAGAGATAAAGAGTCAATATTGATATTGATGTTATGGTGGATGACCTGTTTGGCTGGGAAGACCATCAGCTCCGTTTTGGCCAGGTTCAGCTAAAGGTGGTGATTTTTCATCCATGTGGATATATCAGCAAGACAGTCCGAGATCCGCGCCGAGACCGTGGTGTCCTCAGGAGGGAAAGACAGAAACAGTTGAGTATCATCGGCATAACAGTGATAGGAAAACCCATGCGAGCGGATGATAGGGCCCAACGAGGTGGTGTAAATGGCAAAGAGAAGTGGTCCCATCACCGAGCCTTGGGGCACCCCAGTGGTGAGGAGGTGAGGTACAGACAGCTGACCTTGCCAAGACACGTTGAACGAGCGCCCAGTGAGGTAGGATTCAAACCAGGAGTGCGCATTGCCAGAAATGCCCATACTTGACAGTACGGACAGAAGGATGCGGTGGTTGACTGTATCAAACGCAGCTGATAAGTCAAGCAGGACGAGAGCCGAGGATTGAGCTGCTGCTCTAGCTGTTTTTAAGGCCTCCGTTACAGACAGCAGGGCTGTTTCGGTGGAGTGACCGCTTTTGAATCCAGACTGGTTTGGATCGAGGAGATTGTGCTTTGACAGGAACTCGGTGACCTGTTTGGAAGCTTCCCTCTCAATGGTTTTAGATAGGAGCGTGAGAAGTGAGACCGGTCGATAGTTTTCCACCTGAGTGGGATCGAGAAACGGCTTCTTGAGCAGCGGTGTTACCCGAGCCACTTTGAAAAGAGAAGGAAATGTTCCAGAATCAAATGAAGCATTAATCACCTGTGTTATTGCCGGTAAGACGGCAGGCGATATGGCTTGAAGGATGTTGGATGGGATGGGGTCCAGCGGGCATGTAGTTGGACGGCTGCCTGTTAGGATTTTGGAGACCTCACTCTCGCTGAGAGGGATGAAAGAAGGAAATGATGAGCCACTGACGGTTGCGCCCTTAGGGGGGGGAGACAGTTGGTCGAACTGTTTCCCGATGGCTGACACTTTCTCTGTGAAAAAGGAAGCAAAGTTATCAGCAGTGAGGTTAGTAGCTGGGGGAGGAGGAGGAGGGTAGAGCAGAGTTTTGAAGGTGGAGAATAGTTTCCGAGCGTCAGTTGCACCGTTGATCTTGTAATTGAAAAAAGTCTTCTTAGCAGCAGTGATGCAGAGCAGAAGCAGAGTCCCCCTCCCCATGACCCCAGTGTGCTCTGATTGATTAGCTGGGCGGGCAAAAAGGATTGTGTTACGAGATTGCGTCATCTTGTAGCAAAGGAAAAGGGCTAGAATCCAGTGGTCTGTGGTTCCCTCTGCCTTTTGACTTTGTCTGGTTTACCCAAGTTTGGGACCCCGGGCCACAACACCACACCAGGTGCCAAGAAAGTAAGACTAAATATCCAAATGAATACAAATGAATGACGTAAAATGATCAGTTGTTAAAATAAGTGTTCAGTATGTCAAAGTTAAGACCATACAAGCTTACCACAAGGACCCTATCAACCAGCCTTACCCTTCAATGCTTAACTAATGCATGACTCATGATGATTAAATGCATGAATTAATGTAAGATGTTGTGCCTTTACAGATCCTCCCATCATTCCAACTTCACTTTTCTAGTAGGGCTTTCTGATATAAATTGGTCTCTTCTTGCACTCTCTGCTTTAATTTCCCTTTCTTGAGCTTCTCTCAGAAATCTTGAGGCAGGGGATAAAAGGTAACTGCTAATTTCCTCTTCATATCAATGTTGTCTTCATTATTTGAATCACCTTCTGTGTGGCTGCCACTTCAGCTGCTGCTCTTCCCTGCAGTGAGTTACGGGAAGATTGTCTGGACATGTTGGAAACAGACTTTGACTTTCTGGAGGGTACTGAGATGATGCTGGACACAGAGGTTTCAGACACTGACTCTGAATCAGGCCAGGGTATGTCTTCAAGATCATGTCTTAATTGAGGGCGTTGAGCCCTTTCGTTCGCAGTCCAAGTGATTACAGAGCATGTCTCTTTTTTTCTCAGAATTTCAGGTTCAGGGCTTGTGACTTTACGTGATACTTCCTGTACATGTATCAGACTGCTGTAGTGGGATGGCCTGCTCTGCATTGGACACTTCAGTGGGCAGCCCTGTATTCTCACTTGTGTCTGCCTTGTTAAATCTGTGCTGTGCTATGTAATGTTTATCTTGTATTCAAAAGGTAATTCGAAGTTCTAGTGTAAGCATTTACTTTAGCTAGACTCTTATGTACACAACAATGTAAATTACAATGAACTAAAGAACTGTCAAATAGCAGAAATATAAATGCAACCTTTGAAAACGTAAATATTAACACAATTGAAATAATGAAAATATGTAAAAAGACTAAAATGTGATATATATTTAGATAATAATTGATATTATTTAGTCCTTGTAGATTCTTACTAAGCTGTCCAATAAATGTAACGGGTCCACTGTTGTCTTTAGAATGAACACAATGGAAATACTGGCATAGTTCAAACTTGAGTGGCAGTCCACAAGTACTTGTGCTACATAGTTCAAACTTGAGTGGCAGTTCACTGGTACTGGTGTACTGAAGTACTGGTGCTACTTCCAAGACACCATCTTAAGAGCTAGTTTAGCCCCTTGCTGGCCGACTTCCACGTGTGGTTTTACCGTCAGATCCATTGAGTGTAAGCAGATGGCTAGATAGGGTATGCCTGTCAAATATTTAGGGCCTACAACCATAACCTCATTTTATCTGAGAACATGATGGGGTGAGGTGGGTGCTATCATTATGTTGGATAACACAACATCATCATAGACAATATCAACTTTTATGGCTGTTAATTGAGACATATATTTGAGGCATATATTATTCTGCATGGTCATGGTGATAGCATTACCTGTGGTTCTTATACAGTATATTGTACACACTTATTACTTTCTAATTGCTAATATAAATGTATAAGTTTTATTTAAAGCCTTCCTCACAGTTAAACTTACATAAAATAAACACACCATCCAAATTATCATTTTACATGGCGAACTGGTAACAGGGGTAACTGTGTTGTAATCCTAAAGTTCTTTTTTGAGTGTTGTACACCAGGCAGCTGTGGTAAAGAAAGCATTGCATTCAATTGTCCAAACAAGGGCAGACTTTTCCAAGCAGTGGAATAGCCTGTGACTGAATTGGACATAAGGTCAAGAGTAGGGAATATAAAAAGATGCATGCAAATGGGTGTGGAAAGCCTGACAAAAAGGGACACAGCAGAGACAGACACAAAACAGGTGTCAGGTCGTCTTTACTGGAAAGATTTCCATTTATAAGGCAGCCAGACCAGCTGGCACAAATCTGGTGGGGAAGCTGTAAACAATTGGGAGAGGAGAGATTGTGCAGGTCCATTATGGAAAGATGTATGAGTCTCCCTAGGGACATGCTCCTCAATTGGCACGGGAGACAGAGTGGAATGCAGGAGGGACTATGTGTTCTGCTGTCGCCCGGGGCTTTTGAGCACAGTTATCATTGTGTTGACCAGTGCAAAGGAGTATCATTCTCAGATGTATACAAATGCAGTCAAATTTCACACTTTGTGGATTTTCTATGGGGCGTGATTGGCAAGATGGGCAAGTTTAATCCCAAACAATGAAACAATGCCTGTACAGGTTCACTCTGAAGTATTCCACTCTGAACTCACAGCTGCTTACCTGGAATACAGAGGCTCAGATAATGGAGTTTCTACAGTAATTTTACATAGCTAAAGCACGGAAGAAATATTAGCTTGGGAGTAAGGAGCTATATCAACCACACATTTAGAAATGGCCATGGCAGTTTGGGCTCTAACTTAACAGACTCAATGACTGAAAGAGCATGACAACTCAGGAAGCAACAATGAAGTCAGGGGCCTTTTGATTCAGGGTCCATATTCATGAAAATCCGTGATTCTGCTCTGATGTTTTTGAAAATGTGAGCAATTTGAAGCTCTGACCTCATAAACCAGGAAACATTATTTCTAAGCAGTTGAAGAATATAAATGGGCCATTCCAGGAAGACTTGGATTTAAATGTTAACAGCATTGGTAGACAGATCACATAATCATTTACCACAAGCAGATGAGTCCCCCCTTATGTGCTGTGGTTTTGCTTTTCTGGTTTCTGATTAACAGGGAGTTTTTCCTTGCCCCTGTTGCCATTATACTTGCTCTAAGGGGGTCCAGGCACTGGGCTCTGTAAAGCGCCTTGAGACAATGTTATTGTTTTGTCGCTATGTAAATACATTTGAATTGAATTGAATTGAATTGAATTGAATTGAATTGAACTATACATTTCTCTGATGCCCACCTTAAATTTGAATCGATATTGTCCCTCACTCACTATATGTCTTATAACTGTTGGAAATCTTTTTTTTTTTCATCTCTTTTCCAACTTTAGCTGAGCCACTGGTGAGGCAGGTGAAGAGGACACGAATTCAAAGGGATGACTTTGAGATCCTGAAAGTGATTGGCAGAGGGACCTTCAGTGAGGTGTGGGACTAATCTAAAGGCCTTTCACTTCTCCTCAAAGGATAATTTTTTTTTCTGGGAACCTAAAAAGGTTTTTGTGGATTTATTTAGAACCTTAAAAACATTTAAAGGTTGTAGGTTTAAGTATAAGCAGAAACTTTAAAGACCTTAAGATGCCGTTATGCTTCTACGACTGCGTTACTGCATGGTCACGGTTGCTTCGACGGACTTGTGAACAGTTATAGTTCTCTGTCGGTGGGTGAAAATCAAAGCAATTAAAAAAAAATGGCGGAGCAAACTCCATAGATGGTCGTATTTTTACATAAAAGCTGTTTGCTGTTTGTTACATAAAAGCTGACTTTTTTTTGCTTAGATTTTTTAAGTTACTGAAAAATGTATACTGTGCAATGTAAAAACCCTGTTATTGTAACTGAAAAATACATCTGAGTGGATTTGTGAGGTGTCTGAGCCAGCTATCTAATGTTAGCATGCTACTACCCACAAGGTAAACAGCTACAAAAGTTGTTTGTTTGACTTTTTTTTGCTTCGATGTTTTAAAAGTTACCGAGAAATAGACATTGTGCAATGTGAAAACCCCCTTTATTGCAACTGAAAAATACATCTGAGGGGATTTGCGTGGTGTCTGAGCCAGCTATCTAATGTTAGCATGCTACTGCCCACAAGGTAAACAGCGATGGGTTGGACCAATCAAAGCCCTGCGGCTTGCGTCGCCTCGTCGGATAGTTAAAAAAATTGGGAGGTGCATGCAAGAGGTGCTCGGAGAGGGTTCGCAACGATGCAAGGGGCTCTTGCATGTCTTGCGTGTCTGCGTAAAAGGCCGACCATAAATTAGGCTTTAGTAGGGTTCTGGTAGGAGCATGCGTGTCCTATTTATCTGAGCCAGGTCTTGTGTCTGCAGGTGGCTGTGGCACGGATGCGGAGAACACAGCAGGTTTACGCTCTGAAGATAATGAACAAGTGGGATATGCTGAAGCGAGGACAGGTGCTGAATACCAACATAGAGTGAAAAAGGTTGTTTGAAGCTATATCAGGTGCCTTAGTTTTAGTGGGTGAGTGGACATTCAGAACATAGCTTCTGCTTCTGTGTTGTTTTTGTGGTTTTTAGACAGCTTGCTACCAAGAAGAGAGGGAGGTCCTTCTAAAGGGAGACCGAAAGTGGATTACGGAACTGCACTATGCTTTTCAAGATGACAATTATCTTGTAAGGATCAGTTCCATCTGCTTTTTGTTGACACATTCACCATCACATAGCTGACCTAGCACATACAAAGAAACACTCTTATTCTGTATCTTTGTGTCATGAGCATACATGTATATAGCTCTCAAAAGTTTGGAATCACTCAGAAAATTCCAAATTTTCCACTAAAGCTTCATTTTATCCATCAAATAAAGAGCAAAATGAAAGAAAATATAGTCAAGACATTGACAATGTTAGAAATAATGCTTTTTTGCTTGAAATAAAACATTTATGCATGAAACATTTATTTCATGTAAAGTATTACAGCTTGATACATAATTCTTCCCTAAATTGTTCTTGCATTATTTAGGGCAAGCATTATTTGGAGTCATTGTTCCATTGTGGCTTCAATCAAGCAATGTACATAGGGTGTGGCATGGCGATGAAAAATTGAGTGACAGGCTTCCTTATTGAAGATTCCTTTTGCTCTATACATTTCCCACTTTAGCAGCACCAAATCACCCTTAGATAATCCCATGTCCACCACCATGATTTACAGATAGCACCAAATCACCCTTAGAAAATCCCATTTCCACCACCATGATTGACAGATAGCACCAAATCACCCTTAGATAATCCCATGTCCACCACCATGATTGACAGATAGCACCAAATCACCCTTAGATAATCCCATGTACACCACCATGATTGACAGATAGCACCAAGCACTCCTTCAGCATGGCTCCATGTGTTCTGTGTCTCATACATGGTCTCAATGATCCAAACACCTCAAATATAAACAGTCCATAAAATTGTCTTTTCCTTTTTTTGGCCAATCTTAGACGTCGTTTACACGGAGTCTAGTTTGCCTGAACCCGGATTAATTTTTCACACGGATCGTCTTTTTCGTTGCGTCTACATGGAGCTGTGTCAAGAGAAATTTGCGTGTACATGAACCCAGCGGATCGGATTGAATCCGCTGTAGTACATCTCCCAGGCCTGTTGGTGACGCTTTAACGGTGCTACAGACAACTGAAGAAAACGGAGAAGAAGACAGGAGCATTCGTATAAAGTGACAGAAGACAGTAGTCAAGATCCAACTAGCAACGATTAGCCTAGCCGCATAGCCTACATTTAATCTGCACAGTAACACATTATGGTGGTTAATAAAATCAGTGGTCAGAGCAGACTGTAGGTTAAGCGAAAAATAATTCTATTTTGTATTGATAATAAAGAGTTTAGAACAGTGCAACAAAGCAATGTGCAACATGACATGTCTGTGAGTTGTTTAAATGCCTATGCTTTATGGAGAGGCTGAGCTTGAGCACGGGAGACCACAAGGCAAGTGGTGTGGATCCTGGATGTTTCATGGTTTATAATTGCTTCTAATTTCATGGTTTTATTACTAACAACAAATGTAGGCTATTGTTGAGGGCTTTGTCCTTCACGTACTGTACCTCTGAAGTAACGTTAACGCTAGCTAGTAGCTATCGCTATCGTTGTCTGACAGGACTAGAGCTAACGTAACATTCATCTTTATTATAGACCGTTTTGAAACTTCCGTCTATAAAAAAAATCTTTTCACGTCAGATTTGCTCATATTGGCTATTGCTGACACTTTTAAAAACCGGTTTTGTAAAATGGTCTGATGCAAATAGATTAAACAGTGATAGATTAAAGTGTGGCCTGTTAATGTCATCCCTTTCCTAACAACATCGATTTAGATAGATAGATAGATAAACTTGTATTAATCCCGTTAGGGAAATGCATGTGTAATAGCAGCAAGGTAATAGGAAGACATTTTTTATTTATTTTTTAAGCTGGAGAGCTGCTAAAACAGGCTGCCACACTCGCTGCGCCATGGCAACCCATTCAGTTATTAAATAATGCCGGTCGTGTCCGTTGTTCTGGCTGGTCTCAAAAATTACGTCCAACTGGCTAAGTAAGACCACGAAAAACTATCCACATGTAGGTAGAGCAGCACACTATCCCAATACAAACAACTAAGCACAGTACAAAAATGTAAGTCACGAAAAAAGGCGCCACGTCATATACATTTAGTTTATGTTGTTGCTGTTATGAAGTGACGCAGTGGGCTTAATAAGGGTTCAGCTTGTTGCGAGGCGATCACGGGGGGCAATGACATCATCAGATTAGAAAGGGTTGCAGATCGGCGTGCACACGAACACCAACCTGCGGACAGATTCGAATCTACTCACTTTGGAACCCCGATTCAGTGTGCGGATTCAGTGTGTTCGTGTAGACGAAAGGTCAATCCGGATTCAGGCAAACTAGACTCCGTCAAAACGGCACATTCAATAGGGATTTGTCTTTGAAACTCTACCTAGAAGGCCATCATTCCAGAGTCCGGTACTGTTCAATAAAGCTGACAGCTGAGGATATGTACATTTGTTTCTCAAACCAGAGACTCTAGTGTTGTGCACTGGGGCTGTCATGGCAAAAAGTGACCGGGTGCCAAAAAGAGCCCGGGTGATGTAATATTGGCTTTCGAACGACTCTTGAGTGACAGTTGCTATACCAACGCTTAGCATTACGTAACCCGGGCACTTTTTGGTCAGTCTCAAGAGTCGTTCGAAAGCCATCAGCTACTTGTTAGTCACTTAATATTGTGCCTAAAACTATTAAGTATTCCGTTTTAGCTACACCTGCCGGTATCCTGTACATCAACATTTGCAGTCAATACTACTTTTTGAATCCCTATATATTGTGGCTAAACACATTTTTACCCGGTAAATAAAGTGTTCCATTTTAGCCGTTTACATCATCATTTGCATTTCAATTGAAATTGTTTAGAGTAGAAATTCGTTTTTATAAAAAGGAGAAAATATACTGATATACGGTGCTTGTTTATCTACCGTTTTAGCAAGCCAGCCAGTTAATTTGCTAACATCTTAAATAATATACGGTGCTTGTTCATCTACCTTTTTAGCAGGCCAGCCAGTTAATTTGCTCACATCTTAAATAATATACGGTACGGTGCTTGTTCATATACCTTTTAAGCAAGCTAGCCAGTTAATTTAATAACATCTTAAATAATATATGGTGCTTGTTCATCTACCTTTTAAGCAAGCCAGCAAGTTAATTTGCTAACATCCTAAATACTATACGGTGCTTGTTCATCTACCTTTTTAGCAAGCCAGCCAGTTCATTTGCTAACATCTTAAATAATATACGGTGCTTGTTCATCTACCTTTTTAGCAAGCCAGCCAGTTAATTTGCTAACATCTTAAATAATTTAAGATCTACCATTATTTGTTGATATAGGCCTATTTAGAAAAACTTGGGAGAGTTCATACTAGCTTGCTAGCTATACACTAAGCAAAATAATGTGCCCCAGCTAACGGAGGAATTTCTAATCGCTAACGAGATGCTAGCGGCGATTTAACCGGTTGAAATGTACTTACTTTGACACTATAACAAACTTGTGAGTCAACAACTTTCCTAACACAGTCAAACATCAAGCACATGGTTTATTGCAGGTAAAATACAGGCAAGCTGGTCTCAGGTAGCGAAGTATAATGCGAGATGCTCTGGGGTAAATCGCGTTATTTAGGTAGTCTGACTTCCAAAAAGAGCCCGGGTGACGTAATGCTAACGTTGGTATAGCAACTGTCACTCAAGAGTCGTTCGAAAGCCAATATTACATCACCCGGGCTCTTTTTGGCACCCGGTCACTTTTTACCATGACAGGGCCTCTTTCTATCCCGGTTAGAACCAGTCTGCACTGTTCTGTGAGGGAAGTAGGGCAAAGCTTTGTATCCTGTAAGATGTCTTCAGTAACTTGCATGGAATAGTCTTAATTGAAAATAGCACTAGACTGACAAGTTTCTGTTGCTTTCTGGCCATTTTCAGACCATAATCAAACCCACAAATGCTGATTCTCCAAACACTCCAGTAGCTCAAAGAAGGCTAGTTTTATTGCTTTATTAAACAGGACAACGGTTTTCAGCTGCAGGAACATAGCTGCAAAATGGTTGAATGATGAATTGCACTGGAGTAATGCTTGCAGAAAATAAAACTTCATATGCCTGTGTAGATATTCCATTAAAATTCTGCTGTTTCCAGCTTCAATTTATTTACAACATTTACAATGTCAAGACTATATTTATGATCAATTTAACATCAGTAATATAAAAATCTTTAAGGAAATTTCTCAGTGATTTAAAACTTCGGAGCGATAATGTGTATGTTCACTTCCTGTCTTTCTCCTTCATTTTTCAGTATCTTGTTATGGATTATTATGTTGGTGGTGACCTGTTGACCTTGCTCAGTAAGTTTGGAGATCGTATCCCAGAAGACATGGCTCAGTTCTATCTTGCTGAGATGGTTATGGCCATAGACTCTATCCACAGGCTTGGCTATGTTCACAGGTATCTGTCAAACTCTAACTGAACTACCTTTAAATAATGAAATGTATACTCTCTCTGGGGTGAATGTGTAGTCATGGTATACGGTGTACGTCCATTGTCATACTTCCAGAGATGTCAAACCAGACAATATCCTGCTCACTGCAGATGGCCACGTCAGGCTTGGGGACTTTGGATCTTGTCTGAGGCTCCAGGAGGATGGAATGGTAAAGCCACATTGCCTTATCATCTAGTTACTGTGAATGCAGCAATCAAAAGACACATGACTGTGTTTATGTGTGTTCCTCCCAGGTTCTCTCTTCCCTGGCCGTGGGAACCCCTGATTACCTGTCTCCAGAGATACTGCGTGCAGTGGAGGGTCTGGGTGGGGGGTATGGTACAGAGTGTGACTGGTGGGCCCTGGGTGTGTGCGCTTATGAAATGTTGCTGGGGACGACACCTTTCTTTGCTGAGTCTATCTCTGAGACATACGCCAAGATCATCCACTTCCAGGTGTGCTTCCATGAAACAAACAAATGGTCATCAGCACAAATGTGACACTACACCTCAGCAGTAGAATTAAAAATGTCAAAATGACTCCTATGGAGCATGAGGTTGAGGTATGAGGTTATAGCCATGGTTACACCTGTCATGTCAATGGATCTTGGCTGATCTGATCTCTCTGACCAGAGTCAGACCCTGAACAAGAATAGGCTCCCGAACAAGTTAGAGAATTTGGAGCACTCTGTGTCTAATTTATGAGACTTAACTTGATAAACAACTCACTTATTTATTATTTAATCACTCAAGATAGCGGCTGTCGGTAGCCGATGGGTGGTAAGCAGACAATCGGTGGTAACTGGTCTCTGATTGGTTAAGACCAGTCACCTGAACAGTCTTAACCAATCAGAGACCAGAATTACTTCTGCTTACCACCGATCGTCGGTTTACAAGTCAGTTGAGTATTAAGCCGACCTTTCTGGTCTCTGATTGGTTAAGACTGTTCATCAAGTTAAGTCTCATAAATTAGACACAGAGTGCTCTTAATTCTCTGACTTGTTCGGGAGCCTATTCTTGTTCAGGGTCTGACTGGTTCAAAACAGTATGGGTACACCGCTGTGTCAAAGTTTCCAGCAGCCATATTTCTCCCAAGATACACACTCAACAGTTGCTGTGGTAGCGCCAAACCTTACTTGGGTGAGCACACCCCGCGTAAGAGGGGGTGGGGAGAGCAGTGGCTCATTAGCATTTAAAGGAACATGCACTCAAAACAGGTCACTCTGAACAGTTTTAGACAGGGTAAAAATGGGTGCTCTTTTACTTGATCTTTGTGGTATTTTGATCAAAGTATGTTACATTTCATTAAGACCCCAAGGAACTATAGGAACTTGTGGTAAAATAGGCATAGAACGACTCCAACTAACAGAATATGCCATTCAAACACCGGAGTGATGAATGCAGAAAATGGGCTTTTTTTCACCTATGTAGATATTACATGTCTACACTATATTTACAACGTGTCAACACTATATTTACAACATATTGTATATATTTCTGGTCAATTTAAGGTTATTTGAATAGGGAAACAATGTGATTCAGAACTTGTGAACAGTAGTGTACTTCTTTTATTAGTTTTATAATGGTACATGCACAATGAACTATTAATTCTCCATTAAATTCCAATAAATCCTGAAAATTACCATGAATTCCCCAAACATTTCCATATATTACTGAAAATCACCATGGAAAGTTACCTCCTCAGATCATTTGTCAGATATAAAAATCCACATCACGATGCTCTGAAATTGGATTTCAGGTTTGTGCATCTAGTCTCGGGAAGAAGGTCACTGATTTGCCTCGCCCTGTTTTGCATTTAATATGGTGCAAATTGTCGTAACAAATCCAGTTTTTTTATCAATTTATTGTAGCGTTCTCCGCTGTTAAGAATCATGCTGGAACCGTTTACCACTGAACTTAATTGCACCTGTTGTCGCCCACTGCGTACACTTTTGAAAAACAACCATATTAATTCTTCCCAAAGTCCTGCCAGGAATCAGCACACCTCTCTCACTCCCTTCGCTCTCCATTAGGTCCTCAAACCACACACCCAAAGGGGCGTCACCCCAACATGGCCCAAGTAGCAGAGCCTATTGTAAAGATGCTGGAACATTACACACACTAACCTTCACAACACATAACTATTGTAAAGATGCTGGAACATTACACACACTAACCTTCACAACACATAACTATTGTAAAGATGCTGGAACATTACACACACTAACCTTCACAACACATAACTATTGTAAATATGCTGTAACATTACACACACTAACCTTCACAACACATAACTTTCATGAACTTGGACATGCTACAGTATCAGCGAACAACGGTTATAAGAAGTTCATTTAGTAAAGGGAACAATGAGAACTAATGCTTTGCATCCGATGATCTCATATCTAGCAAGTAAAGTCACATAAATGTGTTTGGATACTGCATTTGACATATGAGATGAGATCTGATCTGGAGAATCTGATCATTCAAGCCCTTTGAAATGACATGTGTAACCCTGGCCTTTATAAACTACAATTCTAAATGAAAAACCATGAGTTGTAATTGCAAGAAAGGCACGAATTATTTCAAATGATCTTGAGACATAAAATATTGCATTGTATTTATTTTACAAATGGTCTCAACTTATGTCTTGTACACTGCAATAACTTTTATATGTGTTAGTTTCTTCCTTAGTTACAAGACATTTTATTTGAATATTTATTGAAAACATTTTTTCAATCGACTTTAAACTATGAGCAAAACAAATGTTTAAATCTGTAATTATTTGCTATATAGTGAATTGAGAAATTGGTTGACATGTTCCAAATAAACACAATGCCAGTGAGGGGCCTTGGGCCAGCCCTTCCCATTAGAGTTAGGAAAAATACTGCAAAAACTGCAGTGCTGATCTAATTACTTAAATTCATTTGTGTGTTGTTGCAGGATTACTTTGAATTCCCTTCAGCGGGTCCACAGATTTCTCCAGAGGCCAGCTCTCTCATAACAGGCTTGATCTGTGAGAGGCAAGAGCGTCTGGGGACCAGAGGCTCTGTGGACCTGAGGGGGCATCCCTTCTTCAGTGGGCTGGACTGGGGCCGTCTTCACCTCCTCCCAGCTCCATTCCACCCAGAAGTCTCCAACCCCACTGATACATCCAACTTTGATGTGCTTGATGATTGCCTTAGTGAAATGGTATTTGGAGCTAGGGATGCCACTGTTTGAAATTAGGTGGCACGATTAATTGTGAAAGGATTAAACACCCATCCACCGTAATTATTTTCTATTTGCGAATATTAGAAGGAAAAAAACAGATGCTGAAATTATTTTAAAATCAACTACTGTTATTGTTGTATATGTATTTGTGTATTTATTATTACTGTTTTATTTTAGGATATTTTATCTTTTCTATTCTAAAAAGCTAATAATTATGACAACATGATACTTGGAAGAATAGTTATCATTAGTTATAGTAGCCAAATGTATTGTTTGGGTTGGCCTACTCCCTGATATTTACTTATCTGCTTAGACAAAACACAGTCCAGAACATGGTCAATGTATACATATACAGTAGTTTTTAACGACTGGAGAACATAGGACTTCAGTGTTGGGTGGAAATGTAAGGCTTTTCTAGCAGGTTAAAATGAAACCTAAAATGATTGTTGGTAAGTGGTATTCTACAATTGCAATTACAATAACACTGGCTAGACATTATGATCAGGATCATTTAGGCTTTTAGCTACCTTAGTCTAAGCATACAGAGAGGTGGAGATCTCTTTAATTCTGCAGATACATTTGCATTTAGTCATTTAGCAAACGCTTTTATCCAAAGCCACGTTCAAAGGAGAGAATAATCAAGCTACGAGCAACAAGATACCCTTTGGTGGATACAGCCCGTCTGCAAAGCTTCTACTGGAGTTGCTCTCTTTTTGGTATCCTAAATATATACAATTCAGCAGAAAACAAAACAGCACAACTTGTCCATTAACTTGCATGTGCAAAAAAGTAGCCTTATAAACTCTAGTCTGATATAATAGACTGTTAAGATACATGATGCATGTAATGTTATAACAATCATTCTCATGTAATGTTCACACTGACTGAGGTCTTTTACATATCATAGTATTTTAAAATTCAGACAGCTTTTTTCTGCAAGTCACTGGACAAGTTAGGCTGTTTTGCTATCTGCTGGGGAAGTTTTAAAACTGTGATTTCAAAAGATGAATTCACCAGGACGATTTCTAATATACCTATTTGGAGAACACCATTGGTGCACCCTGTTGGTATTTACTTCTTCTAGTTAATCTGGCTATGACTTATCCTAGCTATCTCTAGCTTAGGGAACCATCTTGACAGCTCATAGTTGCTAGCGTGTGTAATATGAACTCATTTGAATATGAAGTGAATATTAACTTGTGTTAATGTGAAGCTGCACAGGCACCCAGAGGGTTTCCACCTCTACCTCTACCATCGTTGTTTTTTATCTTTCCCTTTGCCCTTCTCAAACACATGAATTCAATGGTTGTGATTCCCACTTCAAGTGTGTCAGAAGATTAACATTCAAGGTACTAGGGTGCCAGGGGATCAATTAACGATTCAACTTAGATGTTTAGCGTCCATTCCCACACGACACCATAACGCTAAATGAACGCTCAAGAAAGGGTTTTCACTGTGAGTGGGAATGGGGTATTTGTGTGCGAGCGTGCTGGGAGGGTGTGTAGTATCTTTGCTTCAAATGCCCATCCCTACTTCAGGAAAATACAGTACAGATCTAGGAGCAACCTGAACTGTGTGTTTCAATACACTCATATGGATTACTTTATGGTGTACTTCACAGGAAACTCTGTGTGATGTCATGGATAGGGCACCTGTGGGTGTTCATTTGGCCTTCGTTGGTTTTTCCTACACTGCTACGAGGTAACATTATCAGACATCATTTGCAGGTATTCCAGTCAGACACCATAATATTTTCAATCACAGAACAAATGAGCATATTATTTGGTCATTTTCAGGGAGACAGGTGCTATGGACCACAGTCACAATATCATGATGGAGATTGACCACCACCAGGTAGAAGACTGTCACCATTTCCAGGAGAAGGTGGTAAGAAAGTGTGCTAAACCATATGGCATCTTTGAATCAACAACATTGGTATGCTTTAACTCGATATGTGGCATGTTTCTGCACCAGATGTGGCAGCTTGGAGAACTCCCCTCAGCAGAGACGTCAGCGCCCCCTCTGGAGCACCCTCTGGCTCTGGGACTGACTCCTACAGATGCACAAGATGCTGAGAAGCACAGAGGAGCACATAAGGAGGAGCTAATCAGGTGCTGTGTTTGCTTTGATGTGATATACACCAATCAGTAACAACAGCATGACCCACAGTTGAATCGTTGAAAAGGATAATGGGTGCCAAGGTGTCCTGATATAAGAA
Source organism: Clupea harengus (assembly GCF_900700415.2). Lineage (NCBI taxonomy): Eukaryota > Metazoa > Chordata > Actinopteri > Clupeiformes > Clupeidae > Clupea > Clupea harengus. The sequence goes on along the minus strand of NC_045159.1, from coordinate 4,398,604 downwards.
ACAAAGGAAACATTAGGTTTAATCTCAAAAGAATCAAGCCTGTTTATGGTCTACTTGTAACAGACAAAGTACTTCATCCAATCATATCCAATACACCCATACTAACCACTGACCAATGTTGGAAGTAGGGGTGAGCAATCTGTCCAAAAGACCATATCGCAATCTAATGAATTACAATCATGATCTACGATCTTAATTACAATTATGATCCTTCCTCCCAATTTGGAAATGCACTGTAGAGTAGCACCAGACTCAATCTGCAAAATTACAGAGTCACCAAACAAGAGTCAGTCAAGTCCCCATTTCCAGAGTCCAAGTCATTCATAATTTCTTAGATGGATTTATCAGGAATAAAGTATATAGATAGATAGGTAGCTCAGTCCAGTAAGGGGGGGGGGGGGGGGGTGATAGGAGAAAAAAAATAGAAAAATTCCAGGTCAGCTTTGGGATAGCAGAGGGGAAGAAGCTGTTATTGAGGCGCGTCGTTCCAGCTCGCATAGATCTGTAGCATCAGAAGTTCAAAAAAGTCATGGCTTGGATGGGAGGAGTCTCTGATTATGTTCTTTGCACGATTTAAGCTACGCTCAGCATACAAGGAGAGGACTGATGGAAGGTCACAACCAATAATGTTGGAGGCTTTGGTGACAACTCTCTCCAGTTTCATCTTTGTGCGACTGTCAGAACTTCCATACCAGAGAGATATTAATGCGGTGATGACACTTTCTATTATGGCTTTATAAAAGAGCACCAAAAGATATTTGTTGACATGAAACGTTTTCAGTTGTCTGAGGAAATACAGTCTTTGTTGGGCTTTTTTGATAAGGGGGGAGGTGTTGATATCCCATTTCAAATTCTGGCTGATGTAAGAGCGCAGAAATGTAAAGGACTCTGTAAGGGTTATGGAATAGTCAAACATATTAACTAAGGCTTTGGAGTAAAGGCCCTGTCACACCATGACATTCTTGTCAACGTTCTATGAAGTTAGAGGAAACGTTGGTAATCGTCCATGGTCGCTGGTATAGCACCAGAAGAGCGTTGTGTGAAAGCTGGTGAACGCTGTAATCGTCAGTAATCGTCGGTGATCGGCGGAGAATGCTGGTCCGAAAATACATTTTTGAACATGCACAAAAGTTCTCATGGAGACCAGCGTTCTTCAACGTTTAATTTAAACGCTGGAGAACTTTCGTGGAACGTTTTATTAACTTTGTACGCGTTTGTCTATCGTAGTCAGTCGTTGGGTAGGGTAGACTGAGTACAGTTGATGCACCCGAAATAACTTATGTGCGCAGCAATCCTGAGACGTGATTTTTAGTTTGGACATGCCTACTAACGTCCTCTTTGATCCCGGGAAATTTGAGCACCTAACCCATCTCTCATACAAAGATATCGGCGAAAGTTTTTTCACCAAGGGAAGATCTTGATTTTATCATGTCCCTTCTACAATTAATATGTTATTAACCATACGTGATCAACAAACGCAACTTACATCATTGCAAACGTTATTCTGTGCACTATAAATCGTTGGGTTACGGCTGGAACCTTGGTTCTGTGAAGGAAAGAAAGGCTGCCAGACGGCTAGCCCAGAGGGCTGGATTATAATCCGCGCATGCGCGATTTCTGGGGAAGACTTATATCAAAACAATACTCACGTAGGTGTGCCGCGTCACTCTATATAAAGCTGAGCGCGGCACACAATCGTCCTCATATAAATTCTGAACGCGAAGTCCAGAGCGACGACAAAGTCTGGCAGCCTTTCTTTCCTTCACAGAACCAAGGTTACAGCCGTAACCCAACGTTCTGTTTCAGTCAAGAAAGGCTGCCAGACGGCTAGCCCAGAGGGCTGGAATACATGTATGTCACAACGTCGCGGAGGACGGACCACCCAGCAGAGTTCAATAACGATAGGACAAAGAAATGTCTTTCAGGCTTTTATTGAACGCTGCACACAAGAGCATCCACCTGGAACTCTGTAGGATACTCAGTTAGAACTCAAAACGGCATTCCCGAATGACAAGCGGGATGTCACATTTAAGGAGTAAAACCTGGCAAAGGTCGAAGGTGAAGACCAGCAAGCTGCTTGGCAAATCTCATGCAATGGAACTCCTTTCAGGAGAGCCCACGACGTAGCAATACCCCGTGTCGAATGGGCCACCGCAGTTGTTGGTGCAGAGAGTCCTGACAGCTCATAAGCGCACTTAATAGCCTCCACCACCCAGTGTGACAATCTCTGTTTGGAAATGGCTTTCCCTTGCTGACCTGCACCGTAGCCTACAAAAAGCTGATCTGTTACCCGGAAACTTTGCGTACGACAGTGCCTGGAGGACTACATTGAGTTGCCATGCAGGCACAGAGGGAAGCCGTCTTGGGTGTAGTCGCTGAGCTCCCTTTAAGAATTGTATGGACAAGGGGTTAGCTCCCACAGTTTTGCCATCTATACGCTCATGGCAGGCTGAAATCGCTGCAAGAAATACCTTCAAGGTCGAAGGGAACTTGCCCTGTTCAAAGAGTTCCTGCAAAAACTCAAGTACTGACGTTAGTGAACCTGACCTTGGGCATTCGTTCCGGCGTATGCACCAAGTCTTGAACGTCTCCCACCTATAAGAATACAGTGCTCTTGTAGAGGGAGCTCTAGCACTCTGCAAAGTCTGTGTCACCGCGCTGGACAATCATTGAGCCAGGAATGTGTCCCTTTCAGTGGCCAGACCCAAAGATTGAACAGAGAGGGGTCTGGATGCCACAACTGCCCCCTGCCTGGGATAGTAAATCCTTCCTCAGAGGGATTTCCCATGGCTCCCCTGACAGGAGGTTGTGAATCTCTGCAAACCATGGCGCTTGGTGGTGGCGTGGTGCTACCAGTAAAACCTCCAAGTTCTCTCTCCTCGTCTTCTCCAGTACTGCTGGGATGAGTGAGGTTGGAGGGAAGGCGTAAAGGAGGCCCTGAGGCCACACGTGCGCCAGTGCATCCACCCCTAAAGGAGCTTCGTTTCCGCATAAGGAGAACCACAGTGGGCAGTGGGCCGACTCCTTTGAGGCGAAAAGATCTACGCGTGCCTTCCCAAAACAAGCCCAAATCAGGTGCACTGCGGCTGGATGCAGCCTCCATTCGCTCGGATGCGGACGGCCTCTTGACAACAGGTCCGCCGCAGAGTTCAATGAGCCCGAAAGGTGTACCGCTCTGATGGAGGAGAGATGTTTGTCTACCCAAAGAAGGAGTGTTTGTGCCACACTGTGTAGCGCTGAAGATCTCAGTCCTCCCTGGTGGTTTATGTAAGCTATTGCTGACATGTTGTCTGTCCGCAGTAGTACATGTTTGTTCTTTAGTGCCGGCAGGAAATGGCAGAGAGATAGGTAGATTGTCCTTAATTCCAGAACATTTATGTGGGCGGAGTCCCATGGAGGATACCACACTCCCTGAGCTCCCACACCGTTCAACACTGCTCCCCAACCTGAAAGGGAGGCATCGGTGGTTAAGACCTCGCGTCGGCAGACCCTGCCTAGCTGAACTCCTCTGCTCAGATTTTGGGGTGTATTCCACCAGTGGAGAGCCCTTAAGCACCTCGATGTTATCAGAAGGAACTTTTTCCGATCTTTCACAGGGTGGAGTGCCCTGGACAAGTACCATCTCTGTATGGGTCTCATATGCAACAGGCCGAGGCGAACCACCTGAGAGGCCGCAGCCATCAGGCCCAGAAGTCTCTGGCAATCGTGGGACCGGACACTGCTTTGACCCGAGAAGTGAGAAAAGCATTGATACAAATTGACAATCCTCTGGTCCGACAGACCTGCTAACATGGTGACGGAGTCCAGACTTACCCCCAGGAAGATGATTTGTTGTGACGGATTGAGCTGGCTCTTCTCCACATTGAGAGACAGGCCTAGCTGTTGCAGGTGGGCTACGACCGCTGCTGTGTCCGACACGGCGTGCCGTCTTGATGGTGAACAAATCAGCCAGTCGTCCAGATAATTTAGCACTCTGATGCCCTGTTGGCGCAGAGGGCTCAAAGCTGCATCCATGCACTTTGTGAACGTGCAGGGTGCTAGAGATAAGCCGAATGGGAGAACATTGAATTTGAAAGCACTGTCTGTTAGTGAGAACCGGAGGAACCGCCGATGATCGGGGTGGACAGAGATGTGAAAGTAAGCATCTCTCAGGTCTATGCTCTTTAACCAGTCCCCCTTAACCTGGACTGACTGGATAATCTGCTTGATGGAGAGCATCTTGAAACGTAACGGCCGGAGGCAGTCGTTCAGTGGTCTCAAATGTAGTATCGGGCGGAACACACCGTCCCGTTTCGGAACAAGGAAGTACCTCGAATAGAAGCCACTCTGCTGTTCGCTCTACTTTATCTCCCTGATTGCCCCTTTTTTTAACAGTGTATCGATCTCTTTTTGAAGAGCCAGTTGCCGCTGTGGGTCTGGTTGGTGAGTGAAAGGAATGCCCTTGAACATGGGCGGACGACGCTTGAACTGCAGCCGGTAACCAAACATTATTATAGAAAGTACCCATGGAACAGGAGAACAATTTTCCCAAGCCACAATTTGGGCGGGGCTGAACGCATGAGTTTCCATGCACAAAGTGTCAGGAAGAGTGTGGTGGAGCCGCCGGACGAGCATTGCGGGGGTTGTAGCCGCCACGCTGTCGGGGCTTGGTGAAGGTTCCAGGGCGATGGCTTACAGCTGCGGAGGAGTGTGCAGGATGTTTCTGTACATGCTCCCGCGCATTGGGCCGGCTCTTTGAAAAAGTTGCCATTCGCATGAGCGCTCGCATGACCCCACCCGGGTCGTGGGTGCTTTGCCGGCGGGGGTCTAGGCAACAGCTGGTCCCACTGTTTCTTGGACTCCCTGGACTCCTTAGCTCTGCGGAGCATTTCAACTGCTCCAGGCCCGAAGGTAAAGCCAGGACTGAGGGGCAGCTTCATCAGAGTATTTCTGTCAGGCTCTGGGAGCTTTGACTGAGCCATCCACAGGTGTCGCCGAGCCATCCACAATGAAGCAATGGAACGCCCGCTGGAGTGTGCCGCTCCTCTAGCAAGGTGAACCAGCACCTCTGAGACCTTTCTTAGCTCCTTCACCACCTCTTGTGCGGGGGCAGCAGAGAGGACCTCTATGAGCTCCATTTGATACAGCGCCAGAACGGATGTAGTGTTCATAAGACGTGCACCAAAGGCTGTACTGTAAAATTAAGCCATTTTTCAGTCGTGCGACACTGCTTATTTGGGCATGAAGGATCTTTCCCACGAGGGCTGTAGGCGGGAGTACAAGAGCAGCTATGGAATCATCCATTGCTGGGTATGCACCAAATCCTACCTCATCCGCCCCATTGATGTTGGCAAACTGTGCCCATTGCCTCATGGGTGGGGTGGCAGCTTCAGGGTGCTGCCACACAGATGTAATTTCCCTGACAAAATCTGGTAGCACAGGGAGAGAAGATGGTGTACTTGTGGCATCTCTTGCCCTGTCAAACCGAGATGGTGGGGCCTGCGTTGTAGCTGGCATCTCCACCTTTATACGCCTAGCAGCTCTGCACATTAGGCCAATGAACTCATCATCAGAGAGTGCAGCAGAAGCGTCAGAGGGCACAGAATGTGAGGATGAGCTTTGGTCAGAGCCCAGATCCGAAGGATGAGGGGATGTTGCAGCTCGGTTGCCAATGTAATCGTCTTCAAGATTATCAGATGCAATCAGTGAAATACCTTCACAGTCATCAGTGGCCCCCCGAGGGGCAGGCCAGTGAGAAGAAGAGACACCAGCAGAATGCTCGTCTGGGGCGGCTGGGCGTCCAGTCAGCTGCTGCATCATCCACTACAGATTCACAGCCAGTGACGACACCTCTTTAGAAGTCAGAAGTCATAGTAGTGGCCAGAGCCTCGTATGCCTCATGCTTCCTTTTTCTGTGTTTCTTACCAGAGGGGGGTGAGGCAGACTCCTTGTTTTCACCGACTTTGGTCTCAAATGAAGCTGCCCGGGGTGAACGTTGTGAACCACCATCAGAAGATGCCCTTGATGACACAGATCCATTGCCACCAGCATCCTTGTTCACTCGACTTGACAGGGTGTGAGTGGAGAATGAGGCACAGCTTGGACAGCTGGACGGGTCTGCCCTTGAAGCGACAGCATGCTCCGGGCCGAGGCACACCACACAGAGGGTGTGGCTGTCCTCAATCGGCATTTTTCCATTGCAGTTCGTGCAATCGTGAAAGCCAGGCATGGTATAGGAGTAATACCACTAAATTACAAAAAAGACACAATCAGTGCACTTATCAGACGTGGTACCAGCAATTCTGCCACAGTGGTACCAGAGATGGTACCAATAATAACAACGGTACCAGAGGGGGTCACCTCAGAGTCTGTGGTACCAGAGGTGGTACCAGCAGCCACAAGGCACAGATATTGAGCCTGTAGCAGCCTATGAGAGATATAGCTAGAGAGATGTTCTCTAGCTACTCTCTACCTCCCTTAAGCAATTAGGGGGGTGACTCACTCAACAGAGTGAGAGCCCCCGACAATAAGATGCTAGCCTCAGAGTCTGGTACCAGGGCTGGTACCAGCAATCACAAGGCACAGATATTGAGCCTGTAGCTACCTATGCGAGATAAGACTGAGAGATTTTCTCTAGTCAGCCAAATGACTAAATAATAAACAATAGATACTCTCTGTACAACTGTACAAAATATCGCCTATTATACATATACATATATTAATATATACAACGTGTACAGACTAGCAAGCTAATAGCAAGTAGGCTAGTATGTTAACTTAAACAATTCTAGCACTCAGGCGAGTGACTCACTCAATAGAGCGAGAGTCGCACACAATATAGGGAGAAAAAGACCGTTTTCTTATTAGTAGCGACAGCTACCTTAAAAACAGTAGAGCACAAGTAATCCTAGCTAGCACGATAGCCTGGAAAGGGGTATATCTACCAGCTTTCAGACAACAGTCAGTAGGCACCTTGCGCTAACTGTCATAGAAATATCTTACCTTACCGCGTGAGGGATTAAAGAGGACGATTGTGTGCCGCGCTCAGCTTTATATAGAGTGACGCGGCACACCTACGTGAGTATTGTTTTGATATAAGTCTTCCACAGAAATCGCGCATGCGCGGATTATATTCCAGCCCTCTGGCAACCTTTCTTGACTGAAACAGAACTACATATTCCATGATATCATGTCATGCAAGGTCATTGCATAATCTAGCGAAAAGCGGATTGGAGGGTATATAGGCTTGCTTGAGCCCAGCATGAAGTAGATGTACTGAACTTGAATATAGCTGAGCACTGTTATAGCTGGTGCTGTTCCATGGCAGATGGATATGATATGAAGACTCTTGTGACATGGACAATGTGTGTGGATGTGTTGATGTTTTCCAATAATAAACATTGAGAAACACAAATTCAGTGTCAAATTTAAATCATTTATTTTAATAACATAAAACCCCAGGAATAACGCCCGTTATTTCATAAATCACAGTAACATATCACAGTTGCCATGGTGATGGCGCCTCGTATGGCTGCCTAGGTGTGTTGGTGCACACTTCTATGTTTGTTTTTAGTCTCTAATTAATATTTAATTCAGTTTTTTTGCGAATCAACTCGGATTATTTTGTTGTATTGTCAGCCACTGTATTGTTTTGAGTCTTTAATTCTGTTTTTTACGACTCAACTTGGATTTTTTTCCTTATTTTCTTATTTTGTTATTGTGTTGCTATGGCGATAATAATAATATCGCGGATTATTTTCACGAGAGAAGAGCTACTAAATATCAGGGACTCAACACCATCTGTTTTATGTCCCAACTTTCTCGCCTCTTCCGTGGATTTATCAGACCTACAAATCAAAGGCCTTGGACACACAGTGAGACGGAGACGGAGAGGTAAACGCGCTGGAGCCCTGGTGCGCTTTAGGAGGAGAGACATTCGGTCGCCTCTACCGAGTATACTCCTCTCCAACGTCCGCTCACTTAGCAACAAAATGGATGAACTGTGCCTTCTCATCAGGACTAGCAGGGACTTTTCCCTTTCTTCCGTTTTGTGCTTCACGGAGACGTGGCTGTGTGGATTAATACCGGACTCTGCGCTGCAGCTGGCAGGCTTCCAACTCTTCAGAGCGGACCGCCACACAGAACTTTCCGGCAAGACGAAAGGTGGAGGAATCTGTTTCTACACTAACAGTGGCTGGTGCAAGGATGTGACAGTGATTCAAGAGTACTGTTCTCCTGATCTGGAATCTTTTTTTATCAACTGTAAACCCTTCTACTCCCCCCGTGAGTTCGTTTCATTCATTCTGGTCTGTGTTTACATTTCACCGCAAGCCAACGTGCAGGTTGCACAGCGCATGCTCGCCGACCAGATACTGTGTGTGGAGAGGACTAACCCGGACTCCTTAGTTATTGTCCTCGGCGACTTTAACAAAGGAAATCTCACCCGCGAACTCCCCAAATACAGACAATATATTAAATGCCCGATCAGAGAGGAGAACATTCTGGATCACTGCTACACCACAGTTAGCAGTGCCTATCATGCCGTCCCCCGGGCTGCACTGGGACACTCTGACCACGTCATGGTCCATTTGATCCCTGCATACAGGCAGAAATTAAAACTCTGCAAACCTGTTGTGAGGACATCTAAGCAGTGGACCAGTGAAGCTGTGGAGGATCTTCAGGCGTGCTTGGACTGTACTGATTGGGATGTCTTCAGGACCGCTACCAACAGTCTGGATGAGTACACAGAGGCTGTGACATCATATATCAGCTTCTGTGAGGACAGCTGTTTACCATCACGCACCAGGGTGAGTTATAACAACGACAAACCCTGGTTCACAGCTAAACTCAGAAAGTTAAGGTTGGAGAAGGAAGAGGCATTCAGGAGTGGGGACAGAGACAGGTTTATTGAGACAAAATACATGTTTAGCAAGGAGGTGCAAGATGCTAAACGTCTTTACTCTGAGAAACTCCAACACCAGTTCTCAGCCAACGACTCTGCTTCTGTCTGGAAAGGGCTTAGGCAGATAACAAACTTTAAGCCTAGAGCCCCCCACTCCACTAACGACCCACGCCTGGCCAATGACTTGAACGAGTATTACTGTCACTTCGAAAGACATTGGGACAGTCCTGATACCATCCCCTGTGACACCACCCACCAGCTCCAGCCCATCAGCTTCACCTTCCCCACCACAGCAGAGGCCTACGCCTCTCCACAGCTGCCCACCTCAGAGCACCCCCCCTTCTCCCCCACCACAGTGACGACTCTATCCATTATGGAGAGGGACGTCTTCAGACTCTTTAGGAGACAGAACCCCCGCAAAGCAACCGGGCCAGACTCTGTCTCTCCATCCATCCTAAAGCACTGTGCTGAACAGCTGTCACCGGTGTTTACAGACATTTTTAACTCCTCACTGATGTCATGCCACGTACCAGCCTGTTTCAAAACCTCGACCATCATCCCCTCAAAAAAACAAAGATCAGTGGACTTAATGACTACAGACCCGTTGCTCTGACCTCTGTTGTGATGAAGTCATTTGAGCGGCTTGTGTTGCGGCATCTCAAAGCCATCACTGACCCTCTACTGGATCCCCTCCAGTTTGCCTACAGAGCTAACAGGTCTGTAGACGATGCAGTAAACATGGCCCTTCACTCCAAACTCCAGCACCTGGACACCTCAGGAACCTATGCCAGGATCCTGTTTTGTGGACTTCAGCTCTGCCTTCAATACTATCATCCCGGCTCTGCTACAGGACAAGCTTCTCCGGAGTGCCTGACTCCATCTGCAGGTGGATCACAGACTTCCTGTCTGACCGGAGGCAGCACGTGCGGCTGGGAAAACATGTCTCTGACCCCCGGACCATCAGCACCGGTTCCCCTCAAGGCTGCGTTCTTTCCCCTCTTCTCTTCTCCCTGTACACCAACAGCTGCACCTCCAGTCACCAGTCCGTCAAGCTCCTCAAGTTCGCCGACGACACCACCCTCATTGGGCTCATCTCTGGTGGTGATGAGTCTGCCTACAGGTGGGAGATTGACCATCTGGTGACCTGGTGTGGACAGAACAATCTGGAGCTCAACGCGCTGAAAACAGTGGAGATGGTTGTCGATTTCAGGAAGAACCCAGCCCCTCCCAACCCCATCACCCTGAGTGACGCCCCAGTTGACAGTGTGGAGTCCATCCGCTTCCTGGGCACCATCATCTCCCAGGACCTCAAGTGGGAGCTAAACATCATCTCCCTCACCAAAAAGGCACATCAGAGGATGTACTTCCTGCGGCAGCTGAAGAAATTCAACCTGCCAAAGGCAATGATGGTGAACTTTTACACCTCCATCATTGAGTCCATCCTCACCTCCTCAGTCACCATCTGGTACGCTGCTGCCACTGCCAAAGACAAAAGCAGACTGCAGCGTGTCATTCGTTCTGCGGAGAAGGTGATTGGCTGCAATTTGCCATCTCTCCAGGATTTGTATGCATCCAGGTCCCTGAGGCGTGCAGGGAAGATTATGGCTGATCCCTCCCACCCTGGACACAAACTCCTTGTGCCACTCCCCTCCGGCAGAAGGCTGCGGTCCATCAGGACCAAAACCTCACGCCACCTGAGCAGCTTCTTCCCGTCTGCGGTTGGCCTCATCAACAAGGCCCGGGACCCCCGCCCCCCAACACGGACTCTAATCCCTTTTTTGCACACTCCTGCTGTAACTTAATATGTGTATTGTTTATTGTGTATGTTTATTGTTTGCACCAATGTACCACAAAAAATTCCTCGTAGGTGAAAACCTACTTGGCAGTAAAAACCTTTCTGATTCTGATTCTGATTAATAACAGTAAATCTTCGTCCGAAGACATTGCTAGTGAAAGAGGCTTTGTATTCTTACTTTCAGCAGCATTTATCATCTTCTTACTTGCAGCAGCGCTAGTAGCAGACACGTCAGCACACGTTTGTCACGCACCAATGAAACGTCACAAGTCGCTGTTACATGCTCCTCATGCGTGAGTCCCACGCTAGTAGTCATGCGTCAGTCCTACGCTTTTCTTTCGTTAAGTCACACGCCAGATGTGTCCACCTCGCCCTAGAACGCTCGAAATTGAACGATTAGAAAGTTCAGAGAACGTTGACCAGAACGTTATGGTGTGACGGGGCATTTAAGCCTCCTTCTCAAGTCCACAACTTTTTCCTTAGTTTTTGAGGGGTTAAGATGGAGCTTGTTCTTCCTACACCAGTCTACAGCCCAGTTCACTTCCTTGATGTACTGAGACTCATCCTCATCTCTGATTAGGCCGATGATGGTGGTGTCATCTGCATATTTGAGCATCTTGACGGAGTGGTGGTGAGATCTCAGGTAATTTGTGCAGATGGAGAACAGAAGAGGAGATAGCACACAGCCTTGCGGCACACCAGTGTTGAGGGTCAGAGGGCATGATGTTGCGTTGTTGACTTTGACTGTTTGAGTTCTGCTTCTCAGGAAGTCCAGTATCCAGTGATACAGAGCTATGTCGATGTTCATGGCTTGCAGCCTGGAGAAGAGAATGGGTGGATGAATTGTGTTGAAGGCTGAGCTAAAGTCAAAGAACAGCATGCGCGCATAGGTGTTACTTGACTCCAGATGTTGCAGAGTAGAGTGAACAGCCAGGTTGATGGCATCTTCTACAGATCTGTTAGCCTGGTAAGCAAACTGATGATGATCCATCAGCGGTGATACACTGGATTGTAGGTGAGAGAGTACTAATATGTGTTTTTCATTAAAAAATTAAGTAAGTTTTTTGCCATTAATGTGTGGTGAACATCACACTGCCAGGGCCTGTTTACTTCATGTCAATGGCAAATCTGAAAGATTTTTAAAGGCTTCTCACAGATTTTTAAATGCTTCTCACAACCTATTTTAAAGGGGACATATTATGAAAATGTCACTTTTTTAGTGCTTCTACACGTTAATTTGGGTATCTGGCATGTCTACCAACCCAAAAAATGCTGAATTGTTATGGTTTCTCTGTCAGAAGCTATAGGCTTGAGCGAGCACTTCTGATTTACCCATACACGTACCCATTGCCATAATAATTAAGACCTTTGTCAGGTTTTTAATGGCACACACGACACACTGGAACACACACGTGCATATATGGAGGCGACACAGGACACACACACACACACACAAGCAGGTAAGCCTGAGGTCGCGGTGAATTTATTTTCTGCTTTTTCCCATCCTGGACCCCCCAGGAGCAGTGGGCGGCTTGTAGCGGTAGTGGTAATGTAAGAAAAGCTTTTACAGCATATCATCACCAAACACAAACACATCAATTTAGGCAGGCACCTCGCTAGTTTTAGATCCCGCTGCTTTAAACATAATCTTTCATTCTAATGTGTTTATTACAAGTTTAATGAGTGATCTGTCTGATCCGGCCCCTTAGTGAGACTACTTAGGTTGAAGCTGTCTCACTCCAATTTATTTATTATTGTAGCGTGTGTAAGTTCTAGAATGTTATATGTTTGCAGTTAAATGTGGGTTATAGGCTCAGTTATCCCATTGGGGGTGTGTTTTGGGGGGTTCTGGCGGGAGATTTGGGATTTAACGTTCGGTTTTTGGGGTTGCTAAATGTACGGCGAGGCTGTGGCCAACAACAGCAGAAAATAAATGAAAACAGTTGTGATTATTTCTAATAGCGGCGAATGCTATAACTGGTGTCAGAAGTACACTTAATTGTCGACGGCCTGGATATTTGGTAAATGTATTTGTTACACCAATGGGCTACCTAGCTGGAATGTTTGCTTGGTTGGTAAACTTATGAGCGGCGGAATGGAGCACTCGGTGTATGTCAAGATGGAGAAGGGGGAGGTAGACAGGTAAGCCTATTCTGCACAAGTGTTGGAACGTGTGGCCATGGATAGTCATCACAGCGGCATCAAAGTGAAACGGGAGCCGACGTCCATGTGATTAGCAGACATTTCACTCCCCGTGGCGCGATGTCAGTCGGGGAACGCTGTCGAAACATCCGGCCAGAAGGTAAACAAAGATTACCCATGAACTGCACACGCCGGTAGGCATAAAGACACCCAAATACGCTAGGAAATCGGAGTGGGACGATTTTCATACTCAGTTTGAATTGTTAGCTCGGGCGAGCGACTGGTCTGATGATACGCTGTCTTGCCTGCTGCTTTTGGACCTGAGTGAGAGGGCTACTTACAGCGCGCCGCTTTGGATAATGTTTTCATTTGGAGCTACTGCGGTTTTGAACTGCATGGACACCAGAGGCGTACCAGGGAATCGCTGCGAACACTGGTGAACGATATTGAGGGACTGACACGGCGGGCATATGCCCACTTCAGTGCAAACGGAGCTGGCCCGTGACAAGTTCATCAGGGCACTCTACCCATCCGATCCGCGGGTACACACTCAGCTTGCTCGCCCACAAACCCTGACAGATGCCCTGGAGAATGCGCTGGAGTGGGAGATGGTCATGGACACTGCGCAGCACCACGCCCCTCCAATGGTCAGAGCGGCGGGGCAGTGTGAGATGACGATGTGAGATGACGATGAGACGATGTGAGATGGCGATGAGACGATGTGAGATGCTGCCCTGGACGAGGTCATCGAAATGATCAGGGGGCTCACTCTACCTCCGACCAGGCATCTGCAGATACGGCCGCATGCCCAGTCATGCCTCTGCTGTGGTCAGGCTGGACACCTAATGAGGAATTGCCCTTCCCTGGCAAAGGCAGCGGGAAACGATGTGGTCAGCCAGGCCACACGGAACTGCAGGGACCGGGAGCAGGACCTGGTCATGGTGGGGAGGACTTCTATATCAGACTTTTGCCATGTTCCTATCTGCATAGAGGGTGTTCCATGTACAGCCTTAGTTGACACGGGGTCAACGGTCACAGTGGTCCGGTCGGAGGTGGTACCAGTCAACTCCGCTCAGTAACTGGTGAGCTACCACCAATGAAGGGAAGAGGGCAGCCAATGTCGACAGTTTGGGGGAGGAGCATGAGACACCCTGTGTGGGTAGCGGATGTGCAAGACGCAATTTGGGTCTGGAATTTTTGCGGGATCATGGCTGTCAGCTAGACTTGGGTAGGGCCACACTGAGTTTTAGTAATGGGTAGGGCCACACTGAGTTTTAGTAATGGTCAGGGCCACACTGAGTTTTAGTAATGGTCAGGTGGTAAATACGAAGCCAGAGGACCCCTTTCACAATCCCTGAGAGGAAAGTAGCGACAGCCTTTTTGTTATGGTGGAAGCCATCACTTATTACAACATACAACTGTACTTTTTCTTTGACCAAGACTACAGTCGAGAAGATGGTAATCTGGCTCTGATTCCAATGAGTAGCCTGCTGTATAGTTTCAGCAAAGTCCACCGAGCAGGACTGCACACCTCTCAGCCCTCCCCCTTCTTCTAAAAAAAGGCACTCTGCGGTTTTATAATTGCATGTCGAGTGAACTTGGGCAGTTTCAAAGTTTGTTTAGGACATCTCTGAGCAATCCAGTCTTCTGGCTCTTCACCTGCACAACTCCTGCAGTCTCTCAGGTATATTAACTGGTGGTAATCTCTTTCTCCTTTTCTGGGATTTTGGAAATAAGATGCAGGAACTTGCGTCCAAACACAGCACTCATCACAATCATTCATCATGCACTCTGCATTGTGGCGACTGTAAACTCCTACATTAATGTAGTTCTCCACACTTCTAAATGCCTGCCTGGGGACGTGTTTGTAGGCACAGACAAGTATTTGCAGAGGGAAAAATGTTGTGTCTGCTGAAAATATAGATTTCCCCACTATGGCCTCTGTACTCTGATTTTCTCCTTATCACAGCAAAAAAATGACAATTTATTTGTTTTTCTATTTTTTTATATATTTGGTTATTTGTCTTTCTATGTCCACATTTATTCATTATTATTTATTTATCTTTATATTTTCACATTTTGTATTCTTATTCTATAACAGATGTATTCTATTTATGGCACTTCTATGTCTCTATGTAATCAACAGACCACCCATAAATGGTCACATAGCAAGTGACAGAGCTGCTAAAAATGCTAGCATAATGCTAGCCCATGTTGGATGTCAGCATTACGTTTACTCTGCATATTAGCCCAACTTATGGCTACTACTACCTACATAGTGGTGTTACGGATATACTGGGGTTCATATCAACTGGGGTCGAGAGACCATACACAATGCAGCTTTACCTGTGAGTAGAACTATTTACAGCACTGTACCAAAGTACCCCAAAGTTACATGGCAGTGACACAGACGCCTTTCTCCGTATTACAAGTCAATGTACCACCAAACTGATTTTGAAGCTGTTATTTTAAGGTAAAATTGTTGCATAATGTATGTATCTGGTTTGAGTTAGGCTCTCAAAACACTGGGGTTGACTGACATACTGCAGGTTCATCAATGATATCTTCAAGGGTGGGCACTACTTGTTGGGGCTCAGCATTGTGTAGGTCAAAGCCATTACTCACAGGGAGAACATCAGTGTCTCAATCCTTTCCACCTGTGATGCCATTAGCTCGAGCACGAGTCAACGGGCTTTGTCACACAATCCTTGACTTTCCTGTTGTAGAGTTTGGCGTGTCGGGTCTGTTCTTTCTGTCTGTTGTAGAGTTTGGCGTGTCAGGTCTGTTCTGTCTGTCTGTTTCTGTGCAATCTGCACCGCTTCATGCAGGTCTTTCTTTAAGGCAAGACACAAACTCTTTGTGATCCACTACCATATCATTGGAGAGGACATGTTGAAACAGAATGTTGATTGGAAGACAAGAGAGATAGAAGACTTCTTTGTAAAGTTCTGATCATGGTTCCGATTGAATCTCTCAGCAAATTTGTTACCCATGGGGTGGTATTGTGTTGTGTGCAACTTCTCAACACTAGTCATGTCAACGGTTCCTTCTTCTTCTTTTTGTTTCTCTGCAGCATGATGGTTATATGACAGTTTCCCATTTCTTTACACAGTCCTTTGCAGGTTATTTTTATAGGTCTTTTGAGCTGCAAGGGTTGGGTAGTGCTCCATAGTAAGGCAATGCTCCATAGTATGGTCTGCTTCTCCACATTCACAGGTGGTTGGGCCAGTCTTTTAGCCCCATCTGACCAGAGCAGCTTTTGATCGTCCCGTTCTCGTTCTGAGGCGGTTGAGTGTTTTCCGTGGAGCCCATGGTGCTTCTTGGCCTGGGAGAAGGTTTTCAGTAGGGTGTATTCCCATGACAGTTGGAGGAGGGTCACTCTCAAGCTTTACCATCCAGAGTTAGATTCTGGTTTCTTCCCGAGACTTTGTAAGGGGCTGGACATGGCTGAGAAAGCTTCTTGACTTTAGCCGTTGGGCCGGACATCCATGGAGGAAATGGCATTCATCACTAGTAGCTTTTGTTTTCTCGACTCGGCTGGCAACTTCCTGTCTAATATTAGCAGGGGCAAAGCAGGTTGCTTGTGTTGGTGGTTTTCAAGCAGCCAGTGATCAGGCGGCGGTAGGATGTTGTTTTGGGAACCGACTTTGAATTTTGTGTTTTTGATGTGCTCCCTAAAGGAGAGAGTACGATCCAAGGTTAAAAACTACAGGAGACAATAACCCCCCAACAATGGGAGAATATATGTGAAAATATGTCTTCGACTACCTGCTCAACTTATTTTTTTGGTGTCAAACCTCACTAACACATACATGTTGTAGGGGTTGTGGGGAAGTGAGTGCAGATCACTACCACATTTTTTGGGCCTGCCTGAAGATTGAGAAGTTCTGTGAGAGGGTTTTGGAAACTATACAACACATTCTCCGCTTCTGCATGGACTTCTCCAAAGTCAACTCCATCTCTGCCTTCAACCCCTATCCGATGCCAAGGGTGGATGAGCTGATGGAGCGGCTCGGCAAGGCACAATACCTCAGCACTCTGCACATGTGCAAAGGGTACTGGCAGGTACCTCTGACACCGGAGGCCCAAGAGCTGACTGCCTTTCGTGCTCCGACTGGGCTGTTCCAATTCACCACCATGCCTTTCGGATTTGCACGGGGCGGCAGCAACCTTCCAGCGCCTAATGGATCAGGTGCTGAGAGGGTCTGAAGGCTACGCTGCTGCCTACATAGACGATATAGTCATTTATAGTTCCTCATGGGCGGAGCACCTAAGGCACCTAAAGCAGTGGTTCTCAAAGTGGGGGGCGCGAACACTCTCCAGGGGGGGCGCGATGTCACAGAGGGAGAAAAAAAAAAACTACCGCCGACCTGTCACTGGTTAGTGAAAGCTCCCTCAGTGGCGAAATGCAAGGGGCTGGACTGACCCAAACAAATCAAATACGGCTTTGCTCCTGATCCACCAATCAAAACGGAGTTTTATCATTTGAACGTGAGTTGCACCTAAGTTTCTGAGTATAAAAAAAAAAACGCAGGAATTGGTAAGCGCTCACCCTGAGACGACACTCTGCAGAGTTTGTTCAATTTCTATTGTTTCCTGTATCATTCAGATATTCATTGCTTTATAAACAGTCTTTTTAAAGACCCACTCCTTCCTTGGTAATACCTTACTGCGCTTGCAGTAGGTCTATTCGTAGCCTATTCTAAGGAGTAATTTGCTCCAGTCTTTTGAAAAAGCTCGTAGCCCCGAGAGCTAGCCTAGCTAGCTACCTTCTTCCAACTGCAGCTAGCCCTTTTCTCCTTAACACCTACCTTTACATTTTTGTATCATCCACTGTGTTGCAACAAATAAAACACCAGCACTTGAATACTATTTGTGCTGTCCCTGTCTACATTGTGTACAGTTCGTTTTGTTAGGAATCATTGCCTAGCACAGCCTTATCCTTATCCATTATTCGTGTCGTTCACAACCACACATACAAGAACACGACGTTGAAATTAGAACTTTATTAACTTCACACACACTGTATCAGCAAACAAACACAACTATGGACACGTTTCTGATTAGTAAAAGTCAGAAAGAGAAGCCTGTGGACTTCTTTAAACATGAATGTGATGGCCTCCAGCAACAACGAACCACCATCTCCAAGCAGTGTCTGGAGGCATCTTATGTAGTTGCTCATAGAATTGCTAAGCTTGGCCAACCCCATACAATTGCCAAAACACTGATTTTGCCGGCCGCGCAAGACGTGTAGAATAGGAGCTAAACTCAGCGCAATACTTATGTCAAATGACATTGTATCACGCCGAATATCAGAAATAAGTTTGGGTCCTATTTCAAAGAGGACTACCGTTCATTCGCCTAAGTTCGGGATCCATTTCTCTGCTCAGCAGACGAGCTGTCAATAGACATGAAACAGCAGCTGAAGAGTGACAGTAGACTTAAGCATCTCCCCTATTTCGTCATTCTGGATAGCAACGATCAGCTTTGCGACAGCCTTAAAAATGCTCTTCTTTTTCGCGTCGACATATTTGTGCCAGACAGGCTGCCAGACTGACTGCGCTCAAAATTAAATACCGCAACCGCGCACAGATCGAGGATGACCTGAGGATATGTTTGTCAAACATTGCCCCAAGATTTGAGAACCTTTGCAGTGCAAAGCAGGCTCATGTCTCTGCTGACTGACTGCGCTCAAAATTAAATACCGCAACCGCGCACAGATCGAGGATGACCTGAGGATATGTTTGTCAAACATTGCCCCAAGATTTGAGAACCTTTGCAGTGCAAAGCAGGCTCATGTCTCACATTGACAGACCTGTAGGATTTTTTTTGTAAAGATCACAAGAGGCCCATAATAATAACAGTATCCAAATGATAGCAATAATAACACTAAGTATTATTATGATAATAATACAATAATAATAATTGGTCGATAATTATAATAATAACATAATGATGGTGATAATAATGAATGGCCTACTATTACTGATAATAATAATAACAATAATAATAATAATAATAAATATAGCTGCAGGCAGCAATGGCGGGTTCCTCCTCAACATTCCAATCATTACAAAATTGACATGACACTGACATGTATTTCATACATGTACACAACATTGGACAGCTAATTGGATCAATGGCCGATTTGAAGTCATTTTTTAAAATTATTCAGAAATTGTCACTGTGGAGAAATATCCATGCTGGTGACATTATGGGTTCTTGAGACTTTTTTGTTTCCCATGAGCAATAAGTCATGGGTACCAAGTTTTAGACATTTTGGACTGACAGGGTTAAAATGCCACCCTTTTGAAAGTGACAACTTTGAAGCGTGTTCTGTCAGGCCACCTGTGCTCTGGTCAACATGCACAATCAGGGTGACCAACAGTATTATTAACATGAAAGCTTGTCTCGGGGGGGTCATGCATCTCACTACAAGCTTTTGATTAAACGTGAGGACCCTGTTAGCAAGTTATTTCTATTCATGTTTTGTTTGTGATTGAATGGTAATGTCAGCTAGCTAAAAACAATGTTAGTTAGCTTGGCTAAATTGGTTTTTATAGCAACAGATAGCAACAAATCAGATCAATGGAACTTTATTCAGAAAGGGGGGGTGGATGGAACATATACAGTAAAGGTGAAATGGTAGGCATTGTTCTGCCTTGAAGCTGCATGTGCATCCTCATTGTTTGTAACCACCAACCCATCTAAATGTAAAGATAATATCCAAGCTAGCAATTTTGCCAAATTTGACTGCAACTTTTTAGCATTGTAGGGCAAACACACTCACTGCAAAGTGTACTAAAACGTGTCACCACAGAGCTGCCAACTTTTCAAAAAACCTTGGAGTGAGAAAATGTTGCCGCGCAAACAGCTACACACGTTGGGTGGCTCAGATATCAGGGAATTGGAATTAATTTGGCGTTGTACCCATGTTGTGCTCTGCATTCTGTTGGTTTTTGGGGCCCAAAGTCTGCCTACTGTGGGGCCTACTGGAGATGGACAACATTGGTTACATTCTGTGAAGCAAAGACATAGCTGAAGGTCCACCCCCAGGACATTTTGGTTTAAGTAGATGTTATTTCCTGCATTCTAGTGGATTTTTGGGTGGTATGCTAAAGATGTGCAATACCTGAACTTATTCTGATTCATGTTCATCTGATCATGACTTGTAGGGCCTTTTAGACTTGAGCTGAACATTCAACCAGAAAACTATTCTTGTGCCTCAATGACTGTCTATGTACCAAAATATAGCCTAATTAATAGACCTGTGTTTAAGATTTTACCAAGGTAGGTTGATTGACATTTTGATTACAATGGTATTCAACTAATTCTTAACTGGAACCTAACCTATATTGTTAATAATTGTATTTAATGATTTATGAGCACTTAATTTAAGAGCACTTAACGATTTATGAACAGCAAAAAATGACACAAGATTAGTTAGGGAGAAATACTTTTCACTATTCAAAGCCTCCCACCACACGTTCCATCAAACAAAAAAGTGCAACAAATAAAGTGCTTAAACAGTAGCCTTCTTAAGCAATACAATAGATCAACACATGCACAATACACAATAACTAAAAATGAGGTATCAGGTGCAGATCAGAACCTGGTTAGTCGTTTTCTAAGATCTGTGGGCAAGGTTGTACTGGCCTGTGGCCTTCTTGGAGGCCTTGATGACCTCTGAGGGGGGCTCCCATCTGAAACAGGGCTCCAGGTCGGCCATCTTTATGGCCATTATTGAAGACAGGGTGCCATCCAATGCCAGGCTATTTCTGGTCTTAGTTTTGTTCAGTCCCACTGAACACTGAAAACACCCTCTCAGCATCTGCATTCGAATGGGGCAACACCAGGACCAGCTTGGCGACGGCAACAAGCCTCTCAAATTCTTTGGTTCCTGCCACCTATTGAGAATGAACAAAGAACAAAATGGAAAAACATACCATATTTTGTTTTGATTAATACTGTAAGTACACTGTAACAAAGTTCAGATACAACATGCATAGTTTGCATCATGTATGACACAATATAGGCATGCATCAATAATAGCAACAGATGTAGCCAAGCCACACCTGCCAAAAAGAAAGCCAAAAAAAAGTATACCTTATGTTTCCGTGTTGCCATTCCAGCCCAGAAGCTTTCCATCTCAGTTTCGTCCTGAAGGGAGGTGGTTGGCATGGTCTGATAATTCAGAAACTCCTCACCCAGGTGGTCATGCTCCTCTGGCCCATGGTATGGGAGGAGATGGGGAAACCTATTTATGAAAGTAGAGTTACAGGTTGTTAAGTTATAGGTATATTGTCATCGACCAGCAGCAGTTCATACACATGTTCGAGGAAAAGCCATATAAGAATAACTCAGGTGCAGTTTAGGAGTGAACATACCTCATCATTCCTGTCTTTATGTTAAATTCTTTGGGAATACATCTTACCTGTTCAAAGTGTTGTTTGGAAAAGTCTTCAGAGTGAGTCCTTTTCTTTGGCCTGTTAATAAAAAGATAAATGCTATGTGAGCAGCCTAAATAAACAATGCTATGATGATTTGAGCATGCAGTATACCACAAGGTTAACAAGGTGCTCTCCTGCTGCTTGTAATGACAGCTGAGTTTACATTCACCACACAAAATCAAGTTCACACACACAAACACAAACGAATAATTTCTTTCAAGATTTAAAGTTTAAGAGAGTGAGTACTTAATTGAACCACATGTCATTAACATACCTAGTCTCTGCTCAGATTGGAGATGAAGATTTTCTTCAGCGATAGATTCTCTTCGCGAGTTTCTCCCCCAGTTGTCTCTCTTTGTAACTCTTCTGCTGTCGCTATTACTTCGGGACTTTCGGGGAAAATAGGATGTCTATGCAGCGAATAGGTTTACAGATGCGCTCCTTAGCGCCATATAATGTCGGGGAGTTTGCAAAGGAACGAACGCGTCCCAGCCCAAAATCTGAATTTTTTTAGCGTGAAGTGCGTGTGAAAACATGCAAAAGCGTGTGTCACACGGCGAAACCGTGAGAGTTGGTAGCTCTGTCACCAGGTTAGCAAGCCTAGCATAACCAAGGCTCAAAATACAGATATAACTCCAAAATAATAACGCACACAAAACAGGCCCTTAAGCTAAACAAAACAGAGAACAGAAAGAAATAAAACAATGAGAAACTAATGTGGGAAAAACAGTGGCAGTTGCTGGACACTACCTGTGGTAGAAATGCCAGTATTAGTTACACAATAGCAACAGCATCATTATATAAATGTTCTTAACTTATGTAACAAAACATACCGAGGGCTGTTGAATTGTAACCTCGCTGCTCAACACTCGTCCACAGTCACGTCAACGGCTGAGGAGTCTGTCGCTATGTGGTAAAAACATTAGGCTACATCTCACCAGGTTGAACACCATGCAAATATGCTAGCTACTATGGATGTAGTAAGAGAGTTGCCAGCCTACCTGAAGTACACGGAGCTAATGCCTAAAGCATTCAGTAAACCTCGCAGCAAACAATTGACTCCATTACAACACGGCAATTTAAACTATTGCAGGTCTTATTAAAGTAGCATAACGGAACAATTGCTAATCGCTAACGATATGCTAGCGGCTAAAACTAACGAAATCTCTTGAAATGTGCTGACTTTGACATTATGACAAACTAGTTAGTCAACAACTGTCCTAACACAGTCAAACACCAATCAAGTGCAACACACAAGACTAAGCAAGACGGCAAATAAGTTACTTACTAGTTCAGCAGACAGTAGTAATTGGGCAGCTCCAGCAAACCTACATTTAGCAGTAATATGCCTACGGACCCTGGTATGGCAATGGCACGGAGGCGATTCTCCATATGAAAAGTCATTGTAGCGCCCCAATTTTTTTTAAACTGTTATTTTAAGGTAAAACTGCTTATCCTAACCCTAATCCTGATGTACAATTACTGTATAATGCCACTTTAAGAAAACAGCACGTCAGCCATGGGCTGTCTAGAAGCTACTGGATCCTAAAGCTAACAAATGTAGCCTGTCACCCGTGGGCTTGCCTATAAACTCCTGGGTCCTAAAGCTACCCGGCTACATTACATTGGGAATTGCGCTGGTGTGTCAGGTGAAAGTTTGTGTCTGTGAGAATTGGGGCAAGCCGCGCGGGGAGCGAAGGAGCGGACAGGGACAGATTATATTGGAAATCGTGGTAGCAATTAGCCAAGCATGCATGTTTCAAATATTCACCAAAAATCTACTTTTCATCTTACAGTCAACTTTTTTTCAGATTTGTGTACTAAACATTCTCAAGTGTCTTCATATGAACTTGTGATTGAATCAGAGTATCACTTTTTGAATGAAAAATGTGTAAAGCATTATTTTAGCGTTAGCGATTAATGCAATTTGCTTTATATCAATCATTTTTGAAGATATGAAGTTGCCTTTGCACATGGGGACATGTTGTAGTGTCTTCCACGTGCATACCAAGTTTGGTGTTGATATCTGAAATATTTGCTGAGATATGACTTCACTTCCTGTTTGAAAGCTTTTCTGCTGCATTTGAGTGGCTGTATCGGACAAACGGTTGTGAGGATCAAAATTCTGTTGGAATGCTTTTGTGAGGCTTTGTCTGAAGATCATCTCTGGTGATTTTGAAGAAGATTTGACAAACATTGTAGGAGTTGATGCCTTTCAAAGGTTTTTGATAAAACCGGAAATTGCGGAAAATCTATATAAATTTACGCCATAGGGTGTGTTGAATTCGTCTTGATCCAAGGAATCCAATGGTACCTCATTTTTGAAAATCGGTCAAACGGTTCAAAAGTTACAGTGTTAACAAAAGTCCAACTTTGACCCATTGGTGGCGCTAGTGTGGTCTAGTGGGAGACATGAAACTTGGTGTGAGTGAAGAAGGGACTGTCCTTAATGAGTGTGCCAAATTTCAGAAAAAGTTACCATACGGTTCTCGGGGCTGCCATTGACTCCCATTGCACTAGAATAATAATAATAATACCTACAATAACAATAGGTTTCCTCCTGACGGAGGAACCCTAATAATAATAATAAATAGTTATAATATTTGTCTGTATGGGCCTAACAATAGCCTAACCTTGACATGTCAGGCCTATCAATAACAATATGCTATCTATCTATCTATCTATATATGGTGGTGTAGTTGAGGGTGGTGGCGGCGGGCCGCGGGCCGCGCGCTGGGGGGGCCCCAACTACCCCTAACCAGCTTTGGGGGGGCCCAGCTTGCAAAAGTTTGAGAACCCCTGACCTAAAGGATATATTCAAGAGGATTTCCGATGCGGGACTGGTAGTCAATGCCAATAAGTGTCAGCTGGCCCGACCGGAGGTTTGCTACCTGTGGTATGTCCTAGGCCACAGGTGGGCTAGGTTGAAGCTGTCCAAAGCTGTCCACCGCCCACGACCAAGAAGGGAGTGAGGTCCTTTCTTGGTTTGGTTGGGTGGTACCGGCGGTTCATATCCAGTTTCTCCAGTCGGGGTACAGCACTGACTGACTTGACCCGCAAGAACCCTGATTTTGACCTGCCTTTCATGGTCCAAACTGATGCCTCTGGACAGGGGCTTGGGGCCGTGTTGCTGCAGGGTGAGAGGGAGGAGTGAAGGCCTGTACAATACATTAGCCGTAAGCTCTTCCCTAGAGAGACTAGGTACTCCACTGTGGAGAAAGAGTGCCAGGCCATTAAATGGTCTTTGGACACGCTAAAATATTACCTCATGGGTAAAGAGTTTGTGCTTGAGACTGATCACAGGGCACTACAATGGCTGCATCGGATCAGAGACAGTAATGCCCGGATAACACGGTGGTATTTGTCTTTGCAAACATACCGCGTCACTGTGAAGTACAAAGCCGGCAAAGACAATGTAACCGCGGACTTCCTGTCCCGCCTCTATGAAGAGGGCCAACCATAAGGAGGGGGGTGTGTAGCGCCGCGTTTCCTAAGCGCTTCCTCACCGTGTCCTAATGGCGGACACAACGGACTTTCGTTATACTTTTAACCGCCAACGGAGACTTCTACAGTCCGTATTGTACATCCCCACATATCTCTATGAACTGGCTTAGCTTGACTGGAATGTGTGGAAGTTATATCCCTGTTCTTCCGTTGTCTGTACATATAGAATATAATAATGTTCAAACAAGCTTGAATGGCTTTTTGACGCCATTGATTCTTCTTTTCCTGTATAAGGAAGTGCGCTCCCGTCCCGGGACGCATTTATGGTTTGGGTAGGTTGCGAGGATCACGGTTTCCGCCTCGCAAAATCAATTAACTATAGTATAAGGTTTCCGATGGTGAATCTGACCTATAACCATTATTATCAATATTGTGAAGGCCTGATTTAGTTATAATTATTATTCGTACCATTATAATGTTGTTTAATGTGTATTTCTTCTAACATATGATATTACCCCTGTGTTAGTGGTAGTATGGGCTAATTAGGGCTAGTTCAACCTGTTAAAAGGGTTAGCGTGGTAGTTGTTGGGATGTTTTTGTACTGAGAACTGCTTATCTCTATCAGCCTCAGAAGAGTGGGCAAATTCCTATGTGCTGTCTCAGTGTAGGGACGTAGTATACGACATTGTACTATTGACTGTACATATACAGTTTGTAAATATCTTTTTGTTTTCATTTATATCAGTCTTTTTGTTTATATTTTTCATTTTGGATAAAGCACTTGGTGGAGGACAAATACATTTGCAACCATAGAGTTTTTGTCTCCTTGCTGCCTTTTGTGCCTTCCCTAAAAGACTCTCGACACGGATACCCTTTGACAGGCCAGCACATTACCTTGAGGTAGGCCAGTCCGTTGTTGCATGCAACTCTGCTTGTTATTCAGGACAACAAAGAAGTGCCTGTCTTTCAGGAGGGCTCCAATGAGGTCTGTGAGTGCCAGGTCTTTTGTCATCTCCAAGATCTTTTTTTAGGAGGCAATGGTTCACAGTGTCATATGTGGCAGATAAAGCAACAAAGATGGCTCCTGTTACCAGTCTTTTCTGGAATCCGTCCTCCATGTGTTGAGTGATGTTCAGAAGTTGGCTTGTTGAAGATTTGCACGGTCGGAATCCGGCTTGTTAAGAGATGATGGCTGGTTCAGTAATAGGGGCAAGCCTGTTGAGAATCAAGCCCTCAAACAGAGCATCATGTCATGGTGGCATAGCACAGAGATTGGGTGGAAGCTCTTTGCATATGCTGGTTCTTTGCCTGGTTGGAGAAGGGCAATAATCCTGGTTGGAGAAGGGCAATAATCCTGGTTTTCCTACAGATCTTTGGGTTGTTTTTTGTCAGCATGCACTTATTCATCAGCTCGAGGATCCATTTCCTCATCAGAGGTCCAAAATACTTGATCGCTTCAGTGAAAATGTTATTCAGTCCGATGGCTTTACCAGTTTTAAGGGTGTTGATGCTGATATTCAACGGTTTAGTCTGTCCCATGGTTTGGGAGTGCTTTACTCGATCTACCTTTAGTCTTGGCTGTTTAGTGGTGGTTTACCCATTGATCGGCAGCTGGTGTTCAACTTGGTTGGCAGTGGTTGTATACTGTTGCTGAGTTGGGGTCGATGGATCGTTGATGATTTTTGGGATGAGGCTCCATGCTGTAGGTGAAATTGGTACCAGCCTCACATGGGAGTACCAGACTATGTAGGTAACTTACCCTGTGAGCAGGAGCCGGGTGAATGTGGGTGCAATTGTGTGTAAATCGTGATACCGTCTTTGCGAGGGCCACCAAGACACACTGGTGCTGTCCTTGCAACAGCAACAATATGTTGGTAATCTCACCCGATTGGACAGGCATCAACCATTCAACACAAAGGCAGATCAATTAAGTTGTAGTGTCCTCCACGTGGTCAAAAATGATAATCCACAAATCAGTCTCGTTAAATATATCAGTCTCATAAAATATATTATACTATCAATTTGGAACTCTGATTAATAATTAAATTAATAACTACAACCAAAGTTACCTTACTAATAGTATGGTTGAAGGTCATTAGAATTCTGAATAGAAGAGGTTGGCAACGTCCATTCCTGTGCAACATTAAATAAACCAGCGTATATAATCAAAGTATTTATTTACACAATGATAAGAAATAACACACAAAATGTAATCTAGCTAAATGTAACTAACCAATGAATTGAAGGAATAGGTGTATGTGTAATAGAGAGGGAGTATGTGTGTGAGCTTGTGAGCTCGGGGTTGCGCTGTTAGGAGCGCGCCAGAAAGAATGTGTGTGTGTGTTCCTTTGTTTGATCACCGTAGTTCCGCGTGCATGTGTGTGCACGTACGCGAACATACATGTGATGTGAACAAGGACGAGCCTATATGCAGCGCGAAGTTCGAGTATTCTCTTCGCGTGTGTGGCTATGTGAAGGCCAATGTATAGGTAATCGTGCGCGATTAAGATGCCATGTTAGAAGAGGGAAATGGTTAGTGATGCATGCAAGACCCGATGTGTCTGAGAAGCAATCCTAACGATAACCCTTAGATGGTGTGGGGAAGCCAACTACCACCTAACAATGAAAATATATAAACAGTTACGTTCGGTAAACAAAACATATGAAACACATGAACAATGGCATGTAAACAGTCTTATGCTTAGCCAGGTTGTGAATAGCTAGGATAGCTAAATGCCCAGTTAATGTCAGAGTTACCAGTCCTTTGGGAAAAGTGTTGTGCTGGTCCGACGTATATGAGGCAGAGAAGAGATGATGCTGTCCGTAGCTTGTCCTTGCTGTGATGTCTTTGTTTCACTGCAGTTTAGGTCAGAGGATTTGATCGCTCAGAACGTTGCAGTTTGCCTTCTGTTCCCGTTGTGTAGAGTTAGCTAGCAGGTCTATTGTTAGCTGCCTTTCCTTTGCAATTTAGCTAGCAGGTCTAATGTTAGCTGCTTTCGCTAAACTTACTTCGTCTCACTGAGCAGTTCGTTGACTGAGAGATCTTAGTCGTGTGTCGGCCGTAAGACAAAAGTGAGTGGTCTTTGTTGCGAGAGAACAAAGAGAGTTGTTCCTCACCGTGTGCAGGCGATGCCTGAGGTGAGAGAGGTCAAAGAGTTTGCTCCTCGCGGACGATGCCCGGAGGGAGAGAGGTGTAGAGGTCCTTGCCTGGTGGGCGCCGACAGAGAGAGAGGGTCACATCTGGGGAGATGCGGCTATTGTTCACGCTCAGGTGGGCGTGGTTAAGAAATGCATCAGGTTACATTTTTATGATAGGGGAAAGCTTACGTAGGTACCGGATGAAACATACGTAAGTTATTGATTAAAGTCAACCACAATGGACGAATTCCAGTGTACCTACAATGCCTTTTTGCTGTTTTTTGCCATATCAGTTGTCTCCAACAGGTTTTTCCACTTCAGCTGGCGGCATTCTGAAATGGAGGTCATGAGTCTCTCACCTACTCAGGTGGTAGTTTCAGCAAAGGGGTCAGATTCATAGAGCTTTTGGTATCGCTCATACAGTTCGGTACTGTGGATGCATGTGGTTGCATGCCCTTTTAAGGAGCTGGCGGGGCGTTTATGTATGCAAATTCAGGTGTACGAGAACGCACGTTCAATTTAAGAATCAGTACACAGCTAAGAACACTTTGGCGGTTTAAGAACATATTTCCATGCGTTCATGAATCTGGCAAGGATCTTTCTTAGGGTTGGTCTTACGAAGTTTGCAAGAAGATATTTAAGAAGACACTTAAGAAAATGTTCAAGAATTAAGTCCATTGTGCAAGCCAGGAACAGACACCTGGCAAAAGTGAAGTATGTAATGGTAGTGGGCCTTAGGGATGACGATGAGTCAGTGGAGATCAATCTTCTTGAAGACCCTTGAGTAAAATAAAATAAAACATATGTATGTTTGATAATGCATATGTTCTTATGAAAATGAAACATGCACAGATGTAGGCAATGTTATTCCCCAATGGCAGTAGCCTCTTTCAGATGGATTCCACACTTCACATTTTATTCTGTAACTGGCCTTCAAATTTCCCAGACCTCAATACTATTGAGCGTCTGTGGGAAGTGGTGGGGTCCACCTCACAATTTACATGATTTAAAAGATATTCTGCCAGAGACTACAAAATGCCTTTAGAGGTCTGGAAGACCTTGTTTTGGAGATGTGTGGGGGACCAACAGAATAGTAGGCTGGTATATACGAAGTGTGATCAGAAGGTTCAGAGGTTCACTGTGCCTATAAAAAGCAAAAACCGTCCCAGATTTACATTTTGCCGCCATCCCCTTTGAAGTAGTAACTTTGTGCAGTGATGCACCACTCCCAGCACTCCTGCCACACTTACAAACATGTCCTGTTCTTTAAGCGTATCCAGGAGGCAGTCTATATATAGGCCCAGTCTCTCAACTTCATGATCGCGCCTCAGATTCCTTTTTGATTCTATATGGCCCTCACACATGAAGCATAAGCATTAATATAAGGGCCACAGTTTCAACAACAATAACCATGTTTGATGTTATCGACAAAAACGGACAAATTAAAATGAACTTATTGATGTTTTGTGATTGTACAGTTACAAAGTTCAGTCCCTCTGTCAAGACAACCCGTTGCAAAGAACAGTAGGCAAGGTTTACCACTTTAGAAGTACGTATGTTAGAATAATGTCACCAGCTTCAATTAACTGTCTTCTGGCTTAGTGCTGATCCCAATTTTGGTTGTCTTCTACAGGATCAGATGAATTTGACAGAATTGAAGATGGCTTTAAAAACTAGTTTGTCAACTAAGATTTGGTGCTTGTTCAGGAGGTTGCAGGAAGCAGAGCAGCGGACCTCACAGCTGGAGAGAGGGATGACGAGGCTGCATGAGGAGATCCAGACGCTGAGGACTCAGAGAGAACAAGGCAAGCAATATACTGCCCAACTCACTCCTTTCCCCCTTTCCTGGAGAGCTCAGAATCACAAACTTGACCAGAAATCATTATGTAAAAAACTGAGGTGAAGTGCGCTTCCAGACCTCTAATTCCACAGGCAGAGATTTCTTGTACATACTGCACATAATAAGGTCCTTGAACAATTCATCGCCGTTCACTGACTGACCCTTGATTTTAATAGCACCTAAAATAAGTTTCAAACATGCAGTATTGGGACTGTATATTTATTGGTGTTTGAAGTTTCAATTCATACAAAAGAAAGTGTAATTTGATTTTTATTTTCGAGTGCATTTTATTCTGTTATCAGAAATAGTTTTGTCAGAAACTGTATGGATGTATGACTGTAGCAAGTTGTTAAATAATACGCTACCTAAACATACACTTTAGTTCTCCCACACATGAATTTAAATTCCTAAAATGTCGTATTTTCAACACGTAAGGTTAGATAGACGGCTATGTTAGCCTCAAGACATAATTTGTCCTCAATGTCAGGTTATTGGAGGCGGATCTGGTTGGTAACTGACATATTTTCAACATCAGTCAGTTAGATACACGTATTTCTTTATTAATAAACAGGTTGAACAGGTAATTTAAAACAAATGTACAGTGTAACTGCTACCAATCCTTGGTATACTCTTAGTTTCTTCTGACATATATGACAACTTCCGGTTTCAGAAAAAAAAATTATGTAGATTTCTGATGTACAAGTTAGAAAAAGGTAAATGACTTGTTTTTAATTTTGGTAATTAAATTGACAATCAAATAAGCCTTCCTTTTTCATTTTAGAGTTTTTCGTTTCTAAATGGAAACTTCAAACCCCAAAATGTGCACAGACTGGCCGAAAACTGTCACATTTGATTTAGTCAAAACTACTAAGATGTTTAATGGAAGGTTCAAGCTGGCAAAGTTCCTGGAACACCACTTCCTGGAGATTACAGAGTGCTGCAAAATGTGTATATGTCTGTGTTTGAATGGTATGGGTTGGTAAAGGAGGAGGACAGAGAATCAGAAGTGTAAATGTGTATATGTCTGTGTTTGAATGGTATGGGTTGGTAAAGGAGGATGACAGAGAATCAGAAGTGTAAATGTGTATATGTCTGTGTTTGAATGGTATGGGTTGGTAAAGGAGGATGACAGAGAATCAGAAGTGTAAATGTGTATATGTCTGTGTTTGAATGGTATGGGTTGGTAAGGGAGGACGACAGAGAATCAAAGGTCATACATACGTCAGTCAGGATAAAACATATTAGTGACACGCCCCGCCGTGCAGATAATCTCCCTTTTGCTTCCATAGAAATGCTAAAGTTTAGAGTCTAAACAATAATATGGGAAATATGATTATTAGGTCTGCATCATCGTTGCATAACCTACATATGACAACTGGAAAACTAGAAAAGACACATTGCTATTGCTGTTTTAGTTTCCTGTTGATTTTAGTGTGATTTTAGCTGCTAACGTGTGTTAATATGGTTCCATGGCAATGTTCCGAAAACCCATTATTCCGACAGCCCGCTGTTCCGAAATTTTGAGCACAGCAACGGGAACCACTATAGCCCTCATGCACATCCCAATGAATCACACAATCATATAAATGAATTTATTTCACAAGCATGAACTTTAATTCAGAATATTATTATACACACATGGCATTTGCATCGCGATGATACAAATATACTTTTATGATTGCCAACGCATGCATGCTTTGTCAGTGCTTGACAAGATATGTCTGATGTCCTGCGACAATCTGCCGGTGATTTCCTTCGCATGAGTGGTACCCCATATTCAAAACCAGAGTAGGCTAAGTTAACAAAATATTGCCTAGGAAAAGTTATATGCGTGATAGCCCGGTGAGCGTCTCTGCTGCGCTGCGCAAACTAAATGCTGTGTGTGTTTTGTGCCACTTAAAATATTTAAATTTTTTGCCAGGGGGACTATTTTTCGGAATATTGAGATTTCGGAATATCGGGCTTTCGGAACAATGGGCCGTCCCCGTTAATATGTACTCATTAGCTTGTGTTGACATGAAGCGGCACAGACACCCTGACGGTCTCTATCTTTTCCTATTATAGTTTTATCAGTTAAATTGAGGGCTGTAACATCAGCTAGATAACTAGCTATCATTTCATGCAAATGGAACTATTTCCCTAGCTATCTAATTAGCTAGCATAGCAACTACACAACCATACATAGCAACCACGTATGAATTATGTTGAATGGCTTCACATAGACATTAAACAAACCTGAGAGACAAGGGCTTACTCTGACATCAATGTAGTGAATGAAGAGGGAAAAGTCTATGGAGCAAAAACAGAGACTTTAAGCTTGCCATTGAAAAAAAACGAAATCGGCATTGATTAAAAAAAACCTAAACTGAAAAATAGAATACTGGCATTGAAACACCTGTATTGAAATTAACTTTGGGCGCTGGAAAGATGTTTTGATGTTTTTTTTTGTTTATTCTGGTGGGCGTTTTCACTTTGTTTGATGTCTAGTTGTCAATGTCAACTTGGCATGGAAGGGGTGGGGTTTGGTAGGCAGGATCAACAAATGTATGTTTTGCATAGATCCTGTGAGCAATCCCACAGAAGCTATAGCCATGCAGTTCAATGGGACTTCTCATTCACAATAATCTGCATCAATACTACCATACCTAGCTATCAGCTAAACTGCACACTGTAAGGATGGATTAGTGTTCAGACATCATGTATACTTGGTGAAAGATTGCCCCTCATTTTATGCTAAAAGCCCTTTACTCTTCTGTTTAGCGTTGGCTAACGTTAGCTTGTTATGGACTAGCAAACGTGATGAGGTAAAGCCAACTGGAGTAAAGATACATTTCTGGCATCATACCTGGGCCCTATTCCTCGTATGTGGTTCAACAAAGTCGATCAAATGTCCTATTAGCCAGTTTAAATGAACGCGATGATTGAGGACAGGCTATGTCCAAGGCTGATCCGCGCTCAAACAATGTCGTTAATTCGAACCAGACTTCAGTTATCAGGGTAATTGCACGTGCCCGTCCTACTTCAAAAGGGGGAAGCATCGATCACCAAAACCATGACTTTCTTACGGTACAATGGCTACTAAACTCACAGAAAGAGCCTCTTTTTTCTCCGCTACTGAGCAGGAGATGATCATGAACGCTTATGAAGAATACAAGACCATAATCATGGCAAAATCCAACACCGCCACCGCTGCGAGAGCAAGACAAGAAGCTGTGTATGGGGGGATATCTATGTATGTGTGTATTACGACAAGTGCGACAGTAGTACAGGTGGTAAAGGAGTTGTTTAAAAGAGTCGTTTAGTAATCGTAAGGTTGCTAGTTAGATTCCCCTCACCTCCTTACCAAATGTGTCCTTACATTTCCTTGTAAGTCGCTTTGAATAAAAGCGTCTGCTAAATGACTAAATTTATTAATAAGAAATTCAATAAATTGAAGCAGTGAAAAGAAATTGTGTGTATTTCTCTCTATTCTTATCATGAGTCCACCTTAATCATTTTCTACAATAATAATATGCTATGGTGTACTAATAACACTGCCATATAATTATGAGTGCTTTGTTCTCCGCATCGCCGATGCTACAAAAATGTACCACTCGCAAAAAAGCGCAAGGCTATGCATAGTCTGTGAGACAGTCAATGCTCGGCTGCAGCGTGTGGTGTTTGCAATGTATGGCTCGAGAAGGTCTTGTAAATAAATTATTCCTTGTCGGCAGAATCGATAGCGCTCGTATAGGAAGTCATTATGATGTGATAACGGATCTTGGCGATCTGGAAGAACTCTCTCCCTATGAAACGCTAATCTAACTAATATCGCTCCTTGGTCAATGGGATCTCTCAGGAAGGGAGCTGCCCTTTTTTCCCGGGGGTGTGGCAGGCTTATCCAGCTTCACTTAAATTAGCCTACGCTGGAGCAGGTTCAAGTTTATTGATGTGTTGCTATGGTGATTTAGCCAAAGTTGCTTAGAGGAACCGAAAAGGCGGACTTATGTTATCTTATCCTGAAAATGATCTTGGTAACTCGCTAAGCGAGGTACGAGGAATAGGGCCCTGGTCACGTGAAAACAAGTCATTATTTAGCGATAGTATCGATTACAGAAACACAGTGTTTCAGTGCACTTCAAGTGTACAACGGCTAGATCAATATAACTATACCATTAAGTCATCATTTGTATTAACTAGCTAACTACTTGCTATAAGCTGGGTAAGGTTAGTTAGTTTGTTCACTAATGGCAACAGTTGCTAAGGAAAGAAAAGTCCCACACCCACAGTGCCAAAGAAGTTGGCTGAAATCGTTGAAGACCGTACAAATACGTGGGTTTAATTAAATTTGGACCTGACACTCATTAGATAGAAACATGTTCTAAACTTGGGCATCGACGCCTGTGGACAACTGTATTTGCGTGGATACCTGAATCATAGCCATGTAGAGAGACACGGCTTTGATCTGAATTATGTATCGCCAGATGAAAAAATAAAATTAAAATAAACTAGAGGTGGCATCTATTGGTTTGCCAACAGGACAGTGTCTGTCTATGGAATTCCCATACCGCATATATAGCACTATGTTCAAGACTAAGATGATAAAATGATCCTTGAATGTATATGTGTATTTTTTATCAAGGACACACAATGTATGGACATTAATTCATCCTGAGTATCAAGTTAAGCTAGGTATCGTAGTATCGTTTCTCATCAAGTGTTAAATTATTGATGAAAATCTTTGTGGATGAGAAGTGCCATTGAACTGTTTTACGTCGGATTGTCTTCTTTTTACAATCCTTTTTACAATCTTTTTACAAAGTCCGGCCACACCCACGTTCAGAGATGCTATGCCCACTGAACCTATGCAAATAATATATCCCTCCCGTCAAGCTCCTCCCCTTCCACGTCGAAACAGAACCAGTCAGATGACATTGAAAAGTATACTTGCCGTGTAAACAAATCTGCACTGAAAAAGGCTGAAGAAACCAAAATTAAGAAACAAAGAAAAGACTGCCTTTGAAAAATCCCAAAGTGCCCAAAGTTAATTTCAATACAAATGTTTCAATGCCAATGTTATATTCTTCAATTTAGTGGGGTTTTTTATATTCCAATTTAGTTTTTTTCAATGCCAAGCTTTAAGTCTCTGTTTTAGCTCCACATCTATCATATATCCCATTTCTGTTTAATAATACACTAGCCCTCTTGGAAGATCCAGACAAAGAATGACAAAGAATGATACAAAATCTACCAATGTATTTTAGAGAGATATTCATTTGAAACTCCTCAAAATGACATAGACATCTTGCACCCTCTCTGGAAGGGAAAGCATAATGCATAGGCCTTTCTTCCTATAAATGAAATTGTATTACATAACCTGTCAAAGATATGATGCTTCATTACCAATAATAGTAGGATACTCTTGACCAGGACCAGTCGTGTGTGAAGGCGCGTCTTTATTCAAATAAAGGTTGGTAATTGTTCAAATAAAGACACTCCTTCACACACGACTGGTCCTGGAATGGAATAGATAAGAATAGTGTATGATCCCCAACTAAGTCTCCTAAATGTACATTCCTAACCACAGAGGGAGAGGAGCGTGTCATATTTTGTGTAAATCCTGAGTTATTCCAGTAGATCTGACTCAAGCCTTGAATTCCTCTGGGATATTTGGAACGTGTAGGGAGTTGGTGGTACAGTAGTTAGCGTCGCTGCCCTTCAAGTAGTCAACCTGGGTTTGATTCCCAGCCACTGCAGGAAGTGTAAGTCATCTTGGGAAAAAGTGTGTCCAAAAGTGTTTAATATCAGACCTTTCCCAGATATGATTAGTCATGATGTATCTTGCCTTTTCCATTAAACATCTTTGTATTCACTATTTTTGCTTGTTATTTGATTATGTTTTGTATTTGAAGAACTATTTATGAAATGACATAATTATTCATATTTTCATTTTTTGTTTTCTAAATTGAATAATGGATTGAATGAATGATACACAGATTGAAATGGAATGGGTCACCTTCTAACTATGGCTGTGCATAAGGCCAAATAATGGAATGGGTCACCTTCTAACTATGGCTGTGCATAAGGCCAAATAATGGCTCACCTTCTAACTATGGCTGTGCATAAGGCCAAATCATGCTTTCCATTTCCTCTTTAGTTCCCTTGATTTCTATCCTCTCCACTATACTTCTATCCTCTCCATTGCTCTTCCCCCTTACTCATAAGAACAAATACCTCCTGCTGTCACGCATGGGGAACTTTCATTACAATGCTGTCAGCTGTGTATGTGTATGTGTATGTGAATGTGTATGTGTATGTGTATGTGAATGTGAATGTGTAATATGTGTGATTGAATGTGTATGTGTATGTGTATGTGAATGTGAATGTGTAATATGTGTGATTGAATGTTGGGCTGTTCAGTGGGGCTGCTCTAACTTTGCTCTCTTTCTTGACCACAGGGCTGGGTGTGTGCCCTCCATCTCTTTCTCTATATGCTCACTGTGTGGACCCCCCAGGGGATGTAAGCCTGTCTGTGCTCCGCTCTCTGTCTCTGGCCTTATGGAAAAGCTCATTTGAAATATTGAAACATTTTCTCAGCCCTTAAATTATTTTGTGCAGGGGCATTTGTAAATTTGACCTGTTGAAATTTGGGTTTCTCTCAGAGTATGTCAGCGCCTCCTTCCTGCCATTACCCACTGGTAATACCCCTTCTCCGACATCTATTGATATTTCACAGAGTGAGACCTACATCCTGGTTATATCATCAACTATGTTTTGTAGATGTAATAGAGATAAGGTGGCTAAAGTCTGTCAAAACCAGGGGCGGAAATGTCTGATCACCTTTGAAGAGACAATATCATTAGTTTAGTGGAAAACCAAAGTACTGATGGTAGTGATGCAATATACCATGCGAGAGCACAAAACAGAGCTGTCCAGGAATCTCCCCTTGAGACATTTTCTACCAAACACACAAACATTGATAGATACTGGCAACTCACCTCCTCTTCTCTTTTTTACTAGGCAATTTACTAGGTTACAAGGAGTAAAGGGCTGTCCCAAAGATAATTCTATTTCATTTCTTTTTTTTTTAAACTTCTTTCATTCAACTCTACATACTGTATACAAATGATGTCTAACAATAAATCGTTTTGTAACTGGAATCCACTACAACAACAATAAAACATGCCTGCAAGCATCCATAACCGAGAGCAGAGTAATATTACTGACATTACTAAAGGATGGGGCGGCGGGCCAGGAGAGACGCAAAGGACAAGGCTTGCGACCGACTATTTGAGAGGGGGAATCCCTTCTCTTCTACGATGACACCAAAGATGGCAGGCATTGGGTTTGGTGTAATTGTTTGGCTACACATCTAAGACTGTTTGTCAAATACAGAGGACCAAGAGGAGGGAATGGAAGAGAAAAACTAAACAATATGGGATTAAGTGGCAGGGGCAATGAGGAATGGGGCATCTTTGGCAGTTGGGATTTTTGTCAGTGTATATCCTGGCGAGTCTTCTGCAAATCCCATGTTTTCCAAGGATTGTCTCCCGCTTATTAAAGGTCTATTTCCCACCGGTGGGAAAATAGTTTTTTTTTCTTGATGTAAATATGCCTTTAAAGCTCTATGAGATTTTGTCCTAGAATCGTAAAAAGAGCACGCCCAGAAACATTACATATATGCCACTTGTGCATCAATGTTTTTTAGTTAGAGGAAATGTACAAAAACATCAAGGCATGTCAGACTACCTAAAAAAGTCTAACAGGCCTTAGTCCCCAAAGGGTTAAATTCCATTTTATTTATATAGCAGAAAAACAATAAAATTGTCTCAAGGCGCTTTACAGAGCCTAGGGCCTAAAACCCCCTTAGAGCAAGCACAATGGCGAGAAGAACAAGGAAAAACTCCCTGTTAATCGGGAAAAACCTTAAGCAGAACTGCGGCACATAAGGGGGGGGGGGGGCATCTGCTTGTGGACGGCTGGGTATATTCTTATAAATCCTGTTTGATCAGTAGGACAGTCTCCAGACACAGAGCTATAGCCTTAGCAAGAGTTTTGTTGTCACACCAGGCAGATGTTTTCTTGTTTATTCTGATGTGCTTTTTCAATGACGATCTTTTCGTTGTTTCTTCATGTAGGCCTTTTTCAATGCAGGATTTTCAAATCAAAACATCTTTACAGTGCCCAAGTGTGAATGAGTGCTTGTGCGTGTCTCATCAACGTTAGTTGCGGCTGTTATCTTGCCCGTTCAGTAAGCTAACATAAACATTATCCTAATGGCCACTATAAGATAGCTAGGATAACAATATTTTCTTGTAAAGGGTTACAATAAAGTTATCAATCACACGGTCACTTCACAAAAGTTAGCTAACTCAACTTGGTTGCTGCTGTCTCTGAATATTATTATTTTGCTGAGAAGTCAGGTTTTTTTCCAGTACATGTTGAAGGATGCTTCTGAAAGATTCCCTTTTATCCCAAGCTGTCATAGCGCAGGCAAAAAAAAAGTCCAACTGCTACATGTAGGGGAAGAGAAGCCCACAGTCTGAAACCATGTGTGAGGTCCTTGCGTGCGGATGCCTCCCAAAAGTAAATGCTATCTGGGGGAGTTTAGTAGAATCCTTCATGGAGAAAGAAACCCTGATTGGACTTATTTCCCTTCCCTAGTCCATTTTTCAAGACTGATTATTAATATATTTGATTTCCTTGATTTTGAGAAGGGTAAGAGAAGAGAAGGCTTAGCAGGGCCTTACAATTTGCCACTGAAAGTAATCCTTTATTACAACTTGATCGTTGGTTGTCTAATTTTCAGATTTTTTAATATGAAATGTTTTAAATATAAAAAAATAGGGCTGTCAAAATAGCATGTTGATTTAAATTAATTAATTATAGAAAAATAATTTGTAATTTTTTTTAGATTACAACATAATCACACTCTGATGAATACATTAATTAATTTAAATCATGTCTGTGCTGCGGTAATAGTTCATATTTCTCCCACTGCGTGCTTTTGATGTGAAGCTACAACCATGTTTTGGGCTGTACTGGTAGCAGGGTGTTAGATCTACAGCCTCATCTTGGAATGATTTGTATACATCACCTCGTTTTTGAGATTGAGAAGGAGATTTCCAAAACTTCAGACACACTTTCAAAAACCAATGAAAATCCCCAATGGTAATTTGTAAAATATAACAGTAAGAAAAAAACTGTTGTTCAACTATATAACTTTTCTTCACCTCAGTTTCGCACAAGACACAGTTTTTTGGTGTAGTCTGTTAGTAAGCTGGGTAGTTTTAGACAAAAAACTGGGTTGGGTTAATCAGGAATAAAGTGTTCTTCCTTAAATAAAGTTCATTGAAGTATCTGTTGTTTGCCATTAACGTGTGGTGAACATCACACTGCCAAGGCTTCTTTACTCTGTCACTTCACGTCAATGGCAAATCTGACAGATTTTTGAATGATTTTCACGGCAAATTGATATATGCGATTAATTTAGTTGTATAAATTGTATATAATTAATCACAAAGAATGTAATTAGATTTACTTTTTAAAATCTTGACAGCTCTAGTAATATTATTACTACTATTACTACTACGACTACCACCAATAATAATAATACAAAATAATAAAAGTTACAGAAATATTGTTTATCAGTCCAGGATGCATACAAGTTTTTGTTTTTAAACCGCCCATACCAAGAACAATCAGTAGGTGGCAATAGTACTCCATGTATGGGTTTAGTTTATTGGGTAGTATATATCTGCTACAGTAGTGTGAGTTATTGAGCTACAACAGCTAAGGTTAATAAGGTTAGGTAGGTTGAAGTTAGCTAAGCTGTATTTGTCAATTCTGTAGCTAGCTAGCAATTAGCTACATAGCTAACCCTTTACCTAGCTAATATTTGTTAATGAACCAAAAACTGAGGGTTAATTAATTGCAGTGTACAAAACAGTGTTTACTGCATTGAGTGGTCAATGTAAAGACATTCCTGACGTATCTTTTGTTTAAAGTTAACTTTTTCACTACTATGTTACTTACTAAAGGTCACCCACCATGTGCGATGTTTCTGAGCGTTAACATGGCAAAATGCAAAAATCATTATATTGTGTATTATAGATATTTATGAAATTGCATATAATGTTCACAGTAAAATATTGTGATTTCCGCCCCTGGTCCAAACCCACACGTAGTTACAATTATTTACATAATTCAAGAATACTCTTGGGACAAAGCCAAATGGATAACTCTTTCAATTTGTCCCATAGGTTCGCTGGCCACAGGTGAGGTGTGAGTCATATCTCCTGGCGTGTGCTAGGGGGATGAGCTTCCAGCCTGGGAATGTCACTGCCGGTCTGAAGCCTCCCGACCTAAAGCTTTCATTCAGACACAACAAAGGTGATGATGACGCTCTTCGGCACCTTTCAAGGCTTTGCCAATCACTGCTAAGCAGGCGATACTAAGAGACCAACTTCAAACAGACAGAGCTGTAGTGGCACATTTCTACAGAGGACATGTGAGCACTGCAATCATTTTTGTGTGAGAAACTGCTGTTCCACTATGTCCATCGAAGTATTTCTGCTTGGGTTTTTCAGTTGTGTCAAAAGACAGATCTTGTCCAAACATCTACAGTACTTCATGTAAAAAAACAACAACAAAAACCCAGGAAACAAACAACGTATTCACCCAATCCGGGCGACCTTGATCTATTTTTAATAGAGGCATAAACAAGAGCCTTTAGTGGAGCTGGGAGTAATTAATGGGGTCTGGATGGCTTGAGAAAATCAAAACAGACAAACTTGAAGATATAAAATGGTTGGTGACTAGAGCCCAAACAATATAAGATTTTTAAGACCACTTTGATTTTGATATTTAATTATTTTAAAAAACAATAATAATATATCGGCTGATATTCATTTTAACACATAACATAAACAAATAATTTTTCCCAAACATTTAGTGTAGTGATCGAAGAGTTCTGACCAAGATAGGACATAATGTAGTTTAAATAATTATCTGGAAACAAAGGCTCTACTTGATGGACAAAAATATATAATAAAGTACAGGTATTGTTTTTTATGGTTGTTTGATAGTTATAAATATATAATAAAGTACAGGTATTCTTTTTTATTGTTGTTTGATAGTTATAAGCTCACACCTAATTTTTCACAATGACTAGCCTACTTTCCATATACTCACTTATCCAGTTTATTGCTTTTAATTCTATAGAAGTTACAACAAAACATTTTTCAACCACCATTTTGTCAATTTAAACTATGCGATAGGTTGCTTTGAATGAACACTGTTGTTAACACATGCAACAAAATTTGGGAGATGTATGAAGCCAAAACAGAGACCTTGAGTTTGGCATTGAAAAAAACCCACTAAACTAGTTTCAAGTGTTCAATTAGCGATGAAAATATTTTTTTGTAGATGAGAAGTGCCATTGAACGGGCTGACATGGGATTTTCTCTTCCTTTTTTAATAATTCCAATACATCCGGCCACGCCCACGTTCAGAGACGCGCTGCCCATTGGTTCTATGCAAATTATGTATTTCTTGTGCCTCCCATCAATCTCCTCCCGTTCCACGCCAAAACAGAGACAGTAAGTTCAAATTGAAAAGTACCGACAACGAAAAAAAGACATCAGAATAAACAAAAAAAACATAAAAAATCTTTTCAGTTCCTAAAGTTAATGTTAGTTAATTAAAAGTTAAGTCAATGCCAAACTGAAAGTCTCTGTTTTAGCTCCATAGAGATGGGCCATGGAGATGAATCAACCCTCTCTGTCATGTATTTTTTTTCAAAGTGCTCACTTTTATTGAGCTTACAATTTGTAATGCATGACTGTAACTGCTGAAGTTTAAATTGCGAGACTGAGAAACCGTGGCATTAGCTTTGTGGCTAACTAACTTAACAATGTAGTTTCTGTCAACAATATAGCCGGAATATGTTTGAGATATGATGAGGGAGGAAATTATAGAATATCCGTTCTGTTACTACCACTACTGTTTCACAAATAAACCAACAAACAAGTTAGCCGATAACCTATAAGTTAGCTGTTGTGTATGTTATGTAAGCTATGTAAACTATGAGGTAACTGGTACTGTACCATGGAACTGTGCCTGACAGTAACACCAGTTATAAGAGTGGGCCTGTTACACTGACACACAGTGTGGACTTCATTTATGTTACAGGATACATAAGCAAGTACAAGCAAGCATCCTCTGGTGTTAAAGACAATTTTTTAACAAAAATAAAGCTGTGAAGAGAATAATTTGAAATGGCAAAAAAAGGAACAAAACTTTCCTAGGCCACTAAGAACCGCAAGTGGACTATTGAAGACGGGAAGAAAGTCTTGTAAAGAGATGAATGAAAATCTTCACTTCATCACACAGGGCTTTTGTACACCTTCAAGTGGGTGAAAAGATTGTTTTTGAGCATGTGCCAACTGTCGAACATGAAGCAGGAGGCATGATGGTCTGGGACTCTTTTTTTAAAATCTAGAGTCAATGACTTGCACAGAGTGACTAGCACCCTACAGGTCTAGAGTCAATGACTTGCACAGAGTGACTAGCACCCTACAGGTCTAGAGTCAATGACTTGCACAGAGTGACTAGCACCCTACAGGTCTACCGCATTTAGATAATGACCAAAACGGAACAGGACATTGGAATAGGACAGACTTGACATTCCTTGCATAATGTTTTTTTCTTGTGGTTTTGAGGTTTTCTTGTGTAAGTAACTTCCCCATGGTATTACACACAAGTCAATAATGCAATCACTTTAGCACATTCTCAAACATATGACACATTGTTACCGTATAATAATTTGTACACAAAGTAAAATTAGGGCTCCCATTTTGAGTGGTGTAAACTCTGAGGATCTTAAAGTTGATCAACTGGTGGCTCAAATTTTGGCTTTTATTTCATAAAAGAGAGCATTGTTTGTTGTGGCACATTGGTAGAGGGATGTTAAAGAAGGGAGAACAAAACAAATATTATTCTCATGACTCCACCCCTGATTTCTGTTTGTGTTCTTTATTGTGAACTGTGATTTTATTTATAGAGTTGCATATCCAGGCCACTAGAAGGTGCTTAAGGGAGTGATGGGAAGTAGGCTTAACTGCAGAATAAACCATGCAGGGAACAGTTTGATGTGATCCGTTGAATCCCATCATATGTTCATAAGATCATGTGTATTCTTCAACCCAATATGCTAGCTTAGAAGCCAATACAATGTTAAAGATGTTAATGTTAAAGAGTTTTATTGAAATTATGTATTTCCTGTTAAACACGTGTTTGCTGGGAAATGGCGCTAGGCACTAAGGCTAGGGGATTAGCCCCGACCGTTGAGAAGTGACTGAATCTCACTTCTACCATGATGATGAAATAATGAGTTGCATTTCAAACGATGCCTAGACATTCAAGTAGTAGGATAACAGTCTAACAATGGCTGTACAAGTAATGATGTTCTGAACATATATTGTCATATGGACAACTAGCATAGTCTCATGCATTAAATGAATAGGCCTACAGCTTAAGGACAAGAAGGGCCATGTATTAGTTAAGCAGGATAAGCTGTAATTACGGTGAACATGGGTTAGCTTGTTAATTGATTTGATGCATTTCATGTGTTATGTTACTAACGTGCTTTGTTTAGATGTGATTTCAGAGTGAATATAGTTTATCTTGCTGATAGTGTGTTGTTTCGAAGAATGTACCTATCATGTGTGCCCTGTTAAGCGAATGACTCAGAACACCAGATGCATTTTTGGAATTGATTTAATTCTTGTTGTGGTTAATGTTTTAACAGAATAAAGCATGCAGAGAAAATCCATTGCCACGGTTTGAAATGTGCTTTCTTGAATTCCATCACAGGGGTACATGTCACAGAACCTGGCTTTGACCCGGGTGCAGCAATAACACCAATATCTGTCTTCGCCTCATGAAGCCTGTTTAGTCAAAGTGGATTAATTTGATCAATTACCACATCGACATACATAGCTTTCACTTTGTCATTTACTTTTGAATCTGCACAAATTTATGAATTGTATAACTTGAGCATTCAAGACTGATGATAATTCTGCTACCATAGACTTAGAGACTCAGTCAGGAAAAGTCTGAGTTTAAATA
Organism: Clupea harengus; assembly: GCF_900700415.2. NCBI lineage: Eukaryota > Metazoa > Chordata > Actinopteri > Clupeiformes > Clupeidae > Clupea > Clupea harengus. Next base: position 4,354,805 of record NC_045159.1, on the reverse strand, counting down.
TCCTCAACTAAGCATCTTAAGCGTATTTGCAAATATATGTCTCCTGGTGTGAAAAACAAAGCTGGTCACTTTCATCACTGGGACTGTCTAACTGGTGTGTGCACAGGCCCTGCGACACGTACTGGCATGATAGGAATGAGACTCACAGCTGGCTTATCTGTGGTACTTAGAAGGTGAAGAGCGAGGGGCTGTCAGTGTTGGAGTAGGCAGAGTGGGATACAGACTTTCCTGTGGCATAGCAGCAGGAGGAGGGGCTGTGGGCGCAATAGCGTCCTGCACGGCAGCAATCTGCCTGGAATGATGGCGCATGCCATTTATCTCGGAAGTCAGAGCCGGGAATGACGTCATACCTTATTTGACCGCGTTCCAGTCAGGGATGGATTAACGAACGGGCCCATGAGCTCAAGGGGCCCCTAAGCCAGAGCCTCTGCGTGAAGTCGCTGTTATGTATCTCTTATTTGTGGTTGAAAAAGGCATATTTTGTTCATTTGCTAATGGCTTTAATTCAGTGTACCTGTGCTGTGTTAGAAAAAGTGCAGCGCCAGGGGCGTAACTATACAATGCAGGCAGCGCGGAAGGTTCATAGGCAAAGAAGACCCTGCTTTCTACGTTTTATCGAACATTGGGACGTCAAAGTGTCGCTAGTTTCATACGACAGTGATCAAGGATGATATATTATGACCCATTGGTGATACCTTATGCAGACCTGCCAACATACACGATTTTGGCGTAGCAGATCCGATTTCCAGGCCCCAATTACGCTGCTACGCTTGACTTAAATATCCTACGCATTACCCAACAAATCGATATCATTCATCTAGCAGGCAGCCACGTGCATGTGTTGACATCCAACCAGCCCTAAAGCTCACATATAAGCCGTATTATGATTCGTCCCTTGCGTAGGCAAAGAGCCAATAGGTTCGGGGTACTTTATTATTTTTAATGCCGTCACTACTTTTACCAGGATGCTATGCTGTTTTGTAGTTTAAGGATTCCCGCGGTTGATGAGGAATTCTATACATGTAGACCAGTAACGTGCAGTGAGGTTCGTGGCTGGTGATCTTTCAGAGTCAGATTTACAAATATATAAACCCAATAGAGTAGCTTAAATCACCATTCAATTTGCAACTTGCACATCGACTAAAGGTTGTTTTTCATATTTCATATCAGCATTCTTATCAACACATAGGTAAGGTACATACAGTTGGCAGCTGCTAGCTTGTGATGAACTCGAATATGAACTATTTCATACGAAGTTGTACAGGCACCCTGAGGGTTTCTACCTTTACCCATTATAATTGTTTGAGTTAAATCGAGGAGATTATAGCATCAGCTAAATAACTAGCTATCATTTCATGCAAATTGAACTCTTCCATTTAAATCGTTTAATGATATTTAAAGTTTCCTTAGCTAGCTAGTTATCCTAGCTAGCATAGCAACTACATAACCATAGCAAACAGGAAACACAACCTTAGCTGCAAAGTTTAATTTCTCAAAATCAGCTCACCAATAGACAGCAGTCTTGGGTTCAAAGTGATCACAACCTCTTGTATGATGTTAAATGGCTTCACATAGACATTAAACAATCCTCAGAGAAATAATGTGAAATCAACGGAGCAAGGGCTGATATCAATGTAATGTTAGCGAATGAGGGGTGAGAAGCCCCCCCTCCCCCTTGTTAATATTCAGGGGTGCAAACTCGTCACCTTTCGGCGAAATTCGCCGTTTTTGATCCAAAATAGGTCATTTGTGTGATTCGTGTAGATCTGCAATAAAGATATTTTTTTGGGGGGGGGGTTGTCCTCCAAGTAATCTGCGAACGCAAGCTGTCATGAATATTTTTTTCAAGCTTGTTCGTTTGGCCAAATCCATGTCACCATGACAGGCACGCTTTTTATTTCGGGTCTTCTGCCTCGAAGCCGTAATAGAAAGGTTGTATTACAAGACATGTCTTTCGGGTGAAAGCATTGGTTTCGGGCGGCCTTTTTAATATGGCATTTACGGTAACGTGTGACGTTGGTACGCTGCAAGAACGTTATACTATCTAACGTAGGCTAACGTGCTAATGGAAAAGATAGACACAGAGATTGTTTCGGAGTCCGTGGAAAAGTGTCGAGGGGGAGGTAGACGCTATCGTGGACACGAAGTTTTTTTTTTTTTCGCAGGAGTTTGTATCAGTGAGTGTTTTTCGTTTGCTTTGGAAGCTTTTTGTTTGTTTTGGTAGAGCGAGGGTGTCGGTCCGACGGCCGTCGGCTGGCCGGCACTTTTGCTTTATTTTTCTTTCATTTGGCGGTAATATGCCAGGCTCTATAAGGAATAGTGAAAGTGATATGGATGTCGAATCTCAGGGTGCTGGGCGCGGAGGGGCGAAAAAGAGAAAGGGAAGTGGTGGTGGTGGTGATAATGGCGACGAAAGCTTAGCTAGTAAAGGTAGAAGAATGGAGGAGGACGAGTTTAAAGTTTTGATGAAATTCAATGAGGATATATCTAAACATGACATTTCCAATCCAATGCGTCTAACCAAGCTGATAAAAGAAGCTGTTGGAGAGGTGGTATCAGCAAGGTATATAAGCAACAATAGGATCATAGTGTTTTGCAAGTCTAGCCAGCAAAACAGAAGGCTTTAAGTTTGAGTAAGCTAGGGAAGGAGGATGTGGAATGTGTGGAGGTGGGAGTAAGAGATGGAACAAAAGGAGTCATTACTGGTGTCCCTATGAATATTTCTGAAGAGGTAATGAAAACCTGTATGGAGGGAGGGACACTAGTGAAGGCAACACGATTTCACACTACCAAGGAGGGTAAAAAGGTTCCAAGCACAACGATCTTGCTGCAGTTCAGTGAACTGCAGCTTCCTAAACGTGTGATGATTGGATATGTTTGCTACCCAGTCAGGCCATATGTGCCGGCACCGCTCAGGTGCTTTAAATGCCAAAGGCTGGGGCATGTCGCAGCAGTCTGCAGAGGGGCAAGGAGATGTTGTAGATGCGGAGGAGATCACGACTATGGACACTGTGGGGAGGGAGTGCAGCCCAGATGCTGCAATTGTGGTGGGGCACATAGCGCAGCATTTCAGGGTTGTGTTAAACAGCAGGAGGAACAGGAGGTACAAAAATATAGGGCAGTTAACCAGGTGTCATATGCAGAGGCTGTCAAACAGGTTAAAGCAAAAGAGCCTGCAACCAATCAGAGGGTAAATCAGAAAGAGGCATCAATGCAGGGTGAAGTACAAGGCAGGGGCGACTCCCCAGTACGAGTGGATACAATGCAGGTGGCTAAGACAGATTTTCTAGCTTTTATAATTAAGGTTATTAACTGCTCTGCCCAAGCAACTACACGTACAGATCGCATCAGGATAATAATGCAAGCTGCAAAGACACATTTGGACATGGCTAGTGTGCCTGTGGAAGAGGTGATGAAAAAGCTATCAGAGGGAAATGTTGAATCATCACAGCCTGAAGGATGACAGGAACCCCATTAACCATATTACAGTGGAATGCTAGAAGCCTAGTGGCGAATGGGCAGGAATTTAAGAAATTTGTATATGATCTACCTGTTTTACCTGACGTTTTATGTATACAAGAGACATGGTTAGTCCCTCACTTACAGTTTGTAGTCCCGGGTTACACGTCAGTACGGAAAGATAGGAGGGAAGGGCATGGGGGTGGATGTTGCACCTTTGTGAAAGAGGGTCTACCATACAGGGAATTAATAGTGGGTGATAGTGAGTGTGTGGCGGTGGAAATGTGGTGGACAAGAGGGGATAGTGTCATAATAGTTAATTTTTACAATCCCTGTAATGACCTAACAGTGGAGTATCTGGAAAGAGTGGTGCAGAGAGAGGGTAAAAGGGTTGTGTGGTGTGGGGATTTCAACGCACATAACTCTCTGTGGGGTTGTGATGTCACAAATAGGAATGGTGAAGTTTTAGAGGAGTTCATGGACAATGAGACACTTGTATGCCTAAATGATGGGCGAGGCACCAGAGTGAATGTTAGAACTGGAGCACTATCAGCTCTGGATCTCACATGTGTATCCAGTACATTAGCCGGGTTAAGTGAGTGGGATATACTGGAGCATTCCACTATAGGAAGTGATCACTTCCCTTTAATTTGCAAAATAGCTGTAGAAGTAAACAGAGAGGTGAATTGGTGTCCGGGGAAGTGGCATTGGAAAGAGGCAGACTGGGAATTGTTTAATGAAGTTTGTGAAACCAGGGTGGGCCAGGTACAGATCACAGGAGAGGTCAATGACATGGCAAGAAGCCTATCTGATGTGTTTTTGACTGCAACTGCAGCTGCAGTACCCAGATCCCAAGGGAGAGGTAGGAGGAAGATAGTACCATGGTGGACCAAGGAGTGTACTGAAGCAATCCAAACACGCAATAAAGCATTTAGGGTGTTGCGAATTACGCTCACCCCTGAGAAAGTGGTGGAATATCAGAAGGCAAGGGCCAAGGCTAGGAAAGTTATTAAAGATGCAAAAAGGAAATGTTGGAGGGAATACTGCAGTCAACTTGGAACATATGTCCAGATAGAACAGGTGTGGGGTATGGTTAAAAAGATGATGGGGGTATTTAGAGGGAGATCTATTCCTGTTTTGGTTGAGGGAAATAGTGTGGCAAGCTCAGCAAAAGATAAGGCAGAGCTATTGAAGACTGCATTTGCCAAAGCTCATAGCACAGATAACCTGGAAGAACCGTTGGTGGAGCGGAGACAAGCAACCCTGAGAGAGTGGGGAAATGTATGTGAAAGGCAAACAGATTGCAACAGCATTATGGATAGGGATATCACATTATTTGAGCTTAAATGTGCCCTCATCAATACCTCCAATACTGCGCCAGGTCAAGATGAAGTGTGCTACATAATGTTGAAGCATGTATCTGATGAGGTGCTTAAAAAGGTGGTGGAAGTATTTAATAGAATATGGTCAGAAGGAAAGGTGCCAGATGTGTGGAAGCATTCACTTGTCATCCCAATAGCCAAGCCAGGGAAAGACCCTTCAAAGGCAGCTAGCTACAGGCCTATTGCTCTTACTTCTAACATGTGCAAACTGATGGAGAGAATACTGGTTAACAGGTTAACATACTTTATGGAAAGCAAGGGTCTATTTGCAGGATACCAAAGTGGGTTTAGGAAGGGGAGGTCTACGCTGGATGCTATGATTAGGCTTGAGACTGACATTAGAAAAGCCTTAGCAATGAAAGAGGTTCTAGTGGCTGTCTTTTTTGACATCGAGAAGGCCTATGACATGTTGTGGAAGGAGGGCCTCATGATACAGCTTAAAAAGCTTGGGGTGGGAGGGAGGCTATTTAACTGGATACTGAGCTTCCTATTTGGGCGTACAATTCAGGTGAGGGTGGGGGCAGACGTGTCTACAGTGACTGAGGTGCAGAATGGCACGCCCCAGGGCAGTGTTATCAGCCCTGTGTTGTTCAACATCATGGTAAATGAGGTGTTTAGGAGGGTAAGCCCAGACATAGAGGTCTCACTATATGCAGATGATGGGGCATTGTGGAGGAGGGGAAGGAACATTAATTTTATAGTCAGTAAGATCCAACAAGCAATTGAGGCAGTTGTAGGATGGGCTGGTGACTGGGGATTCAGATTCTCAGTGGCAAAAACTTACTGTGAATTCTTCACAAAAAGGACAGTTGCTGATAATGTTAAACTGTACATGTATGGGGAACCACTTGAACGAGTTGAGGTTGCCAGGTATCTAGGGCTTTGGTTTGACAGAAGGCTCACATGGAAAGCACATATTGACAAATTGGAGACAAAGTGCAAGAGAGTATTAAATGTTATGCGATGTCTGACAGGGATGGAATGGGGGGCAAGCCGATCCTCCTTAATGACACTATATTATGCCCTCCTGCGTTCAGCAATAGATTATGGTAGCTTTGTCTATGGATCTGCGTCTGATTCTCGACTCATGAAGCTGGAGAGAATACAGTCACGAGCGCTGAGGCTTTGTTGTGGAGCACTTCAATCCTCCCCAATAGTGAGTTTACATGTTGAGCTGGGGGAAATGCCTTTAGCAATCAGAAGGAAAAAGCTGTCCCTAGCCTACTGGTCAAACCTGGAAGGCCACAATCGAGGGAATCCTGCAAAAAGAGTGATAGAGCCATGCTGGGAGTACGAGGCCAAAAAGGCAAGGGGTTTGGGTGGAGGGTGAGGGAATGGGTACAGGAAGCGGGGTTGAAAGAGGGAATGGTTAGTCCGACAGTAGCCATGTCACCAGTGCCACCATGGTTGTTCCCCATGCCTATAGTGGACATGAGCATATTGAAATATGCCCAGGAAGAACAGGAGAAGCAGTACGTGGCTGGGTACGCACTAGACCACATTGGGTGTACATATACTAGACCTGTCCAGATATATACTGATGGATCAAAGGACCCAGAATCTGGGAAAACTGCAGCTGCCATGGTTGTGAAGGGGATGGGTGTCTGTGCCTCCTGGAGGCTGACAGATGAGGTGTCTGTGTACACCACAGAGCTAATTGCCATCATTAAAGCACTAGAGTGGGTTGAGGAGACTGGGCAAGAGGAGGGGCTTATTTGCTCTGACTCTGCAGCAGTGTTGGGCAGTATACAGTCATTTAGATCCTGTAGAATGGATTTACTGAATGAAGTCTACCTATGCCTATATAGGCTGGAGCAGAGAGGGGCCTCTGTGACTTTCCTGTGGATCCCAGCCCATGTGGGGATATGGGGCAATGAGAAGGCGGATGGCCTAGCCAAGAAGGCGCTAGAAAATCCAGAGCCACAGGTCAACACTAAGCTTGGGAGGGGGGAGGTAAAAGTTTTTATAAGGAGGGCTCTGACAAAGCAGTGGCAGATCCAGTGGAATACAAGTCCTAAAGGCAGGCATATGTATGCAATACACAGAGAGGTTGGGAGAGAAGCCAGAGTTAGAGGTTGCAGGAAGGATGAAATAGTGGTCGCCAGGCTGAGGATTGGCCATACCCGGCTGAATAGCACCCAATACAGGGTAGGTGGGACAGACACAGGAAATTGCATGTGGTGTCCAGGCCAAGAGGAAACTGTGGAGCATGTATTGCTCGTCTGTCCCACCTACCAGGGTCACAGGGAGCATTGGAGGGAACAACTGCAGGGAGCTGGATGCTCGGGATTCGGTCTGGCTGAGGTTCTGGGGGAGGGAATAAGGCCAGGGGAACTGGTCAAGTTCCTCAAAATAGCAGGGCTATACAAGAGAATATGAATATCCCTTTTGGTATTATTATTGTTATTTCTTTTCTTTGTTTTGTGTTACTGAGATGCCCAAAACTGCAATGTTTACAGTGATCTGTAGGTGGCAGCATGCACCACTACGTGTAACCTGCCATTAAAGCGAAAGAAGAAGAAGAAGAACGTGCTAATGTCAGACAGTTGGCTGACAGACGCCTCGCAAATCACATCAACTATTTTTGCTGGTTACAATAACGGTGTTATCGGATAGTACAGTGTCTTTTTCTCTGTAACTTTTGAAAAATCTAAGCGTGAAAACGCCGAAAAATGTACATTTACTTAAAAGACATGGCCGTCAGCCGTGTTTGGTCCGGAGTTTAGCTGCTAAAGTTATCTTCTGTCCTGTCGTTTGAAGCAAACCCTTTAGCTCTGGCATTGGTCTCCCATTATGTATTTATCTATCACTTCACTGGATTGGAAGTCCATTTTCCAGGCTATCGCACGCCCCCTTCATTGAGGCAGAGGTTAGGTTTGCCTCCCCTATGTGCTTTTTCACTGTGGTTTTATGACAGATCAGCAAGACTAAATTGCTTCTTCACATACGTGAAATACATTACATTACCTATTATATGGATACAAACGACATATAATAAAAGTGTCTACAAATATTTCAGTGATGACAAACAATGAGAAAGCAAAAGTCATGCGCTCAACCCAGTGTGTGAGGGATTACACAATCTGAGATGAGGCGCAGCTCGTCGCTGCCTCACCTCGCGAGTCGCCTCTGTTTGAACAGGACATGGTCAAATTCAGCGATTTTGATTATAAAGATGATCGGAATCATACAAAAAAAATTATTTAAAGCAAAGATCAGTAGATACATATTAATATTTATTTTATCATTATTTGTTTTTTACTTTTCATGATGACTTTTACTTTTCATGAGGTATGTGTATGACCCGTTTTCTACTGCCGGGCGCTTCACTGCAACTGAACAAACTTACCACTGTCCTATTTCAGTTTGGTTTCAGAATGAGAGAATTTTAGGAGGAGGATGCCATTACTGTGGCTCAACTAGGAGTAGGGTTGGGTACCGAGAACCGGTACCAATATGGAACCGGTTCCAATACAACCGGTACCTACCCGGACCGAAATGCAACGCAGATTTCGGTGCTTCATTTCGGTGCCTGAGCCAATTGAACACGGTCGCTAGGCAGATTCTGTGGGGCACATGTAAAACTGCCCCAGCTCCCAATGTAAACTTTGTCCTGTGTCGCTCACGCTCATTGGTGTTTTCATAGCAACAGTCTTATGACAGTGAAGAGCAGGCAAGCACAAACAAAACTAGCCATCAACCTTTTAACAGAGAAAATACCGAAAGGTAAACGGTCAAAAGTGTGGCTGTATTTCGCACAAAAAGATTCAAACATCGCGACGTGCAGCAAATGCAACAAAATAATTGCGTGAAAAGAGGGGAGAAAAGGCAAGTCAACGGCAGATCAGCAACCGAAGACTGAAAAATATACGGAGATGACAGCTAAACTACCAACGGTAGTCTCTTAAAGGGGCAGTACACATTTTCTCGTACTCAGTGTGTTCAAGTAACAAGATTAACTATAAACAAGATAGAAAAGATAGGTATAAACTAATCATAAAATGGTGAAATTTCATGAAATCAATGCAAACAAAAAAATACATTTTTGTATTTATTTGTATTTATTTAAGTATAGTCTAAACTTTTGTTAACAGATCATATATCATTTAAGTTTTAAGTTAATCCAATGTTTTGTATTTATTTATATATATAATCTACTTTAAACAGTTCATATATTTGGCAATAAAAAAAGCCTTTCTTAAATGTCGTCAATCGTATTTTTTTTTTTTTTTATAAAAGTATCGGTTCCGGCACCGTTTAGGCACCGGTATCGTTTTAAAAGTATCGGTTATGTACCGGTATCGGATAAAAACCAAACGATACCCATCCCTAACTAGGAGTCAGGTGCAAATGGGCCTTGTCCTGACAAGCTAGACTCAAAGAGTAATGTAAAGGGAACAGAATATGTGTTCCCACTGTCACAGTTTTTCAAGAACACGGAGAAGCTAGGCCATGCCTGATGCAGCCTCTGTTGATTTTCTGTTCCTATAGTTGGCCCTTTTTTTTTGCTTAATACCTGATGAAGATCTGTGACGTAATGTGCTTTGGTGAAGTAGACTGGAGTGGGTGGTCGGGAGGGTTTTGGGGTGGGTGGTTGGGTTGGCCTGTGCCCGTGCAACATTCAACACAGGAATGTTTATGATGAAACTGTAACCAGAGCACAAAATTGTTTACAACAAAGTTATTCATAGATCTAGCCTAATCATTTTGTTGTCAAAGTGCACCAGATTGATGCATTGAACTTTAAAATTTGCAAAATGTTCTTATATATAAAATATATTCCCCCGGGGAGCATGCCCCGGACCCTCCTAGGGGGTTCGCATCGTTGTCACCTTTTTCATCCCTGATGAGTTTGCACCCCTGTAATATTTAGTCTCCGGTGTTCGTCCAAAGCCAAATCAATTCTTGAGGTTCCAAAAAGCAATTTGGCTTTCAATCCGAGTAGTCGATCGTGTTATCTTCTGTCCGTCGTTTGAAACAAACCTTTTAGCTCCGGCATTGGTTTCCCATTATTTATCACTTCACGTTTCGATTGAAAATCTAGTTTCCAGGCTCTCGCACGCCCCCTTGATTGAGGCAGAGGTACTGTTTGCCTCCCCTCTGCTTTTTCACTGCTAAATAGGTTCTTCACTACGTGAAATACATAGAAGGGACATATAATAAATGTGCCTACAAATTTCCAAAATTTCCCTCGGGATGAATAAAGTATCTATCTATCTAAATATTACAGTGGTGACAGACAATGAGAAAGCTAAAGGCTCATCCCAGTTTGTGAGGGATTGCACAATCTGAGATGAGGCGCAGCTCGTCACTGTCTCACCTCGCGTATCTCCGTTCTGTTTGAACAGGACATGCGCAAATTCAGCGATTTTGATTGTAAAAATCAAATGCTTAATAATAATGCTTAAAATGATTGTAATTATACAGAAATTACATTTGTAGCACAGATCAGTAGAGAAATATTAATATTTATTTTAGGTTGAACTCTAATGTTGCTCTAATGTTCAGTGCTTAGTGACCACCGTCTGACACTACAGTGTCAGTACTGTATTTGGTAATTCAGTATTATTTCATGTGTTTGGGTAATAAAATACCTTTTTATGTATGTCTGTGTATAATTGTGTGGAACAGTACAGGGAAAAGAAGAATTATACACTCAAAATACTGCACTTTTTTGCAGAAAAACATGTCCTAATATGACCTAGATTGCATCTCAGATAACGTAAAGTCTCTGGCTTCTCCCCCGGCCTAAAACAGTTCCACCTCGCTCTGCTTGGCTTGCTACTACTTTCTGAAACACAATGTTGGCAGCTCTGCTTATGTTATATATTCCCTCAAAATGGCAAACCTGTCTCTGTCATGGTATTCATAATTTTTAGGGGGAAATCGTCAGTAACAATCTATAAAACAATGATATGCTTATCGTACATACACTATAGAAACTATTAAAAAGCTGATTCAATTAAATGAATAATTTCTTATTTAATTTGTTATTTTTGTCATATACAGATATGCAATGATGATTGCTGGGTAATATGTATCTTGTTCGCCAATGTCAAGTCTCTATTTGATCATGTGACGAGACGATACGATATAGCTAGTTTAGGCGCAGAATCTGAACGTCAAGACCTACACACACGCACAGTACACTTGCCAAACGACGCCTTTCAAACATAAAAGTGATTTGCTCTTTCAATGGACAGAATAGCCAGCCCATTCAGCCTCTCCTGCCCCATGCTGCTCAGGTAGGTCTTAATCAGTTTCAATTTGGAAAATAATCACTCGGCTGTTGCCCTGTCACATGTAATGTCAGAAACAATAGCAGGGCAGTGCACCGAAGGTGGATGTTACGGAGTAAACTTTGACCTGTTTACTTTCCCAATACAATAGCCAAAGTATCTAATTCGACCGTTAAATCCAACATTGTTGGTAAAATATATATATACGCCTAATGGTGTTTGTGTGTGCGTGCGTGTTTTGCGAGTTCCCAATTTTTTTTTTTCGCGAAGGAGGGGGTGGCTTTAACATGTCCAGGCCCAGGGGCCCGTGGTTTCTTAATCCGTCCATGTTTGTACTTGAGGCCTTTTGCGGGCATCTGTGGTAGTGGGAGCACTGATGGTCTCTTAAAAAATCGCCTGATATCCATGGCTAATTAAACCATTCCGAACAGGGGCCCGTTCGTCGTAGGGTTGAAGCTAAGTTAATCAATTGGCCTTTTAGCCCGTTAAGATTAGCGAGCTGATTGAGAACAGCAAATATCGGTTCGTTAACGGCTGATCCGCATCCAAATCATGTGGTTGGGAGCGTGCCTATGTTCCCACAGCCCTATGTTCCCACAGTCCAATGTTCCCACAGCCCTATATTCCCACAGCCCTATGTTCCCACATTTCGAAGAGCTTTTTCAAAATAAGGTCTTATGTTCCCACATTTCTAATATTCATTACAAAATGAGGGCCTATGTTCCTACAGTTCATCTAACTCTAAGCTATAACCCTAGCCCGCGGGTGGGTCCGCGATTTTTTTCAAAATGGCGATTTTTGTACCTTTTTTTTTTGCAACATGAACATGCAAATCGACTGTATAATTGTGGAGGAATTGATCATTTACTTTAGGCATGCATTTGTAGGTGTTTTTGTCCCGAAAACGGCTGGGGCTTAACAGAAAATGTGGGACCATAGGGTTTAATTTTCAGAAAAATCAAGAAATGTGGGAACATAGGGCTGTGGGAACATCGGGACTAATTTTTCAAAATAAATCTGGGAACATAGATCTGTGTGAACATAGGGCTGTGGGAACATAGGGCCTAATTTTCAAAATTGTCAGTGAAAAAAAAAATCCTTAGAAATGTGTGAACATAAGGCTGTGGAAACATAGGGCTGACCCCATGTGGTTAATTTCAACCAGGCTAAATTTATCACGGCTATTGCGCGTGCACGTCCTACTTGAAAAGGCAGGAAAGGTCGATCACCAAAACAATGATTTTCTAACGGTATAATGGTTCTAAACTCAAAGAAAAGGGCTCTTTTTTCTCCGCTGGCGAGCAGGAGATGAACATGAACGCTTATGAAGAATACAAGACCATAATCATGGCAAAATGTAACACCGCCACCGCTGAGACCGTGAGAGCAAGGTGTGTTGGGATGTTTATAGGGTGATATCTATGTATGAATACCTGACGGCAAGTGTCAACTGGTACAGAGGATCCCTCTACCGCAGTCGTTCTCAAAGTGTGGTCCGCGGACCACTGGTGGTCCGCCAGTGCCCCGTAATGGTCCGTGACGGCCAAAAGTAAATTATTGCGACATTTCTAACATACAACTCAGAACGAAGAGAACACAGTCAGTAGTAGCCAAATCTATTAAAGAGTTGCCTAATCTATTAACAAGGTCATGGATTGGTGGTTTAAGACAGGGACAATGAAAATTAAATTAAATGAGAAAGCCCCTGACACAGACAGTAGGAGAAGGTGCAACGGCGAGATGGTTCAGCCGCAGTTGGCATCATCACGCCGCGGAGCTGCATTCAAACAGCGTTTTTTTCTCCCGCTGCGGAGACAGCAAGATGATAACTATATTCTGTGTTGTGTGACATTAGATCATTTACAAATCTTAATTATGAAAAGTTGACTACTAGGATGGCTATATTAATGCCAGTCGGCTAGCCTTCTGTTGGTAGTGAATTAATGCGGTGGTGTGGTCGGTATGCGCATCGTTGTGTTTATTGGTTGTGTTGTGTGATACATTGGAGTGTGTGATGGGAGCATGAGGCTGTGAGCGAACTATAGTTTGTAACATAACCAAGTCACGCATGGAGCAGGGTTCCAGATGCTTTGCCTAGAGCTTGTCATATCTATATAACTAGCCTATCAGTATGTAAAAAAGGAGAGCCCACCCGCGAAAATCATTTGCCGCTAACAATTGTCTGGCGCCAGGTCTGGGTAGGAGGCCTGTTGTTCCGGAGATATACTATTTAGTTAGGTGGTCCGCAAGTTTTTTTTTATTAGCTAAGTGGTCCTTGGTCTGAAAAAGTTTGAGAAACACTGCTCTACCGGTTCGAAACTGCAAGGTTTCTAGTTCGAATCCCCTCACCTCCTTCCTCGATATAGTTTTACATTTTCTTGTAAGTCGCTTTGAATAAAAGCGTCTGTTAAATGACTAAATGTATTAATAACAAATGCAATAAATTGAAGCAGTGAAAATAAATTGTCTGTATTTCTCTCTATTCTTATCATGAGTCCACCTTAATCATTTTCTACAATAATGATATGCTATGGTGTACTAATAACACTCATAAATAACATATAATTATGAGTGCTTTGTTCTCCGCATCACCGACACTACAAAAATGTACCACTCGCAAAAAAGCGCAAGACAGTCAATGTTCGACTGTGGTGTTTGCAATAAATGACTCGAGAAGGTCTTGTAAATTAATGATTCCTTGTTGGCTGAATCGGTAGCGCTCATACAAGAATAATGGATCTTGGCGATCGCAAAGAACTCTCTCCCTCCGCTAATCTAACTATCTAATATCATTCCTTGGTCAATGGGATCCCTCCTTTTTCCGGGGGTGTGGCAAGCTTATCCAGCTACATTTAGGTTAGCCTGCGCTGGAGCAGGTTAGTGCTAATCGATATGTTGCTATGGTGATTTATCAAAAGTTGCTTCCACGAACCAAAAAGAGGGGCGTTTTTTATCTTAGCCTGAAAATTAGCTCGCTAAACCGCTTAGCGAGCTACGACGAATACCCCCCAGGTAGGCAGGCAGGCTAATCCACAACGTGTATGTGTTTACATAATTCCTGGATCCTGATTGGGTTCGCTGCCGCAGCCAAGGCACCGATTAGATGGTCACAGACCATTATACAGCGCAGATGAAAATGATTCAGACTACAGCATTTATATGTTCAACAATTTGAAATGTAGGCGTTTTAAAATGACACCAAATTTATTTCTGATTATTCCAACGGCAGAATAAAAGGCCCAGGGAACTTTGAGGTGCGTAAACGCCACTTACAGGTGCGTAAACGCTATTTAGAGGTGCGTAAACGCTATTTACGTGCGTTTACCCTCCAGTACAGCCCTGCCGATGTTCCTTTCTTTGTCAAGCAGTCTGCGAGCTGTTCTTTGGTAGCTGACCACATGATGTGTTGAATGGTTCCAGATTGAATGAGCTCTTTGACATTGCTGATTTTAAGACGCAGTCTCTTCTCAGTAACTGATTTGGTGGATTTGACAGCATCAAGCAGTGAGTGATTGTCAGTTACACATACAAGAGGTAGACCTCCGTGCTTGCAGTCACCTACAGTAAGTTCTGAGTACAGTGTAGCTAAAAAGTCTCAAAGTCTCTCCTGCCAAAGTGCTTCTGACAACTCTTCTGATTCTTTATGATTGCCAGCATATAGGTGAGAATCTTCCATTTTTCCCATAAGCAGAGTAAGAGTACCTCCGTCTGGCAGGTTGCCCATTGAAGAATCATTGAACACTACTAGCTTCAGGGAACTATCTTTTCCTAGGTGCTGGAACTTCAAGGTCACTTCATCAGATTTTAGTCTCCTGATCAGTTTGTTTGTACAGTGCAGAGTCTGAACAGTTGCATGTTTTGTACTGGAAGCCAGGATGGATACATCACACATTGTATCAGGCCTTGTTTGTCTTCCGATCTTTGACCTCAGCATGTCAACTTCCTTGTCTGTTAAAGGAGCCTCTTGTTGTGTAGCTCTAGCTGGATGCACTGGAATGGGTTGCAGATTCTGTATGTAACAGGGGCGGCGTCAGGGGGGGCTAGGGGGTGCTATAGCTCCCCCTGGATTAGCCATAGCACCCCCAAGAAAATAATGGTTTATTTTTGTTTATTTAATATTAATAATATTTCAACCACAAAAGAAAATAACAGATTACAGAGACACAGACACCTCGCATGCGTGAACGTTGACGTTTCCTGACGATTGAAGGAGAAAAAGAGCTAGTGCACAGACAAGGTCAAGCGGTAGCATCAACAAATTCACAATAATGGACCGGTTTTTGATACCCAAAATTCCATGAGTAGAAGAAGCATGTGACGTTGAAGAAGAAGAAGAAATGCAAGGGCTATCTGACTGAATCTGATTTAGAAGAAGAGGAACGTCGTGGTCTAAGAGATCAACCCTACACCTCTACTGAGGGTGCTAGCCATGCTACACCTGGTCTGCTGGCTTGCCCGGATTTTGGTTTTGCTTATGGCTTTTCCAGCATAGTTTTGTTTGCATTTTTGCCTGTTCTTTAAGAGTTTTATTGTACAATGATACAATGATCTAGCTCTGATTATTGTGGTTTTGAGTGCCTACTGTTTTGTTTCATTCACTTTTAAAAGGGGCCTGCATCTTTACACCGTTTAAGATTTAAGGTGGAAAGGTCTTGTTAGATGTGTAACATTAATGAATGCAGTCTCTTTTTGGGATTTTTCTGGATCCGCCTTAAAAAATCATAGATTCTAGCCTAGGACGAGCAGTTTGTCTGTGCTAGCCAGGTATACATAAGCTTCTATGTTTTTATTGATTGTGACCTGAAATAATATATACTTTTTGAAACCATTTCTGACTCTTTGACTGTTTTAGTTCATTCTATCTGCTATTCTAATTTGCCCTCTTTAGTTTAGAATGTATTGAACTATTTATGTTTAGTTTAATTTGTCAGACATGGTAGTGGTGACCTGGTGGTCATCTGGGGCCAACTTTAACCCCCACTGAAGTAAGTGAAGTATTTGGGATTGCGGAATCTATAACATATGCTGCATGCATTTTGTCAGTGACCGTCGCAGAGGAACACGGCTATGTGCACGTCCGTCGGAAGCAGCCTAATGATAATAATAATACGATTGATTTGTTTGGCGCTTTTCATGGACCACAAAGACGCTTCAGAGAGCAAACATGTAAACAGATATGACGATATGGTAGGGAGGTGTTGTAGTAGAGAACCATGTGACACATATGCTATCACCCTAATTTCATAGCACCCTCGGTAAAACGCCGAGCACCCCCATAGCACCTGCACAAAAAAATCTCTGGCGCCGCCACTGGTATGTAAGTACTCTGTTGTACCTGTATCTCATCATTCAAAGAATTCAACTTTATTCCAATGTAGTTGAAGGTGTCGTGCTCTTCTCGTCCTACTTGGAAAGCTGCTGTCTCTGGTGGTGGACGAATGTAGATATTTCGAGATAATTCTTTGCCTTGTAAAAACGCTGCTTTAATGTCCATAGAATTCAGTTGCCATTTCCTTTGACAGATGACTGCCATGATCATTCTTAGAGACTCAGAGGCACTTGTAGGGGAGTCCTTTGGTAGTTCCTGCCTGTTTATTTCTTCGAACCCTCTAGCAAATAGTCTAGCTTTAGGTGCAACACCATCAGGAGTCTCTTTCAATGTACACACCCACCGTGTCTAGATGCACTTTTGACCCTCATCACTTACTTCTTCAAAGACGTCATTCTTTTTTCCAGTTACGTAGTTCAGCTTGTTTAGCAGGGTGAAAAACATCATCGTTCATCAGAAGAATGTCATCTTCATAACTGTCTGTGAACAGGTCAGCATGCTCGGATGAAGCCATGTGAACATTGTCCATCTGACTCTGATTTACTGACCCTGTAGTTCAGCGTTTCTGAAAGTATTTGATTGACGTCGGCGTATCAATTGCACCGGGACAATTAAAAAAAAACTTTAGTTTAGTTTAGTTTAGTTTAGTTGGGGCTGTGTACTGTTCTCGCTACGTGTTTTACACGTCCAGTGTGTTGACAGTCAGTTCAACAGTCAGCCAAACATGATTTCACGAGCCAGGTAGCGAGCGTCTTGCTCCTTTATTGATGTCAGGTGAGAGTGAAACAATAATACACAAGAAACGGAAAATACTTAGAGGGTATCTTAACTAAACACAGCAAGTTACTATTAGAATCATTACACCAAGAATCAGAGCAACAACAGATTACAGCACAGCTGGCTAATAAGTGCTAACGTTAGCCACCAACGGAGATATGAATGAATGGTGTGCTAATGGTCACATATTAGAATGTAACGTATCTAAATGAATAATAATTACATTTTACGTTTCAACGAACAAACACAGTTCATAGAATTTAAACACAGGTCACTTAAACTCCACACAGAAAGGCCCGGGAGATAGCCCACCTCCCCAGACCTTCAGTGCTCAGGTGGGCTATCTCCCGGGCCTTTCTGTGTGGAGTTTGCATGTTCTCCCCGTGTTCACAAGGGGTTTCCTCCAATAAGAACCCCAACAGGAAAAACATGCAAAAACAGAACATTCTCCTGTCCGTCCGTGACCGAGACGGACGGTTCACTTGGTCCCCGGGCGCTGAGAAGCTGCCCACTGCTCCTGGAGGGTCCTGGAGGAAGGATGAAATGCAGAGCGTACATTTCACAGCGACCTCAGGCCTGCGTGTGTTTGTGTGTGTGTGTCCTGTGTCGCCTCCATAAAATACACGTGTGTGTTGCAGTGTGCCTTTTGTGGCAATAAAAGAACTGACTGAAGTCAGCCTTGTTTGTTGTTTGTTAAACATATTTATCACAGTGTGAGGCAGTGGAAAAACTTGTTTTCGAGGGTGCGAGGAAAAGCATAATTTAATAGAGGCTTACTAGATATGTGCGTTACTAACTGTCACAGTTGTTCCCTATCCCACGAGACGAGTATGATGTCAAAGTAAAAGTCCGTCAACAGAAAAAAATACAATACTGTGTGCGTGCAGAGATGGATTACCGAACGGGCTGAACAGGCCCAGGCCCAGGGGCCCATGAGCTCAAGGGGGCCCTAAACCAGAGCCTCTGCGTGAAGTCACTGTTATTAACTTTGCTTGCTGTCGATTGTTTTTAGACTTTGTGTTTGTTAATATCAGAGGTGGCTTAAATGTATCTCTTATTTGTGGTTGGAAGCGGTGTATTTTGTTACACGTCCTGACCCATGGTTTCATATTCCGTCCATGTGTGTGTGTCCATAATAACAAAACACTACTACATAAAACATGAAATCACTCCAAGCAATGTACATTTGCTGACCTAAATAAGATGCTATTTGTTATTACTTGAGGTTATTTCAATAATTGACAATTTTAAGCTTGGCCTACCATTTTATGGGAGCGATGAGGGACAGGTGGGGCTTGAAAAGGCCCCCTTGTTCAAAGTGGGGAATGACAGAAAAAGTTTGAGAACCACTGCTCAGGGTTCGTACGGTCATGAAAAACCTGGAAAAGTCATGGAATTTTAAAATGGTTATTTCCAGGCCTGTGTGAGTGCTTGAAAAAAATTAAATCCCAAAAATTTGGGAAAAGTCATGGAAAAAAAAGTCATACGCTCTCATTCTAACTGAAAAGTTTGGTGGCCATAGTAACAGTAACTCAGGGAAGCGGACGGGATAATGCCAGGGAAGTGTAGATTTAACCATGCTTGGCTACAAATGGAAAAGTACATGTCATGGGTTACAGAGGAAGACCCGGGAAGAGCAAAATGTAGGTTGTGTGGTGGCCAAACATTCGATATTTCAAACATGAGAGAGGCGGCAGCATTAACGAGCCATGCCAAAGGAAGCAAACATCAGAGTGCTGCCGCTAACGAAGCTACAGCAACCCCTATCACCGGCTTTCTCACCACAGCAAGGTCAACTGCTACGCCGAACAACACGTCTCTCTCTTCGGCTACTAAGCAGGCGTCGATAACCGATGTTGTAACGAAAAATTAAGTCCTAACTGCGGAGGTAATGTGGGCACTGAATGTGGCCAATTTGCATTATTCTTTTAAATCATCCGAAGATGCCAGCCTGCTCTTTCGACGAATGTTCCCCGATAGCCAGATTGCAACACAATTGAGTCATTCCATGCCAAACGTCGCTGTAGCCGTACACATTGTGCATTGAATTCTTTGCCAACAAAGCCCAATCCAGAGCCATTCCCCAATCACATCCATTGTCCTTTCTTATTTTCAACAGGATTTCAGTGAGGGTTTGATTATGTCTTTCCAAAAGGCCATTACTCCATGGACTGTAAGCTGCAGTGGTCTTGAGTTCAATGTTGAATTTTTCAGACATATCCCTCATTTCTTCATTGTTAAGTTCACCTCCATTGTCACTGAAGAGTCTATGGGGATGCCCATGTACACTTATCCAGCAATGAATGAGATGCTTCACAATTTCTTTAGGCTTCTTGGTCGTGACGATACTCCCCGCCCTGAAGCGTAAAGCGTGAAGCTCCAAAGTAAAGTGATCAATGATATGCAGATGCCACACTCCTGGTTCTAGCTCATGCAAATCCACAACAACTGTCTCATTGTAGGTTGAAGCCATGGGTAGACTCACAGCGGGCTTTGGCTTGCTGTATCTAATGCCCAGTTGCTAACAATGTTTTTTTAGGAATCCAATGCATTCATGATCCCTTTTACCTGCAGAGTCTATTAGTCTATTCAGTTTCTCTACTGATGCATGTCCGAATTGTTTGTGTAGCTTTAGCAAAGTCTTCTGTTTTTCCTGTGTTGTCATATTTCCAGTCAGTGAGAATTTCCTCCTCATCGTGAATCTCACTCTCTTCAGGATTATTCTCAGGTTTTATGTTTACGCAATAGTGGCCTGAAGAGGTTAACTCTAGTTTCACTGGCTGCATAAACAATACAGCTTTGTCATGCTCAATGTCCAACACATCACCTGTTCTTTTCATTGATCCTTTGCTTAAGAGTCTACCGGAACAACTTCAGTGTCTATATGACATTTAGTTTGACCGATCCGAACTGGAGTTTCTATATGACATTTAGTTTGACCGATCACAGCTGAAGTTTCTATATGACATTTAGTTTGACCGATCACAGCTGGAATTTTCATATTCTTCGTAGAATGGACAAGTCTTCCATCACCAAATCAGAATGCTGTGGCACTGTCTTTGGTCTGTAGTTTGGCTAATTCATTCTGTTGTAATCCACTTACATAATGATCATCCCACTTTTCTCCACGTACTGTTCTCAGGGCTCTCAAGTGTCACGCATTGAGCGTGACAGTCACTCATTTCAGTCTTTAGTCACGCACTCCCGCCACACATCGTATTTCTCACGCTGAAAAAAAAACTCTAGGCTATTTAATGTGCTGCAGCGCGCAAACATGACCTGGCCGCGCTGCCCTCACCATGGAAGACTCAAGCACGTCTCCCCGAATCCCCTGGAGTTCTGCCGTGAGGTGCCACTTATCAGCCAATCAAAAAGAAAAAAGGGCTACACAATAGCCAATCAGAAAAAAACATATATTTTGTATCTGTTGTATCTGGGTAAGATTTAATCCAGCAACCAATGAAAATAATGCATCCTGGAATTGCGCGCGAGTGATCTTCCGAAAGTTTCGTTCACCTGAGGAAACCACTTGAGCTCCGAGCATCAGTCTTCCACAAAGAGTAAGTCGTCTCCTGTTTTAATGTTACAACAAATTCACAATGGTTTGACACAAGCAATGACAACTTGACAGCAGTTAGAGAATATTTCCCAGATAATTAGCATCAGTTTTTAATGAGTGTTTGTAGCCAACACAGTTTTAGGCTACAGCCTGCCTTTTCACTATAGCTTTGACTCCGAACTTCGTTAATAGGCTATAATAAATTCGAGTAGGCCTATTAAAAATATATATAGCCTATAATTTGAACGAATATTAGGCAGCCCATAATATTCAATGATGTTATGGGCATTATTTTTTGTAAATGTGTTTGCTTGAACATTCTATTCAGATTCCGAGGCTTCTTCACGCCTGGTGAAGTTGTGAATTGCGAGCTCATTAGGCATACTAGCATGTTATAAATATCCTGGCCATTGATGCATTAATCATTGCATCTGTCTTTCAAAGATGTCAGGTAAAAAACAAATAAGCATCCTGTCCTTCGCCCAAAGAGGAAAGCCCCCTAAAAAGGCCAGATTAGGCCCAGAGACGGTTGTAAACACATTAGAGGAGGAGATGGTGGAAGGGGAAGAGACAGTACAGGTGGAGGAGGAAGAGACAGTAGAGGTGGAAGAGGAAAAGACAGTACAGGTGGAGGAGGAAGAGACAGTACAGGTGGAAGAGGAAGAGACAGTACAGGTGGAAGAGGAAGAGACAGTACAGGTGGAGGAGGAAGAGACAGTGCAGGTGGAAGAGGAAGAGATGGTGGAAGAAACAGTGGAGGAGATGGCTAGAACAAAAGGGAGAAAAGTCCCAGGAGCAGCCACCTACAAGACCTCTTTTAATAGTGAATGGACCTCTAAATGGCCATTTATTACTGTAGGAAGCACCAGCTCATATTACTGGTGCTCTATCTGCCGCCAAGAGAACTCCTGTGCCCATCCAGGTGTGCGGGATGTGACAAGGCACATAGGCAGTAAGGGGCATCAGGCCAAACAGCAGGCACTGAAGTCAACCAGCACAGTCAAAAACTTTTACTTGCCAGTGACTGCAGAGATGAGTGTGCAAGAGGTCAAGGTACATTCAAGGTACATCCAATTCTATGACTATGGCATATATAATGGGAACCAACACCAAAAAGGCAACAAACACCTACAATAAACAACACAAGTCATAACACACTCTCTCTCTCTCTTTCCCAAATTGAATAAATACTTTGTAATTGGTTGAATTGTCAGTGCCATGTGTTGAATCTTTTCTGCAAGTCTGAGCAATTATTAACAACAACAAAACACTAATAATATGGGGGAGGGGGCGGGGCTGGTCTGTGGGTATACGGCAGGGGCGGGGCGGAATGGGGGCATGGCCGGGGGGGGGATATGTCACTCTTGCCTGTCTTCAAAACTTGAGAGCCCTGTGTTCTGGTACATGCTGTGTCATGGACAGCTGATCCCAAAGCCTCTACCATGAAGATCTCAGAGTCAGGCAATAAATAATTTAAAAACAAAGTTATGTTGCAGTCTGCACTCATCTACATTTTGTGTAAACTTCTCAATATCCTCTATACATTTTGCCTGCTCATTTTTGTTGGGACAATCTGGTGGGGTATTTCAGTTACGTTTTTCATATATTTTATTGTCCAGGCTCTATATACCCAGACTGTAGGAGGAGGGGATGGGTAGAGATCCTCCCTCCCAGTGTCGGGGTTAAGCATTTCTATCATTGGACAGAGCAGGTCAGGGTCCTGTGATTCGTCGAGACTCACATATTTCCTCACTTTTGGGTACAATCTTATGTTGTTTTTGTTGCCTCAGGCATCTCAAAAAGTGTATTCTGGTGCGCTCGTTTCAATATTACAGCTCTATTGATTGCTTGGTAAATCGTTTCGATATTACAGCTCTTTTGATTGCTTGGTAAATTGCTTTGCTGATATAAATGTTTGGATGTAACAAAACTTTCTCCAGCTCAACCAAGTTTAAATTACATTTACATTTAGTCATTTAGCAGACGCTTTTGTCCAAAGTAACGTACTAGGGAGAGAACAGTCAAGCTAAGAGCAATAAAAAACATGGTGTAACAATAAATACTACTTTACATAAGAACTAGAAAGGAAAAAGAAGTGCAGGAATGTAACTGCTGAAGTGCAAGTTAAGCGCTAGTCAATGTGCCAGTTAGGAAGGGAGGTGCTCTCTGAAGAGTTGGGTCTTCAAAAGCTTCTTGATGGTAGAGAGGGACGCCCCTGCTCTGGTAGTACTAGGCAGTTCGTTCCACCAACGTGGAACTACAAATGAGAATAGTCTGGATTGCCGTGTTTGCACAGGCGGCAGTGCCAAACGACGCTCACTAGACGAGCGCAGCGTCCTGGGTAGGGCTGGGCGGTATGACGGTATATACCGTGCAACGGTAGAAATGTGTCTACCGGGAGAGATTTGGCTATACCGTTTCAACCGCGGTATACTCTTATTTTGAAATCCAATCGATTTATTTTTAGATAATGACCTCCAAACTATACATCATCTCGCTTATTATACAGTTACTCGCCAAAACGATAGAAGACATTCCTCCAAAATACCTCTTTAACGATTCTGTTGCCGTTTCGTGATTTCTGTTTAGAAAAAATAGTTCTTCAGGCAAATAGAACTTTCAAGTTTCAGGTGTTGCGTAGCAACCCATTACTTGCTGACTTCAAGTTACGTTAAATGACCGGACTACTTGCGGAATGATATGATATGAAAGACGTGAATTAAAGCACCAAACCCGTTGCCAATGATGGTCATTACTATTTCGCAGCAGTGAATATAAAGAAATTACAGACCTGCAAACGTTGGGGTGGCCCATTCAAATCAACTGAACTTTTTTGAACATTCTAAAGAGCCGTATAATACGATACCTAGTACAATTTTTAAGCACATGACCTGCAAGGACTGTCATGCCTACTGTTGGGAAAGATTCTACTGAAAGATCTACGGAAAAATATGGACTGAAAAGTGTCTAGTGTAGCCATTTATTTGCAGATTCTGTTCCATTTTTCTCAATGATGGTCAAATATTAGTACTTAAAGATGCACTATTTCGATAGTTTAGATTTATTTTCAGTATTTCATAGTGAATGAGCTGTGGGTGCACAAGAACAGTGAGCGTCTATGGCGATTATAACTGTCGAGATTCTAAGTAACATGGAGACAAAACTTGTTTTGGTACTCCACCTAGATCATAAACCCTTTGGTTGAGAAATGTAAACGCTAAAGTGCTTTTTATGCAGAAAAACCGAAGCTCCATCGTTTACTTGCGTTTGTTTACAGGCTTCACCTCACCAATATTGCGGCGACGTTCGCACGTCGCAGCAACGGGCTGAAGCTGTCAATGGGGCGTCTATGTGTAATTGCCAACTTCTTAATTTTCTTATTTTAATATGTGGCCATATAAGAAAATGTTTTTCTCATCATTATTGCGTTAACATATGAACAAACATTGAAAAGAAAGTGAACACTTGATTTATCTTCTGAAAGTACATTAAAGAACCACTGAAAGCCACATAAGCACTGGACTAAATGCCACTACATGCACTTTGTTTTAATCTTACCGTTTAAAGATTCAATGGAAACGTTCAGTACAAAGTAGGCATATACTGGCCACTATTGCTTAGGCCAATAGCCTATTGAGACAGTATTGTTTCTGCACCTTAGTGTTCTTAAGGGTCAATAAATAAATCAGATCATACAGATCATAAATAAATAAATCAGATCATACTGTATAGCCTATGTCTGTGGACACATTTCGCCACCGCTGAAGTGTCCTCTTTTTCACAAACTCAAATCTGGTCCACCTACGTATAATAAACCGTGATATATACCGTAACCGTGATATAAAATTACAAATACTGTGATAGAAGATTTTGGCCATATCGCCCACCCCTAGTCCTGGGTGTAACATTTGCCCTTACAAGAGCATTTAGGTAGGTGGGAGCAGAACCAGCAAGCACTCTGTAGGCAAGCATAAGTGACTTGAACTTAATGCGAGCAGCTACCGGCAGCCAGTGGAGCTCAATGAGTAGCGGGGTGATGTGTGTTCTTTTCGGTTGGTTGAACACCAGACGCGCCGCCGCGTTCTGGATCATCTGTAGTGGTTTCACCACGCAAGCCGGCAGGCCCGTTAGGAGGGCGTTGCAGTAGTCAAGGCGGGAACTCATCAAGGTTTGCACCAGCAGCTGGGTGGCATACTGGGTTAGGTACGGCCTGATTTTGCGGATGTTGTATAGCGCAAAGCGGCACGACCTGGAGACAGAGGTGATGTGGGCTGTGAAGGTCAGTTGGTCATCAATAATGACCCCGAGGTTTCTTGCTGTTTTGGATGGAACAAGAGATAAAGAGTCAATATTGATATTGATGTTGTGGCGGATGACCTGTTTGGCTGGGAAGACCATCAGTTCCGTTTTGGCCAGGTTCAGCTGAATGTGGTGATTTTTCATCCATGTGGATATATCAGCAAGACAGTCCGAGGTCTGTGCCGAGACCGTGGTGTCCTCAGGAGGGAAAGACAGAAACAGTCGAGTATCCTCGGCATAACAGTGATAGGAAAAACCATGCGAACGGATGATAGGGCCCAACGAGGTGGTGTAAATGGCAAAGAGAAGTGGTCCCATCACCGAGCCTTGGGGCACCCCAGTGGTGAGGCGGTGAGGTACAGACAGCTGACCTTGCCATGACACGTTGAACGAGCGCCCAGTGAGGTAGAATTCAAACCAGGAGTGCACATTGCCAGAAAAGCCCATGCTTGACAGTATGGACAGAAGGATGCGGTGGTTGACTGTATCAAACGCAGCTGATAAGTCAAGCAGGACGAGAGCCGAGGATTGAGCTGCTACTCTAGCTGTTTTTAAGGCCTCCATTACAGACAACAGGGCTGTTTCGGTGGAGTGACCGCTTTTGAATCCAGACTGGTTTGGATCGAGGAGAGCTGTTTGGAAGCTGCCCTCTCAATGGTTTTAGATAGGAGCGTGAGAAGTGAGACCGGTCGATAGTTTTCCACCTGAGTGGCGTTACCCGAGCCACTGTTAGGATTAAAACACAGGTATTAGTCATTGGTGAAAAAGCTGAAAGAGAGAAACACTAGCACTTAACACCAAGCACCAGGCTAAAAACCTACGTTTCATATTTGACTCAGATCTAAATTTCGAAACCCATATCAAAAATATAATTTATAATAATAAAACATCTTTTTATCACTTTGCTAAGATGTAATCGTTTCTCTCTGAAGCCGACACTTGATCCCACACTTGACAGCTGCCCCCCCATTTCCTTCTGTGAAGCGCATTGTGTTACCTCCTGGTATGAAATGCCCCATATAAATAAAGCTTAATTTCTATGGCGTCAGTTTAGTGCCAAAACTCACACACGCGATAAACGTCTATTCGAGTGAATTTCAGGTTTTCGCAAGCGTGGATTTCTTCTGCGCACTCAATTTTAGCAGCCGCGAGAGGAAATTCAACAACTGCGAGCGCAGAGACTGACATACACTCTCGCGAAAACTTGGTCTGCTCTCTCGAATTTATCATACGCTCTCACGAAAACTTTATCTGCTCGCTCGAAAGTATGACTTTTGGCAGTGTGTGGCCGTGAGTTTTGGCAGTGTGTGGGCGGGAACCAAAGGATGACCGGCTCTTTTCTGATTGGTCTTGATTTGACAGCAGGAGAGTCATATTCACGACAACCGTTTACCAAACTCTGTTAAGTAGCTACATATGGTATGGTGAAGACTGATATTTAACGACGAACCGAAGTAACGGTACCCATTAAACACGTTTTGATTAAATACTAGTGGTGATTGTAGCATTTGACCCACGATCACTTGATTTATTCCTGGAAAAAGAGTCAGTTCTCGTGACATAGTCGCTGTTATGCCAGTAGGTAACATATCTAGCTACTAGCTAGCTTTAGATTCCTCCGCTAACAAGAAGCCTTTACTTGCTAACTGTTGAAGCTAGCTCTTGCTGCTGAGTTTTCAAAGTTGACTTCAATGTTTTAATGTAATTTATTCCATGGTCCGGGTGTTTTCACTGCTAGCTACAACAGGTAGCAGGCAAAGGCTTCTTGATAGCGCAGGAATCTTCTGAGGCAGTCAGCGGAGCTCTAGAATCTTAGATCAGTAGTAGACTAGCTAGCAGCTAAACAATACAATTTAATAACATGAGAGGACAAGTCACGTTCGCAATTGCAAGTTCTAACTGTAAGAATGATGAACAAATTCAATAAAATTAACTTTGTGACTGAAATTACTGTTGTTTACTGTGTAGTGCTCAACACTTAGTACTAGCAGCAAGCTTAAAGATAGCTAGTAGCTAACTATGTTACATACTGGCAGATAACATCGACTGTCACGAGAACTGACTCTTTTTCCTGGAATAAATAAAGTGATCGTGGGTCAAATGCCACAATCACCAATTTGTTCATCATTCTTACTTTTAGAACTCCTCTCATGTTATTAAATTGTATTGTTTAGCTGCTAGCTAGTCTACTAGCGTAGATGCGTCAGTTATCGGACAGTTTGTTAAAAAATCGATATGCTAAGTCTATTTATAGATTAACGTTATGTATAAGGTTAGCCAAACTTACGATTTTCGAGAGAGATATTTGTCCTTTTTAACTTGTACGACTCGTTTAACACTGCAAGAAAACGTATTTCTAAATATTTCTATTTATGTTTGCGTTGACACATTACATGAGTACGTTTTCGCCTGCGTCAGTTATCGGACACTCCCACTTTGTTCACTTACACTGTTGGTTTTCGAGATAATAATATGCTTTCCTCCTGCTTTGACATATACCGGTCTAATTTCTGTACAAATGACTTTGTCACAATATGTTTTGACAAGCAAACGTTAATCTAACTAGTGTTATTTTTGTTTAATTTGAGTATTTTGTGGGCTTTCTTTGACCTGATTCAGTTGTAGGTGCAGTCTATTCACTTAAACATGCACAAAACAAACATGTATTAAAAATGAAGACATTTATTATAACGGTATTGTAATTGTACTTTTGTTCGTGGAAATACAACATTTTAATCTAATTCAACTTTGTTTAAGTTAAACTGTAAACGCAACTACTGAAGGCGACCTTCCTAACCAAATCGCGTTATTCTCCCACCCAATTTCTCAACAAGTGCCTTTCATATTGACATAGGTCTAAACGACCAGAGTAATCGGATTTGGTCTCTGTAAGCATCTACTTACATTACATCATGCTAGCTGTGTTAGCATTTGAAATGACAGTTTAAAATCACAGTCAAACTTCATCTGGAGAGAATAAATCTGACAGTACAACTTTAAGACAAAATGAAATATTCGAAATATCCGCTAAGTGTTCCACACTATAAGGTACACGCAAAAGTACAACCATATTTCACAAGTTTAAATTAGTTCTACAGAGTAAATTTTTTTCAAAAGTAAAGCTTAAATGCCATATTTTTGTGGGAGCTCACGTTTCTTTCCATAGTCACTCACAAGAGTAAATGTAAACATGACAACGCTGAAAGTGTCCGATAATTGACGCGTGCCGGTAATTGACGCAGTTAAGATACTGATCTAAGATTCTAGAGCTCCGCTGACTGCCTCAGAAGATTCCTGCGCTAGCAAGAAGCCTTTGCCTGCTACCTGTTGTAGCTAGCAGTGTTAAAAGCAGTGAAAACACCCGGACCATGGAATAAATTACATTAAAACATTGAAGTCAACTTTGAAAACTTAGCAGCAAGAGCTAGCTTCAACAGTTAGCAAGCAAAGGCTTCTTGTTAGCGCAGGAATCTAAAGCTAGCTAGTAGCTAGATATGTTACCTACTGGCATAACAGCGACTATGTCACGAGAACTGACTCTTTTTCCAGGAATAAATCAAGTGATCGTGGGTCAAATGCTACAATCACCACTAGTATTTAATCAAAACGTGTCTAATGGGTACCGTTACTTCGGTTCGTCGTTAAATATCAGTCTTCACCATACAAAGACATATGTAGCTACTTAACAGAGTTTGGTAAACGGTTGTCGTGAATATGACTCTCCTGCTGTCAAATCAAGACCAATCAGAAAAGAGCCTGTCCTCCTTTGGTTCCCGCCCACACACTGCCAAAAGTCATACTTTCGAGCGAGCAGATAAAGTTTTCGCGAGAGCGTATGATAAATTCGAGAGAGCAGACCAAGTTTTCGCGAGAGAGTATGTCAGTCTGCTAAAATTGAGTGCGCAGAAGAAATCCACGCTTGCGAAAACCTGAAATTCACTCGAATAGACGTTTATCGTGCGTGTGAGTTTTGGCACTAAACTGACGCCATACATTTCATTTAATTTGATTCACCAAATGTATAGCAAACTCTTAATCACTACTACACATACGCAGGAGCTGAGTATCACACAAATTTGACCATGTGTACACTGACATTTACCTGGATCAGGGAAATCATGTATCAGCATAAGCTTGCTACTGCATCAAGTCAATAGCGTGGATATTTATTTTATTGAGCAAAACACAAAAATAACTGGTCTGGGTCACACCTTGAATGTTTGAATGTTCGTGTTTCATAGTGAATGTTCCCTTGAAGCATCACAAGCACAATAAAGTGGACACAAAACATTAGCCATAAAAGCTGGGTTTCACTTTTTAAGCTTCCAATATACCAGAGCAAGGACAACTGCTTTAAGATAGAGACATTTCAATTCCATGGTTCAACATCTCTCAGGGAAATTCACCACATTGTTTTTAATTCCATTTTGAAATGAAAACCTCACATGGGGCTTAACTGTCTAATGCCTTTGATGAAGATACAATTAACTTGTAATTACTGCGCTCTGTAGGATTTCTGGAGCCGCCCGGTCCTTTGTGTCTGAGCATGCGCGACTAGGATCGCGTAGTGACAGTCACTATCGGAACAGCTTTTACTCGTTGGCGAGAGCTGAAAGACACATTTGGATACAAGTTCGATTCAGAGCTAGCCATCTTTCTGCTGGATTAGTAAGTAGTTTATTTGCTGTCCTGCTTTGTCTTGTCTTGCACTTGCTTGATGTTTGACTGTGTTAGCAAAGTTGTTGACTCACTAGTTTGTCATAAACGAGGAAAGCAAATTTCAGCAGGTTTTGCTCAGTTTAGCCGCTAGGGGGAGCTCCAAGCCAAAAACTCCTTACTGCTGCTTTAATTAGACTGGTTTAGTTCAAATACAATATCATACTAATATGTAGGTGGTCCCACCATAGACTACATTACCCAGAGTCCCCTTTTTCACCGGTATCCCTTATCTGCTTTTGACTGACTCTGTATTGGCCCGCAACAAGGTCATAAAACCGGGTGATGCGTTTTGCCCTTTATCACCGCGGCAAACCCGAAACTCGCTCTCTCTCGTTTTGGTCTTCGCTCCAGCGAAGTCCATTCATCAAATAGAGATACCCTACCTGCAGACGACCCCTCATCAGGACAAAGGACGACACGACGACTCATAGCTCATAGGACTTCTGATCAAAGTTCTAATCTATTTGAAATCGCTAGTTAAAACCTGAGTTTATATCGATATACTACACTGCAGCCCCGCAGTTTTATTGAATAGGAGAAGGCGACCGGATCCCTCCTCCCTGTTATTCAAGTCGACAAAAGAATTCTTCATTCCCTTCAAGACTCACCACGGCCTCCACCAGGCCGTACCAGGGTCCAGTTGACGAACTGCTTTAAGAAGGAAGAAACCCGGCAATTTCCCGACGCCTGCGTTCCACGCTGCTCCAAGGAAACCCGCAGAAAACATCTTGGTCGCCACGCAAGAGCGATCGAAGTAAGGCTAATATCTGGGCAGAATTTAGTTTTATATGTATGTTTTAATCTGTGTGATAAGTTTTGTTATTTGATTTCGTTAAGATTTAAATGCAAACTGAAATTCACAATCTCCCCGGTCTTTGACCGTTAATAATCTTGCTTAGTTCGTTTGCTAGTTAATTAGATAGGTTTGTGCAGTGGCGGCGCCAGACATTTTTTTCTGCAGGTGCTATGGGGGAGCTCGGCGTTTTAGCGAGGGTGCTATGAAATGAGGGTGATAGGCTATGTGTCACATGGTTCTCTACTACAACAATTCCCCACCATATCGTCTATCATCTGTTTACATGATTGCTCTCTGAAGCGTCTTTGGTGTCCATGAAAAGCGCTAAACAAACCGATTGTTATTATCATTATATAGGCTACTTCCGACTGACGCGCACATCCGCAACGGCCACCGACAAAAGGCATACAGCATGTTATAGAGTCCGCAATCCCAAATACTTAAATTACTTTAAAACACTAGGGCGTTAGGGTTAAAGTTACGGTTGTGAGAGTTAAAGTTGGGCGCCAGGTGACCACAACCATGTCAGACATAGAGAAATGAATCTTGGAATAGCAGATAGAATGAACTAAAACAGTCAAAGAGTCAGAAATACGTTAAAAAAGTATATAATATTTCAGTTCACAATCATCAATAATCACATAGAACATTATGTATACCTAGCACAGAAAGACTGCTTATCCTAGGCTAAAGAGTCTCTGATTTTTTTAAAAAAGCGGCTCCAAAAAAATCCCATAAAGAGGAAAAAGGCAAAAGTTAAAATCTTCGACAAAAAAGGGCATCTTCCTTGCTAATCAACCGCAACGAGTCTTCAGCGACACAGGGCAATCAATGCATGCAACAAAGCTTTCATTAATGTTACACAGCTAACAATACCTGAGTTACATTGTACTCCAACCACCAGACTGTTCCAACCAGCTTTTACAAAAACTCCTTTGTTGGACTCCAAACATGCGAGGTGGATATTTCTGGAGTTTTGATCTTCTCGGACCATCCTGAGCGTTCATGCTAATTTCACTGATGATTAGCACCCTCACCATGGTTAGCACCCTCAGTAGTGGTGGCGGGTTGACCTCCTTGACCACAACGTTCCTCTCCTTAAAAATCCACAACAGATACTGCTGGAATCTCTTATTCTTCTACGTCACTCTCGTTACTTAATCATTCTCCCAAACGTGGACATTTAGGTAGCAAAAACCGATGCATTGTTGATGTTAACTTGAAACTACTACGCAATAGCTCGCTTTCTCCTTCAACTGTCCTGTAACGTCAACATTCATGCGTGCGAGGTGAAAATTGGGTCAAAGGTTATGACAGAATGATTGCTCTGTGTCTAAAACAATCTGTTAATTTCAATCTGTTATTATTTTCTTTTGTGAGTTAAATATTATTATCACACAATAAATAATGTAGAATGAAATTAAATAACAATCATAAATAAACCATTACTTTCTTGGGGGTGCTATGGCTAGTCCAGGGGGAGCTAGAGCACCCCCTAGCCCCCCCTGGCGCCGCCCCTGGGTTTGTGCATGCACTATCTCTCTATCTCCTTCTCTCTCTCTCTAACTCCCTTTTGCATCACCACATGAACATATACACGCACACATTGCAATCTCAGTGTTGTTGAAGATTTTAGTATTGAATTAAGGCCCAGCTCGGATTTGTCCTTAAGGATAGAATCCTTTGTTCCAGGCATTCTATACTCGTGCACCTCCCCCCAACTAAATTTGCGCCTAAGCAAACAAAGTTTCCTGTCCCGGACCCGCAGCCGCATCCGGTGACTATCCTAACTCTAGTTGGGGCCTGAGACACTTTTGACTTCACGCACAGAGCATCCCTCACCTGTGCGCTTGCGCATAGCCTCCCTCTCACTTCCCCCATCTCTCCATACTCGCAACTGCGCATACCCACACACGCACCCGCTCACACACACAGACAGAGACGAGGAAGCTAACGCACCCTCCTCTGCCTTGCTGAAACAGATTACCTCATCTCCCAATTCCACTTTGTGCCTAACTCGATTTTGTTACTCCAGTGTATTGTTATTATACCTGATTTTATCAATCAAGTACTTCAAATGCCTTCACTTTTCTAGTTGTTTCATGAAGTGTTATAGACTGTGTAATGATATTGTAGTACTTTAGTATTGTGATACCATACTTAGACTGTAGCATAGTGATACAACTAGAGCTTTCCATTGTTTAGTAGTTTTATTATAAAATATTAAATACTAAATTTAATGATTATTACATTTTATGAGACTGATTTAATTAACTTAATGTAATAACCCCGGTTTCACCTACAAATACTAATACCATACTATTGATATACAATGTTTTGTATTTATGTGCATGTGCATAAAAGAGTAAATGGTAGATCAATACAGTAGATCATTTCATTTAAATAACAGATTGATAAAATACGATAGATAAGACACATACATAGTATTATTAGTTTTTTTGGATCAAAGGTTTTCGAGGGAAAGCTGCCAGTCTTGCTCATGTGTCATGTTGTGTGATGTGGTCCCAATGAGTGCCCCAATGATGTCTCAGTGAGGATACTTTATCTGTTCATGACAGATGACATGGCAGACATATTCAATTCTAATGACTGAAACAGAAAGCTCTTGACTAACAGAATACACACACTTTTAATCAAATGTTATCCTTCAGATATATTTCATTATTGTCATTTTAAAACAGAGTGCACTTTATCTGATGAAGGCAAAAATAGAAAAGAGAATAAAGTGATATCTGTAATGGGATATACCCATAGCCATGTTCCATGGTAAACTGTTGGTAAAGATTTATAACAGTTTTAGACAAATGATCAGACACCCACCCATTTGGATGAATGCCACTCCCCTTTTGCTGGAGGGCCATGATCAGGGCACAAACACCAAACAGAAGAAATATTTTGCAATGAAGGCTAGTTCTTGGCATAGTGTGTCCCTGCATTAAACTGAAACTGGGGAGAAGTTAGAAATGAATTAAGCATCAACAGAAACAGCTAGGCCTTTATCAAACTGCTTACATATAACAAACTATGTTCACTACCAATATCTGATGACCATGACGCTTGCTGACAAGCTGATGTTCCACTCAAGCATGAACATAATACGATGAACAAAAAAAAGAACTATATGATAACCACTCTAGAGCTAGTAAACTCATATGAAATAAGGGTAATGAATAGATATAGTTTGTTTTAAAGACTAAATATGAGTTTCAAATATCAGCTTTTACAATACACTTATGATAATTGTACATTCTTCTTTTTAAACTAAATACAATTATCCAGTTACAGACAAGATCATTATATTTGTGAAACAAGCTAATTCATTCTTAATTCTGACTGGCAATAATTTTGTTAAAAACAATATTTGTGTATATGCATTATCAACTAAAAATGTGCAATGTCCCCATTACAGATGCAGACAGCAACAATTAACTTTCAGGCCATCTTTGTGAAATGTGTTTTATGTTTCCCATTCAAGCTCATTACAAGGAATGTTCACCTTGTATGCTATGATAGATGCTTCTCTTTCCCCATGACTAGCTGATTGCTATGATAGATGCTTCCTTCCCCCATGACTAGCTGATGTTGTCTCTGCTATGATAGATGCTTCTCTTCCCCCATGACTAGCTGATTGCTATGATAGATGCTTCCTTCCCCCATGACTAGCTGATGCTGTCTCTGCTATGATAGATGCTTCTCTTTCCCCATGACTAGCTGATGCTGTCTCTGCTATGATATATGCTTCTCTTTCCCCATGACTAGCTGATGCTGTCTCTGCTATGATTGCACCATGGCTTATGGTTGAATTCTTTTGGCGAAAGAAAGGTGGGTAAAACAGGTTAACTGTGAGAGGAATTTACTACCTTTTCCTGTATCTGATTGAAGGATTGACTTGTCCAGACTGTAGACTTTTTGTTGCGGTTAGGCTACACTATAACTAAGGATTAGTTAGCTAAGGGGTTAGTTAATATTTGGAACCCTTTCTTGGTAACACTTTCTATGAAGCTTGTATCTGTAAGGCCCTACGAGGGCATTCATTATGTCTTATAAAGAAGCTAGAAGTACTTATAACTATGTGTTTGTTTTCACAATGACTCATAACCACTTTTATGATGTCAGTTAATTAATTGGTTGTAATTTAAGACAGAATAATATTATTATAAATATGTGGTCATTAGCCTGTGCCTTTAATGTAATTTATAATAAATAATGCTGCCCTGCTTATAACCATACATTATTATGCATGATGTATCATAAAGGTGGTTATGGGGTGCTGTGAAGACTTATGTACATAGTTATAATGTATATTACAATGACTTATGGCTATGGCTTAACTCCGAAATAGCAGTGAAGTCTCATTGTACATCTCTACATAACTTCAGCAAAACAAGTAAGCTAGGATGCATTATGACATTTGATAGATACACAGACTAATGATCACATATGTATAATTGCATTATTGTGTATTAAATTATAACCATTTATAATTAACTGACATAATCTATCATAAAGGTGGTTATTAGTCATTGTGAAGACATATACATAGTTATAATGAGTGTTGCAATGACTTATAGCATCTTTATAGGACAATATTAATGCCTTCATAGATACAAGCTTCATAGAAAGTGTCTTTATTATTGTCTACAAAATGTTTGTTTATTTCATGACCTTTATAAAACTTTCGGCATTCATCTGTTAACCCATGAAACAATTGTCCTGGTTCTGTCAGGACCATACTAGCCCTGTCTAAAAAAAAATGTATTGGCCCCCTGATGAAGGCCTTGATGAGAAAGGGCTTATTCCATTGCATATCCTTGGTCTCTCACGATGGCCAACGATGGACGGGTCACATTGGATAGAACTGGGAGGCAGCCTCAGATGACTGGATCTCTACCTGGGCCATTTTGAATTGAGTGCATTGGAGCCACTTGCGCAGGGCCTGGGGCTGAGACCCCGAGCCCAGGCCTTGAAAGCACTGGTAGCTAACTCGATTCTGGATCGCTTGGAGACGCAGGTGGAGCCCTGCAGATAGATGCTGGGAAGTGGTAGAAAAAATAAAGGGAGCTGTTACAGATCTGATCATACAATACTAATCAGTGTATAAAATGGTCAGTATCTATTTCATCAGAAAGGCGTGCTATTTTCTCCACCTCTTTCATCTTATTAAAATGGGTTGAATTCAAATGATCTGAAGCTAATTTGATTGACTAGATGGATCACACCATGGGAATGTTACCTTCAGGTTGGACTGGATCATTGGCAGCCACATGGGTATAAGCTGAGAAGAGATGAGACCAACAGAACATTTAGCATAGCTAAGAAAATAATTAAACCATATCACAAAAAAAATATGTATGGGTATTTTTCTTATACTGAAGAAAAAGTGATCTATCATAGATAAACTCACTTTAACAAATATGGTGGAGTTGCACTCTTGAAGCGCTTCCATCAGGCTGATCACATGCAGACACACCATCTCCACCATCTGGGGGTTCGTAAAAGAGTTATTTTGGAGAATTATATAGAGGTGACACGTTAAATTACCATACTGCCAACCTTTAATGCTGTTTTATTAGCATTAGCATTGCTAATAAAACATTTTTATGCTGTGCACCCAGTTCATCTTGTCTGACTGTGAACCCAGTTCATCTTGTCTGACTGTGAACCCAGTTCAACTTGTCTGACTGTGATTACTTAGGAGTAGCGTTGGTCGGGAACAAGGAGTTACAATTGTGTCTTGCCAGCCACACACGTGAATGTTTTAATTAATTATTGTGAAGGACGGTTCTATTATTTAATCATGCCATAGTCTCAACAATCAAGCAACTATTAATAGGTTTAAATTATTATGAAATGCAAATGGCATATGCAAGTTTACTCATTTTTTGTGCAGGTGTATTGATGGGGATTCCATTATTTCTGAGTTGTTTATGTCTTTATCTCTGTGGGTTCCATAAGTAGCTGACGTGGAGGTAAGACCACTTTTGGTACTTGGAGGTAAGAGCACTCTTTTTTTCAAGCCACTCATGGTTTCTGTCATGTTGATCTGTCAGATGTGAGTGTACAGATTTTTACCTTTTTGTCTCTTTGTCTCTCATTCTGTTTATGTGTGACTCATGGCCTAGAAAGCCAAGGTGTAAATGTGTATGTGACTTATGGACTGGGAAGCCAAGGAGGTGTAAATGTTTGTGTGTGTGACTTATGGACTGGGAAGCCAAGGAGGTGTAAATGTTTATGTGTGTGACTTATGGACTGGGAAGCCAAGGTGTAAATGTTTATGTGTGACTTATGGACTGGGAAGCCAAGGAGGTGTAAATGTTTATGTGTGTGACTTATGGACTGGGAAGCCAAGGTGTAAATGTTTATGTGTGTGACTTATGGACTGGGAAGCCAAGGAGGTGTAAATATCTCCTCACCACTTTGTTGTGGGCCATGAGCTGCAGAATGCTGGGTGTGACTCGGCTCCAGAACTCCAGGCCTGTGAGGATGGCACCGGAGGAATATTCTGTCAGGTTCTGGTTCTGGAGGGAAGGAGTGGCAGCAGCCTGCTCACAGTACACAGTCCACAGCTGTGCGAACATGAAGGCGTGGAACAGGGAGCACATGTGCAGCACTGAGGTCTGTGGAGGGAGAGAGAGAGAGAGACACATAGAGGCAAGGAGGGGAAGTGCAAATCAGAGGTGATGACCCTGTCTGCACTCTCTTCATAAAGGTATCTTAGAAATGGACTATGTATCTTTATTGATATACTTTGGACTGTTCTGGGAAGCCAATCAAGATGACGATGAGGTGGTCAGCGATCTGTGACCCAGCGTCCAGTGGGATGGGCATGCAGCAGGTGGAGCCCTGATGCAGGGCACAGTGGGTGAGGGAGCCCAGCAGGAGCCAGGACAGCTGGCGGATATGGGACACACATTCAATGAACTCCTTCGGCCTGTGGAGGAGGAAGAAAGAAATGCTTAGAAAGTCCCTCCAGATGGTTGGTTGGTTGTCAGTTACCTGCCATTCAGATGACTTTCACATTACACTTATATTCACTGTTCTCTGGTGGAGCACATTGAACAGAAGAATGTTTGGGCTGGCCAATCTTCAAACATTACTTCACAAGTCGTGTCACTGATGGAGGAAGGCTCATTATGGTCACACCATGTTATTAATGTATCTGTTTGCATTATGGTCACACCATGTTATTAATGTATCTGTTTGCATTATGGTCACACCATGTTATTAATGTATCTGTTTGCATTATGGTCACACCATGTTATTAATGTATCTGTTTGCATTATGTGCACACCATGTTATTAATGTATCTGTTGGCATTATGGTCACACCATGTTATTAATGTATCTGTTTGCAGATCCATGGTCTCAGGTTCCACACAGCAGGTACATTAAAAAATGTTGATACTAATATTCATGGTTTCTTGCTGTGTCTTTTGAATCATCTTTACTGAAGTGCATGCTAGCACATGTACACATACTGTATGTGAATAGGTAAGACTGATGTCTCTCACCCCTGCTGCAGGGCTGAAGGTGGATGGTATAGCCATGGCAAGTGTCGAACCACAGCCTTGTTGTCACGATGATTGCCCTTGCTTATCTCCATGGCCGCAACCTGGGCCAAACCGACCTTCAAGTTCCCCCCAAAAGTATCTTCATGAAGAGGCTGGCAACAAGCCTTCATATGGCTCTGAAAATTGAGAATATGTTACATTATGAAGGCTAGACTACCTTACACAGACACCACAGAACCTGAGTATCAGAAATGTCTGTCTAAGTATGAAAGGGGAGAGAGGTTACTTTTAATTTGGTCAGAGTGTGCATGTCGGCTATGAAGTCCAGTACTTCACTGATGTACTGTCTCATGCACTCCATAGCAGCAGTTGTACACTAAGAAAAGGAAAGATCCAATGACAGGGTCGGTTGAAATCATCGTCTGTGAGGTTACTGAAAAATGGCTCTGTAAATGAGTGTTGGATACAGGACCAGTGGGCTCACCACAGGGAGGGAGGAGATCATGTGTTTCTGCAGAATAGTGGACTCTGCAAGTCGGGTGCCAAGGTCTGTGCAAACAAACTTATGGACAAACACACAAATAAGGAAGTCAGTAGTGTTGCTGTCTGTGAAGCAAACTTGTTTCATGAAGCAATGCATTAAAGTGACCTTTAGGCCATCTCCATGAGTAATGATGATATGGATATGGAAACACTGGGCCAGATTCGTCTCCAGATAGTAAACATAGGAACAACAAGTGACCAGAAACATTACCTGGACAAGCAACAGCAGATTGGTGTCAGGGAGTGGTGACTTGAACTTTAATGCTTGAAGTAACTCTAGCACAACAATTCGAGACATATACGACTTGTCCCTCTCCTAAAATGAGGAAATAAGAATGTTGAAAAAATGTCAACTTAAACAGTAGTTGGAGTTCAAATCTGTCAAGGCAAAATACTGTAAGGATGTTGTGTTTCATAGTACATATTACATTTTATATAGTACATATTTCTCTCTCAATACATTTTGTGAATAAAGACCGGTATGTGTTTATAAACTAAACAGTTTTATAGTTTCACACACTAATCATGGATGTATACACAGTATCATGAAGGGGTAACAGTCCTCTGCTCTGGATGAGATTAGGTCAGTATCGTGAAGGGGTTGCCATTATTCTCAAAAAAGAGAAGTGAAAAAAGAAGAGGCAGGCACATAATCCATACATAGTGTTAGGGCTGGGCGGTATGACGGTATATACCGTGCAACGGTAGAAATGTGTCTACCGGGAGAGATTTGGCCATACGTACGAACGTTGGGGTGGCCCATTCAAATCAACGGAACTTTTTTGAACATTCTGAAGAGCCGTATAATACGATACCCAGTACAATTTTTAAGCACATAACCTGCAAGGACTGTCATGCCTACTTGTTGAGTAATCCTCGACTGTTGGGCAAGATTCAATATACTGAAAAATATGGACTGAAAAGTGTCTAGTGTAGGCATTTATTTTTCAGTATTTCAAAGTGAATGAGCTGTGAGAGCACAAGAACAGTGAGCGTCTAGCAGCGATGATCATATACATGTATGTATGTCAACGGCGATTACGGCCAAACCAACGAGATTCTAAGTAATATGGAGACAAAACTTTGTTTGCTACTCCACGTAGATCATAAACCCTTGAATATAAAAACGACTCAGTGAAATCGGTTGAGAAATATAAACGCTATCTATAGTGCTTTTTATCCAGAAAAACTGCAGCTCCATCATTTACTTGCGTCTGTTTACAGACCAGTCATCACCTCGTCATCACGTTAGCACGTCGCAGCAACGGGCTGAGGCGGTCAATGGAGCGTCTATGTATATATGTCTGTGTAATGGCTAACTTCTTAATTTTTTTATTTTAATATGTGGCCATATAAAGAAAATATCTCATCATGATTGCGTTAACATAAACATAAACCGTGATATATACCGTAACCGTAATATAAAATTACAAATACCGTGATAGAAGATTTTGGTCATATCGCCCACCCCTACATAGTGTCCATACAAAGTTTACCTTGGGAGATAGGGCAGTTTTAAATGTGCCCCTCGAAATCTGCCTAGCAACCTGTGACCAAGAAAAAATAATTCATACAGATCGTACTCAGACAGATCTACGCCACTAACGTTACTACTCGTTAGCCATCGCTAGTTTTCTACTGCTACAGCTCCGTGTTTCATGTTGCAGCCTGAAGTAAGTTTTGTTCATTTAGCTGCATGATTTGTTGCTGCTATTTATTTCAATCGACTCAGGCACCGAAATCTGCGTTGCATTTCTGTCCAGGTAGGTACCGGTTGTATTGGAACCGGTGCCATATTGGAACCGGTTCTCGGTACCCAACCCTATTTATAACAGTATCATTTATAGTATCATTGTGAACATTCTTAGTGTTTGTTCTTTACGTCAAAAAAGTTAAACAAAAAGAGCTCACATACGCAGCTTTGGAACTGTGGAATGTATGTAACACTTTATAATGAATGTACAGCCCTGCTCAGCTCATTTTAGCCTCAGGCACCTCACTTTTATTAGGTATATTTGTGCAGAGTCTTTGTACTTGGCAGGTAGGTTTTTCCAAGCAACTTTGATTTAAACTGCCTACGTTGCTGATAATTTACACCTGTTTGGTATAGTTGCTGACACGTTTTCCAGGAAAATATAATAATATATATAATCTTTCTGAATGTGGTGTTATTGTTTACATAGCCATAACAGCAGTGCTCTGTGGAAGAAATCCAGGGACAAAGTCCCTTCAGCAATTCAATGAAAGCGGCGTTTGGGGTACATGACATTTAGGAACACTGTTTTCTTTGAAAACTTGCCAATAAGGCGCTTTCTTACGTGCATGTAATGCACTGAGTGTCTAAGATCCAATGAATGCATTGATATCTTCCTCTATTTTGTGCTCTTTCTCTCTATATACAAATAAAATTTTTGGGCTTTTATGCCTTTAATCGACAGTGCAGTGAAGAATGTGACAGGAAAATGAGAGGGAGAAGAGGTGGGAAATGGACAGGAGAAATGACATCGGGCCGGATTCGAACCCGTGTCCTCCATGGGCGTCAAGCCCGAATGTGGTCGGGGCTACTGCTTGCACCACAGTGCCCCCCCCGTCACACTCTCAATTTGACCTGTGTCCATGTGGATTGACCATGAATCAACACATGTTTAATGAATGCATACAATTTGACTTGTAAACTTGACAAACTTGTCTTCAGCAGCATGGACGGATTAAGAAACCACGGGCCCCTGGGCCTGGACATGTTAAAGCCCCCCCCCCCCCCCCCCCCCCCCTTCGCGAAAATATATATTTTTTACCAACAATGTGTTGGATTTAACGGTCGAATTAGATACTTTGGCTATTGTATTGGGAAAGTAAACAGGTCAAAGTTTACTCCGTAACATCCACCTTCGGTGCACTGCCCTGCTATTGTTTCTGACATTACATGTGACAGGGCAACAGCCGAGTGATTATTTTCCAAATTGAAACTGATTAAGACCTACCTGAGCACCTGAGGAGAGGCTGAATGGGCTGGCTATTCTGTCCATTGAAAGAGCAAATCACTTTTATGTTTGAAAGGCGTCGTTCGGCAAGTGTACTGTGCGTGTGTGTAGGTCTTGACGTTCAGATTCTGCGCCTAAACTAGCTATATCGTATCGTCTCGTCACATGATCAAATAGAGACTTGACATTGGCGAACAAGATACATATTACCCAGCAATCATCATTGCATATCTGTATATGACAAAAATAACAAATTAAATAAGAAATTATTCATTTAATTGAATCAGCTTTTTAATAGTTTCTATAGTGTATGTACGATAAGCATATAATTGTTTTATAGATTGTTACTGACGATTTCCCCCTAAAGAATACCATGACAGAGACAGGTTTGCCATTTTGAGGGAATATATAGCATAAGGTATCACCAATAGGTTATAATATATCATCCTTGATCACTGTCGTATTAAACTAGCGACACTTTGACGTCCCAATGTTCGATAAAACATAGAAAGTAGGGTCTTCTTTGCCTATGAACCATCCGCGCTGCCTGCATTGTATAGTTACGCCCCTGGCGCTGCACTTAACATAGCACAGGTACACTCAATTAAAGCCATTAGCAAATAAACAAAATATGCCTTTTTCAACCACAAATAAGAGATACATAACAGCGACTTCACACAGAGGCTCTGGCTTAGGGGCCCCTTGAGCTCATGGGCCCCTTGAGCTCATGGGCCCCCTGAGCTCATGGGCCCCTGGGCCTGGGCCCGGTAGGCCCGTTCGTTAATCCATCCCTGTTCAGCAGTGAGGCTTAGCCACTACACTTCAAAAAGTACCATCTGACACAATTCTCCTAAAGAGAAAAAGGTGAAACCTGCTATAGGTACAGTTTAGAGGATAAATCATGTCAAAGATACAAACATTAGCATGTGGTGAAACTGTGTTGGTCAATTTGTGGTTCTCAGACTGCCCTGTATACCAGATGTACTAACCTTGTTGAAAGCTTTGTAGCAAAGTCCACAGAGCTCCACCAAGTAGGAGAGGCTGAAGACACTATACTGGATGACAAAGCTGAGCAGCTTAGAAAATGGTTCCAGAAGACTCTGTCAAGGGGAAAAGCCGAAGGTTGGGATTACAGTCTGTCCACCAACATTGCGTTTTAAGCAGTTTAATAGCAACAAAAGCATAAACAATTCAATATTGTGGACTGCTTGCTGTTGGCTTTTAATGGAGTTGGAAATATTTAATCACACAGATGATGAAAATGAGGAGGGGAGGGGCATATTAAGGTACTTCTGTCATGTATACATATATAACATTTATATGTTG
Source organism: Clupea harengus (assembly GCF_900700415.2). Lineage (NCBI taxonomy): Eukaryota > Metazoa > Chordata > Actinopteri > Clupeiformes > Clupeidae > Clupea > Clupea harengus. The sequence continues at coordinate 4,311,865 of NC_045159.1, read as the reverse complement.
TTGCTTTTTTATGGTAGTTGATTTGACGGGATGAAGTCATCAAAACTCTGTCTGTGTCTGCATGATGTAGGTCTATGACATCTAAGACTCATCAATCCTAGGGACCCACAACCCCTTAAGCCCTACTTTGGTCCTTGTGCTTTATATAAATACAAGTAATACCCTATGAGCTGTAATATTAGATTGCACACAGATGGCAGCAGCTGTGAATGTGTGTCCAGCTTAGCAAGGCATTTAAAATAATGTAAGTCTACACAATACAAAGTTTCAGACAATAGATAGTTTCAAACATTTATACGTACTCATCCAGTTCATCCCCATCTGGATCACATTGGCTGTATTACATCACTGACTTTAGAATCTAAAATATGAGGCAACTTCTCTCTCTCAACTCTGTCTGTCTGTCACAAGCACCAAATGGACAAAAGCACTGTGACATTTCCATCTTCCAAATTCCAGTAGAATGTGCTATAAACTTCTGGTTTCCTCAGCAAAAAAAAAACCCAAATAAATTGATTTTCCCAAAATCTATGAAAACAGGTGTGAATGAAACGAGATTAAATTCATCTAATTTTGTTCTGTTTCCAAGGTGACAATATTTAACAACCCTGGAAGGACTGCAAGCCCTCTAGGCAGTAGGTTGATTGTTGAGGTGTGGCTCCCTCAAGATAAACTTGACTGATGCAGAAACGTCCAGCAGATCAGCAACTGGAGTGGTGATGTGCAAAAGGACCCACACATAAGGGCAAAGGTCAATGCCCAACTTAGAGGCTTACATTTGCACACAAAATGAGTTGGGTCCTTAGATCCCCATAAGTCCTTAGTTTGCCCATGTTTAGGTCAAATGCTGTTGGGTGCCCAACTGAGAACCAATTTAAACCCACATGAGTGTTTGCTATTCAGTTACTTGTGAAATATGTATAGTACAAATCATTTGCAAAAATATAGTCACAGGGCCATGTTGTCTAATAGATTATCAACCCCACTCATTGTAAGATGCTTCAGTCAAGCACAAACAACATAATGAAATCCCATGGTGAAATTTGTTTCAAATACAGACGCGATTCTTAAGTGATTGAAACTATCAAATATGAGATTCTTGAGATGACTGAAACCATAAAATGATTACAGTATTCCACACTCACCCTGGTAACACTGGTGGCTGGAATCTTCAGCAAGCAGATCATCACCCTGAGGGCTGAATCTAGTGGACACTACGACAGATAGAAGTTGGTAATAGAATTAATCAAGGTGTTGATGCATGCGGACAGTACTGGATAAGTGCATAACACCATCATGTGATACCTTGAGAGGAAGCACTGCAGGTAGTTTGGTCAAGAATGTCTGGAAATGGCTACAGATGGAGGTCCAGAGGTTGCTAGGGACATCCATTGGCAGTGCCTCCATATAGGCTGCTATATTTTCAAGACAATGGAGCATGGTACTGCCTGCTGGGAGGTTCTTCTTGTTATTGAGACCCTGGATAATAGAGGAAAAACTTCAGTAGATACCATATGTATAGCTCGAGTAATAAATCATGATACTGTAACAGTAGGGAAAGATATATTATAATCAGCCTGTCTGTAAAATAAGATACAAAGGTTTGGTAACACTTTATAATAGCCATCATTAATAAATGGTAAAGTAATAGTTAATTACACTTTAGTTCATAGACATTTTACTGTTAACAAACAATTAAATTATGAAATATTGTTTACTAATTATTAGTAATACTATAATTGATGTTATTTTGTTATTAGTTTGTTTATTATAAAATTATTCATATATAAATCATATGTTGTATCATAGCAGATAAGAGACAATAACAATTACATTCTCATTACATTATTTTAGCTGGTTTATTGTTGCACATATTTTAATATTTGATATACTATATTACGTCTTTGTTAATGATTAATACATTATTTGTAACCCTTTTGTAATTTGTAAAAAAAAATATATAAACATTAGATAGATAGATATATCAGAGATATTTGTAACACTTTGGTAATGTCTAATACTTATTTTATCCATAAACATTATTTCAAGCATAGCTGGAGCAAATTAGCATTACTAATAATTAGAAAACATTAATTATGATCATTTAATTGTCAATAACCTGTAACTAAAGTTGAATTAACTATCAATTAACCATGTATAAATGAATGAGGTGTTCTTGATGAGTGTTCAAAAAGCACTCCATCAAATCCCATTACTTCCCATTAGGCCTCTTTGAGATGCAACAATTGTGACTTCAGCTCAAATAGAGGGCAAATGCCTCTTTTCCTGAATGGTGCCTTATGTCAGAAACATCACACAAGAAATTGTGTGAAATGGGACATCCATGTTGCACACAAACAAATGGACATGAGGGGTATAGGGCTGAAAGTGTGAGCAATGGGGAAAACATATTTGCTACTCTAGTAGATAGCTACAGTCAGAAACATGTAACTCTTCACAGTTGCTAGATATCAGCCATTATCCAATTAAAGTTGTTTAAAAACTGGTTAATTAATCTATTTCAAAAGAACATATTTTGATAACCACGAATAATATTAGAATACTTAGATGCTCAGATGACTAGTTTCAAAGTGTAAGCATAACAAGTAAGAAAAATGTTTAAAGCTTGCGTAGTCTTACCTCTAAAAGCTGATTTAGAGCAGCGACAGAACTCAACTCATTGAAGTCAATAAGGGAGGTGGCTACAGTTCGTAGGAAACTTCCATCTGATGACAAAACGTACAGGCTGAATTGTTCTGGATGATAATCTATGTTAGGGTGTGTGTATGTCTGTGAAAATATACATGTCAATATCTGTAGTATTTGTGGCCCAATGTACCTTTAATGTTGCTCTGGAACAGCTGTGGCAGGATGCCATTAGGAGCAAGCTGGTGTAACACACAACGCAAGAACTGTTTGGCAACTCCAGCAGCATTACCCGGGATTAGCATACTATAAACACAGAGACATCAAAATCCACATTAAACATATATTAACTTTATTACAGGCTCAAGGCCCACATATCCTATATACTCACACAGAAAAAATACTACATCCTACTACATATTTATTGCAGACATACACATATGGCATTATCACTGACCAACAGAAAATGAAAGTATACATACAGTATACATACCTCTCTGCTTGCCCAGAGAAATTAGTGCTGGAAGCCAACCTGAGTGTGTGAAGAGAAACAATGATTTATGTTCTCTAACGGTAAGGTTTGTTTGTGTGTGTGTGTGTGTGTGTGGGTGGGTGGGTGATAACTACCTGATGCTTAGAGATCATTGTTTGTTTACCTGCCGACAGACTGTAGGATATCCAGAAGAAGGGGAGCTGCCAGATCAGGACTTAGATGAATGAACATGGACAGAACCACCACAGCTAAGCCCAGTGTCTCCTCATCATACTCTTCCAATATAGCACCACAGTCTCGACACCTGACAAATACACACATACTTATACTGATGCCTTAGCTCTGCTTCATGTCAACACATTTGAACTTGTCATATATATTCTTTATACGACCCATTGTTAGGTGTTATGGCTGTGTTATACCACAGCTTGGTTGAATCCCTGAGACACACTCTTTAGAATGTCAATTAACCTTTGTTATTATAAGGCTCCTCAGAATGTAGCAGTGGGCTCTATGCACGCCAGTAGAACGTTCACGACAACGCCAAATAATACGGCTCACTTACTTCCGGTTTACTTCCTAGTAACTGTCAGTGAGACTTGCAAGCACAGATTACAGCAGAGAACTTCAACAAAGTAGCGTTACATAATGTATAGGCTATATTGAATCATATACTTAAACATGTTAAATCATACATTCTTAACTTGGATGAAAGAATATTCAACCTTCACAGATACTAACGATCAGGCTTGGGGAGTAATGGAATACATGGAACAGCGTTACGTATTTAGCATACAAAAAAACTGAAATACAAAACTGTATTCCGGTACAGTTACAAATAAAGAAGACGTAATTAGAATACAGATACTTTTGGCAAAAATTGGGATTATTAACAGGATTATAAATAGATTTAAAAATGCAGAACATTATACTATCATCCACATGCGCACTTTACAACAGGCACGAGAAGACAACAGAGAAAAAAGGTCCATATGATGACCTCGAGTTCAAAAAATGCTTTCCCTGGCTGGAAATATCGACACTATTCTGTCCTCAAAGCTGAAAGTGGGAAGAACATAACAGTGCAGTGCACCTTATGGTTACACGCGGTGAAAATACTTTCAGTGTCCAAGGACTCATTTTCATGAAGCATTTACAGGCAAGACCAACACTGCTAACGTCTACACAGACATCCAGTTAGCTTAAGGTTAACGTTGGTTAGCTAACCTGTTAGTATTGATTGCCTACTAACGTTATAAAAAAGGGGGACTTTGGATAAAACACAAGCCCCTGACCGAAATATATTTGTGGCAGTTTAATTGAAGTTTCAGCGTGATGTGTGACTAAGTAACATCTGTTTATTAACAAAGCAAGTTTGGCTATATGTAAGTTAAATGTGCAACGTTACTGCGACTTTCACTCAAATAACATTTAAACAGCATATTTAAAATATAATACTATACTACTCTGTAGGTCTGCCCTACATTTCAACTTGGAACTGCAGTCCTACTGTCAGCATTTACTTAAAATGTATTCTCTTTATCAGTTCAGAAAGTGGACACTTGATTCATTAAAAATACTGTCTATGCTCTAAATCTGTGCCAATTTTGTTTTTTTACTAGCCTATGCTTTGTAAACTGTGGTGTTGTGCACTTTCAATGTAGGTCAGGAGGCTGGTTTGCATAATGACAAGCATATTTGTCTTTAAAAAACACTCAGCAGAGGGCAGGTTTAATTGTTAAAACTTGGTTTCCTCATTTTCTTTTCTAAGGTTGCATTGTGCTGTTGACTTACAGAATACGCTTAAGTGAAAGCCATCTTATTGATGTCTCTTTTCTGTTTTCTTCATTTGCAAATTTGCCATTGAGGTAATCAGTAATTGTATCGGAATACATTTTTAAAGTAATCCTCCAAACCCTGCTAACGATACTATCGCTGTGGTAGAGCAATGTTTAGATTACACACATTAGCCTACAACTAGCTAGTTAACCGTGACGATACAAAAATACAAGAATGACAGGCTCATCTTCGTATTCGTGGATGTAGGAGGAGGCGTACATTTTAAAACCCTTCTCCAGTTTGCTACTGGGTGCCTTTGATGAAGTTTACATAGGCGATGAACGTCATTAATTGTGAGTTTTGGGAGCTCCGTCAGGCATCGTGTATAAAACAGCGCCATTGTTTCAAAGTAGCGTGAGCACCGGAAGTAAATGAGCCGTTGTTATTTGGCATTGTCGTGAACGTTCTACTGGGGTGCATAGAGCCCATTGATTTGAATGGGCCACCTGAACAATCGGATGTCTGAAGTTTCTTTATAACAAAATATGGACATTCTTACTGCTCTCAGATTATTGACGTTGAGATGTGCTGAATATAAGCACATGAAGCACTTTTCGATGTTTTTAAGATAGATGAAATATATAAAAATGTCAAGGCATGTCAGACTCCCTCAAAAGTGTCTGAGTGGTTAACTTGGTTCTGTAGTAGGAGGTTATATGTATCATGTTAAGGGCATAGAGTCCTACCTGTCGGTCATGGTGGTAGGCTGGTCATCTGTGAACTCCTCTGGGGCAGGTACAAACATGCTGACTGAGCTGGGAGCTGACAGCAGGCTAGTCTTGGTCTGACCAGGAAAACCTACCCAGAGAAGACAGACAGAAATTGATTTTAAAATGATATGAATTTAAGTTCTGTTGGATGGTAATTTGATACAAAATACTTGACTAAGCCTGGAGCCCATTTCCTGCTTTGCACTCTATTCTCTATCAAAATATCTGCACAAAACTACACAGTCATTGAGTGTCCCCACAAAACAGCAGGTGGAGTTATTATGTTAGTCTTCAGGGGAAAGTCTATAATGTTATGTTTATATCTCTGTGTAAATGATTAAGTGAGCTAGCTAGTACACAAGTTATTTAAGAAAATAAATACCTGGGCCATGATTATGGAGAATGCACATACTGCTAGCTATCAGCGCAAAAGTAGTCTTGCAGGGCCATACATGATGAGAGTTCACAGTCTGAAGACAATTCATTGAAATTGAACAGCTGCTTTGAATAAAGATCTAAGACCCCAAGTGCAAGTACATGGGCACAATTACAATAAAAGCAATCTTTCAACAAGAGTTGATAATCCTTCTCAACAGCAGGCAGAGGACACAGCATAATGAAAGCTGATAGGATGTAAGTGCAACTGCAAGTGAAATGTATTGTCAGTATTAGTCTTGAGGATTAGAATTAGAATAACAACAAGTGTTCGTACTAAGCCCTTATTCATATGTGATATGCAACAGTTTATAAGAAAATACTGAAGTCATGTTCATTCAAGTAGTCTTGGAGAAATAGCCCAACATCCTGTAGGGGCTCCCTCTTCGCTAGAAGCAGAGTTCCTTTCCCCTTGAGCAACAAAGTCATATCTGTTCTCTTCCATGATCAGAAACAGTTTCTTTCCATTGTTCAGGGTTCGAAAAGAAATTATTCAATTTAGAAAGGAAAAAATACTCTTTGGAGAGGGGATAATTCAAATACCAAAATCAGAATACCCTACCACAGATTGGTCGTGAGAGACAATCAATCAAGTTAGGCTATTGCTTACTGCAGGGTGAATTCACTGAGCCTCTTCCGGACTTGTTCGGTATGATTTCCATCTGTATTCCAGTCTGCGCCTTGTGTGAGTTTCTGTTCCCAGTCCATAACATTCGTCTGTGGCAGGTCCACTGTTTAGCCCCTCTTGATCATGTCCTCAGTTGCTTTAGTTGCATTGTTGTAGGTACAAGTTCCGTTTTCCAAGTGAATCTTCAGTTTAGCAGGATATGGAAACGAATTCGTTGAGTTCCTCGTCTGAGGATTTTCTTAATGTTTTTGTATTCTTTCAGTTTACCTCGGCTGGGAAGTCGTTTGCAAGCATAACCACTTTACCGTCATAATTAATTTTCTTTGCCCAGGCAGCTTTAAGTATCTTGTCTTTGATATCATATCTCAGGAAGTTAACCAGAATGGACCTGGAAACGGCTTAATCTTTGGGTTTAGGGCCGAGTGATCATTGCGCTTGTTGAATTTGTAAATCCATGCTGTCATCAAGCATTAGATTAGTCTTCAGAAAGTCGTTAATGAATGTTAGCATTGAGGGTCCTTCTTTGCTTGCCTTAATGCCATATATGCAAATGTTATTACGACAAGACTGTTAAGGTCTGTTATCTTAGCCTGTAGAGTTCTCGGTTTAAAAGAGTAAAGCAGACTATCTCTTAGCTCGGTATTAGCCATCTCTAGCACCTCCACCCGCTGTTTTGCCTCCATTAGCCTTGTGCCTTGGTTACGGATATGATGGAAATTGATATTGCCATTAATTTATAGACTTACATTGCATTGCAAGCATGTTCTCCTGTGTGTGTGTGTGTGTGTGTGCCATGTCTATTGATAGTCTTAGTACACCTTTGTTTAAAGCCCCTAGCAGACATCCCCCTGCCCCAGGTGGAGGAATACACATTGTCCACCATTTTGGGCCTGTGTGTGTTCCTCCATAAGAAAATCCCCTCCCACTCACCTCCCCTTCCCAACCTTGACCTGTAGAACCTTCCCCAATGTTGACCTATCACCCCCAAGGTATCCTCCCATGATTGACTGGTATTTAACCTGTTACACTGTGGTGCCTCTTTAGTCTTTGCCTGCCTCTACTCGATGTGGAATTGACTCCCTGCAGGAGCACCTTGAAATACACCTCCAGAAACCTTTGATTCGCCTCGTGGTCTTTGTCTAGAAGAGTGTCGGCCTAAGAAACCCCATCAGATATCACCGGAGATACTCTGTATTTTCTGATTAATCTCCGTCTTGAAGTTGTTAAATTCCTACTTAAATTCACATTTCAAATCTTGAATATTCTTACTCAAGTTTTGAACAGCTTTGGTAGTGGCAAGCTCCTCTCAGCACACTCTGTCCATGCTGGCTTTATTATCCAACCTGTTTCCTTTTTCTCGTGTCCTTGTCGCTTTTAGATTTCTCCAAAACGTTCTTGCCATTAGCCTCACTGATACTATGTCATTCTAATGTCTTGCGTGTACAATAGTATCTTGTTTCAATGGAGTTTTCTTTTACTTGATCAGGAGAGTTTTATCGGTCTCCCAGGTGCTGATGTACAGGGACTTACCAGTCTCCCAGGTGCTGATGTACAAGGACTTACCAGTCTCCCAGGTGCTGATGTTGTGAGGGGCGCTGGACTGATGCTCTAGTTGTTTCTTCATCAGCTGACTCATCGTCAGGGCACCCAGTGAGCCACGTTTCACTTGCCTGTACTGAGCTGCAGAGACAAGCAGTCACACGAAGGCACACACAAAGAAGAACAACAAACATTCACATTGAATTCAGTATTCAGTATCATGGTTCTCCATGTACCAGAGGAGCTAAACACAAGTCAACAGCAATTTCATTATACGAGTTAATAACATGAACACAACAGTTTTGTGTATGTAATGTATTGTAGGTTAGAACACAATATGTAAAACTGTACATAATATTTAAAAGACACAACATGAGGAGTCACGGTTTTTGATATGCAGGTTTTTTATGTGTAAAGAGTTTGATAAACATAGAGCTGGAGTACAAGATGGAATTAAGGAGCACAAAAGGATTGGAGATCCTACTTGACACTGAAGAGCGGTTGCTTGTTTCAGGGTTAGCTGCCTCTAGGGTAGGGGCTGAGGCTGATCCAAGGGGCCTCTCCAGTGTGGAAAGGGTTTTGGGATCTGAAAGACATGGCACACAAATGATAGCCTCACAGATAGAAGTGTTAAGAGGTGAGTGGTGCTACCGGTATAGAAAATGATTTACCGCGGTACTCGAAGAACCGCAGTACTCGAAGAACACCACCTTGAGGTGTGCAGTAATGCCGGAGGGACTTTAGTGACCATTGAATCCTTTTCAGGACATTCCATATCCAGAGCAAAGTGAATAATATTAAATTGAGAATAAGCCAAACTCAAAACATATTGGGAAACTTCAGAAACTATCAGATTAAAGCTTTTGGCATCTACTTCAATTCCCTTAATTTCCTTGTTGCACTCCAACCATAACCAGGTCACCAGCAAGCCATAGGACAGAGAGAGGAGTCGTGTGATGGTGAAAACTGAATGATATGGAAGGAAATTGAACATCTATCTCAGACCATCTTTCTCTTTAGTGATTGATGGTTACATGGTTGAATTTCAAATTGTGTTTTATACATAATGGGATAGATTTGACTATTGAGATGAAATACCGGAATTATATACTGAGAATCTGACCATGCTTTCTATGTACATCATGTACACATTTAATACATTATCACCATACCTACACCTAAAATAAAGGTGATTCTTTCATGACATTATCACTATTACAATGACTACTATTTGACATAAAACAGATGTGGTAGATCAGAGGTTTAAAATAAAGATGTAGGTTATATTTCAAAGTAGCTAATAGCTGTGTGCCTTGCTCAAAATGATTTAAATTAATCTCCCCCCTTTTTAATCAGACACATCCAAACAAGGCATTGGTCCGCCATCGAAGGCTTGCTTTGCACATGGTAAGAAGTTACCAAATCAATTTGGCCTTGTAATCAAAATAAGTCTGAAGCTCTTGCTCATCCAGGTTAGAACCCATGCTTCCTGTCTATTCAATTAGGGCCCACAATATTATATTAACACTGGTTTCAAATGTTGAATAATCCCAGAGTATATAGTACTCAACAAAATCGTAATCAGCAGCAAACAATGAAGTAGAGATGCATTTCTGTAAGTAAATGTGAGTGTGATTCCGCCAAAATGTCAGTCAGCCGTTTCATACAGTTGGGCATGCAAGCTATGCGGATACTAACACTTTGACCCAGGAAAAGAAGGGTTTGACCTGCTGCCCCCTGTTGTATGAGCGGTAAATAGCATCTCGGGAGATTCACTTTTTTTTGTAAGTAGCTGACGGGGTTTGAAAGGTTTTCACATGTATGATTTTATCCAGCAAGGAATAATCTAGCTCATTTGCACAAATTTGTCATTTGAGCCGACTATTAAAATAATAATGTTCAAAATGATTTGATGGTCTTCATTCATTGTGTGAAATGCAGCTTATCGAGATCTAGGCAACAGTTCATTGGCAACTGAAGACACTGATGCATTGTGTGACGTTTTGTGAGGAGTCAGAGAAATGATACCAAACCGAGGCGCAGTGCATGTAATAGTGTGATAACTGTTCCTAATTAAGTTTTAGATTATGAATTATTATTACTTCACTTACTTATTATTAGAAAAGTGAGGGGATTTAATAATCTGGATCAACCAAGAACAATTACAATGCAGGGCGTACTGGGAGAAAGTGGTGGAATTATGAAAACCTTTATTTCCATAGAAAATTGAGCTGAGCTCTTCTGCTCCCACAAGTCACACTGCAGCAAGTGCCAGAGTGTCTGCAGAAACGTTAAACATAGATGGAAGCTAGACATTTTTGTTTCAATACCTAGCTCCGAAGTTGCAAATGTGTTTCATTAGACAGATTTAGATTATTTAATTGAATATGCATCACGCATGTTTTGACATTTTACATTCTAGGCCTACATAAACTCTCCAAAATAGACGTGAGATGGCCTTATAAATTGATCTTGACAAAAATAACGGCTTGTCATGGAAACTGACCATACCTTTATCACTCTCTCAGCATGTCAATGTTTGTGCAACAGTGTGCATGCACTGCCATTTCCGCTAGCCATTTTTCACCATCAAACTAGGGTCCTTATGTTATTCTTCCTTGTATTCAGTTATGATTTTGTAATTAGTGTTTGGACATGACATTAAACTCAAGGCATACTGTCCACAGGCAAACAGTCCAACTGTCTATTCCTCCATTCGTCTCACACGGAGTTTTAAAAATAAAAGTCTCTCCCGCTATTGATACATTAAACGGTAATTTGTGAGTAGAATATAACAAATTCTGATGAGTGTTTTCTGTAAATTTCTCTTTAAACTGAAAACAGTACAGGATTACTCATGTCTACATGTCATGTTCTGAATATTTTGAAACATAGCTCAAATATGGTTCATTCTGATTCTGAGGTCGGGCCCTGTTCTAGTGACCATGGCATGATATTTGATTTCAACTTGGATTTCAATATCATTCTAGTATTGATGAAATTACCTTCTGAGTATGGTTGTGAAAGTATTCAATAACATTCTAGTATTGATGAAATTACCTTTTGAGTATGGTTGTGAAATCAGATAACACATCTAAAATGAGCACATGAAATGAAAACATAAGAACACACACAAAAATATATACTAACTCATTTGCCTGATGCTTGTGATTTTGTATCCCTTATAAACTTGTTTACTAGTAGCATATATTTGGAGTAAGTTTTAATGAGAAACAAAAATCCCCCCCAAAAAAGCACCACCACAAAATCATGTTGATTTAAAATAGCATAATAAAAAAAATCACAAAATCCTGAGGGGACTACTACAAACTAACTGAAAGTGTTTTAGAAATATGATGTGATTTGAAAACAAAAGAGAGTGTGTTACAAATGCCTAATGAAAACACATGCACTATGATCTGCAAACACAGCTCTCAAACAAACGCAATGTGTTTTGCAAATCCGAATGCCACTTGTGAATCACTCTGTGCTACCTGAGTCAGAAGCCTGTTCTCCCAGCTTGTCCAGTGTGTTGAAAGAGATATCCAGATACTCCCTCTGGATGGCACTAACAGCAATCTTTCTCTGCTTGCGTTGTCGAGGAACAATCTGGATTTTGAACTCTGCCTCATCATTGTCATCTTCCAACTTGGGATCACTTCCTCCTTCATCATCAATGTAATCATCATTGTCCTCAAACTCAGTGTCCTCACTGAGCGGGTCTGAAGATTCTAGTGTGTCCACTGGAATGTTGAGGAAGATATTCCTGCCCGACGGGCTCGTGCCCCGGCTGCCGTGGTCAGGGTCCTGCTGGGAGTCATACAGAGAGGTGTCAGGCACATGGGGCGCCTTCCTGAACAGATCTCGCTTCTGTCTTAAAGTCATGGGACTTTCTTGTCCTGACAGCAAGCTCTGAGGGAAATCTGAGAGCTCCAAGGACCCCACAGGGCTGGTGAAGGAAGAGCTCTTGAGGCTTGGAGCCATAAGAGGGCATGGAAGAGGGCTGCTGGAGCTGTGGCTGTGGCTGCTACTTCCTGCTCTAGCCCTACAGCAGTCCTCCACATTGAGCCACACAGTGGGGGAGAGGTGTGCAGAATTTGAGTGCCTGGCTGTAAGGGAGACACACGGGCTGACTTTTGTTTTTGCTGTCTCAAACTCCTCATCACTCTCAACGATGCAAAGCGGGGGCAGCGGCTCAAACACCAGCGAGTCACTGTCAGACATAGAAAGAACAGAATTCTTTTCTGCAATGGAGGTACAGTCTGATGAGAGGTCAATGAGGTCAGGATCTTCCTTACTTTGTGAGGCAGCTCTAGAAACAGGAGAATCCTCCAACTGGCATGATCTTCCAGCCTGTTGCTGCATGCCTATGTCCTGTTTAGCATGATGCATGGGTTGTGTCTGAGGCATCTGCTGCTTGTCTTCCAGCGTCTCTGTGCAGCTTAGCCTCAACTCTGGGATGATCGGCTGCAAGTCAGACTGGGAATTCCCATGACAGGGAGTAAGGGAATGGGGCTTGGTTTCCACTTCCTCTTTGCCTGTCCAGAAGCTGCTGGAAGAGACTTTTCTCTGATGCCGCTGGCTAGGAAGACGTTGGCCCATGGCTGTGGAGGAGGAGACAGAGGAGGGAGGTGGTGCAGGGGGTGGTTGTACCTTGTGTAGATCACAGCGGTCAATACAGGATTTACGACGGTGCTCATCAAGATTGTAGATGATGGAGTCAGTGTTGGAGATGTCCAGAGACTTTTGTTTATGCATGGCCTGCAGTCGTTTCTTCCTACTGGTTTCCTCACGAACACAGTGGAGAATAGTGTCCTCGCGATACTCTGACAGCTCCATTTCACCTGTAGTACAGAGAAGCAGTATGAGAAAGAGCACGACAAGGAGAGAGGCTTGAGAGGTGGTCAAGGTCTGCATTAAGTTCCCATGAAATGTCTTGAGTTATTTCACTCAATTGTAATGTATTTCAACTTAATACAACCAGAAAATGTTTAATGGCAGTTTTTAAGAGGACAACTGCAACCAAGGGTGCAAGTAATCCAATGCTGCCATATTGGCATACTAGAAAGTAAGCATACACTGATTGGTCAACTAGGATGAAAATACTGTGAGTGATGTAACAACAACATCATAATTCATCCATGAAATCAAATGAAAATCCAGCTCACTCTTTTGTGTGCTGATCTCCACGGGCTGGTACTTGACTGACTTATTGCCTCCGATCCTCTTCAATCGAGCAAAAAAGGTCTGGGATTCCTTGTTGCAAGCTCCGGTTGGTGTGTCATGGACATCTGACTCATCAAATACACTGTCCTCCTCTGTTTCAGACACAAATATATGCACACACATACATGCATGCAATTACAGCTTCAAAAGGTCTCCTCAGATACAGCTCACGAGAACAACTGATTATTAAAGCAAAGATTGCACTATAATGGTACTTATACCAAGAATAACATCTGGTTGGTTAACATGTTAACATAAGGTAAGTGTGACAGTTGTGGTATAAGTGGAGTTATGGACTTTGTGGTGTAGCATTGTATTGCTGCAAGAAATGTAGCTAAAATTTGATTGAGTACATTATAAAATGTGTGATGTCCACTGAGAGTATTTGTCTTCTTTGATACAGTTGCTAAAGGGATGTCTTTTATTTTTGAATTGTTACCTTTTTCTTTCTCGCTATAGCGGCTGATGTTGGAGTTGTCGCTGTACAACGGGCCAGCCGTGGCGTGGGGTCTACAGCTGTGGTACTGGGCATTCAGGGTGTTGATAGTGATGTGGATCAGACACAGCACCACTTTGCTTACATCCATCTCTCTGTAAGGATACTGGACAAATGGATAGGGACAGGTGGTTAACCAACCATGATCAGTTTGTGTGGTTTGTGAAAAAATACTAACATACCCAAAAATAGTTGTTTCTGACAGGAGTTGAAAGTGCTATTTCACAACAACATTTAATAGATTCAAATAAACAGATTCAGTTGGATAGAATATAAATACACATCTAAATAATAAATAACGGCATAATATCAGCAGAAATTGGAGGGGTGTCAGCTCAACATATATAAAACATAAAGACTATGGCAGTTATATAAAACATATATAAAACATAAAGACTATGGCAGTTATATAAAACATATATAAAACATATATAAAACATAAAGACTATGGCATTACTGGAGGTTTTGCTCATATGCCCTTGCTTCACTAATATGCTGCTCAGGCTCTTGACCACCAAAACACAGTTCCTGTACACTGAAGTTTACTGAAGACTTTATTCGATGAAGCAACACTACAAAGAATACCTGTGGTAAAGTCTTCAAATAACTCATAATAATGGAATTGCTCGACTTACAGTTAAGTGTGTATTTGTTTAGGGATGGTCTCCCATAGTCAGTATGGTGTGAATGACATCAGGTTTGGTAAGAATCAAATGCTTAAAGAGACTTGAGTACCTTGTAGAGAATTACAAGCAGAGCTTTTAGCCACATCTGCCTGATGTGGGGCTTCAAGGGCCAGAGGGAACAGCGGGGGGGCTGCTGGAAGCAATGCCTAAGTTGGGGGCATGTACAGTACTTCAGCACCTGGACCACTAGGGGGAGCAGCTGCTTTCCCAAACTAATGTTGTAGTCCATGACCTGAGGGAAAGTAATGGAAGCAAAACAAAAGTGATTGAATGGAATTATACCTCAGCATATAACAAGAATGTACAATTAAATTGTTTCTTTTCACCACAGAAGAATCCAAACTAATATGCCTATTCCAAAATGATACTTTTCATTTCTTTCATCTGCTTCTCCCATACAAGTAAAAGCATGTATCAAACACACCTTGTGTAATACACTTCAAGGGAACTTCATTTCATGTGCCTCCATAGCACTGGTGTGCTGGACACAAAATAAGTCTTGCCTTATAAAATAAGACTTGTCTAATCTTTGAAATCTCTGTGATCATGTAATATTCAGTTCATTTAATGTTCAATTTTAAAGTTTCGTTGTCCCTCGCAATTCTTTGTGATGATAGACTATCTGCTATCTTCGCATGAAAGTGAGAGTTGATGCGTAAGCAAAAGGAAATACCCAAATCCCTGACTGTATCCAAGCATTTCATGTTTTTAATTCTATACTCTCCATGAGTAACTTCCCAGTTATTGCCTGCTCCATTGCCTGCTCCTTTACCTGTGCGATGCCAGCAATGAAGGCGTTGAAGCAGGTGGACGTGCGCATCTTTTGAGGGGCGATCATGAAGCAGCCCTCCTGCTGGTCATAGCCCAGCAGCACATACAGGTGACGCTTGACCGTATTGAATGCCTTGGCACTGCTAATGTCTGCCTCTGCACTGCTCTTGTCCTTAGTCATGAACTTCATCAGCACCATGATCAGATGGTGAACTGTTTGGTGGTCTATCCCTGCATCCTCTGGGAGCAGGTCTTTGACCATGGAGTCCTCCTCTGTGGCGGTACTCTGGCTTGGTAGGTGGTCTGTAGAGAGTGGATTTGAAGAGAAAGGAGGAGAGAGAGAGAGAGAGAGAGAGAAAAGAAATGTAAAAATACATAGCTAACCTTTCACACCATTTCTCATGGGCTTCTCCAAGAACGTCTAGCTGAGTCTGCTATTTTAGCTTACAATCTTCAAAAATGAAAACACAAAGTGAGAAAATAACCATTTTGACGTAATGTCTAAACAGTTCCTCTCCAGTCTGGAGACATGTGTAGATGTATACAGATCAACAGGTTTGGATGCTGTGCTTGGCATGGGTCATGACACTTTAGAGTTCCTCTCCAGTCTGGAGACATGTGTAGATGTATACAGATCAACAGGTTTGGATGCTGTGCTTGGCATGGGTCTTTGGGGATCAGATTGGTGATGACAGTTTCAGAAAGCTTGGCTCAGTCAAACCGGTGATGGCTGTAATATTCCAGGTTCAGATATTATGAAATGTTGCCGAACCAGCATAGGGGATTTTTTGCTCAAAGTAACCATGATTGTGACAGTGTTGATTCTGATGTTATGACAATGTTGTTGATTCTGATGTTATGACAAGTCAACATGCAAGGGCATAACCCTGGCTAACCCACCGTCACTCAGGCAGTAGAACTACCCAGACAAGGCTAACCCACCGTCACTCAGGCAGTAGAACTACCCAGACAAGGCTAACCCATACATTCTGTGTTTTGACTCTGTAGCCGGGATGGCCTTGCAGCGATGGAAAAGAAGTGGAGGCAGTGTCTCGGATGGTTTGTAGACAAATGGCCAATGTTTAATGTCCGTGGTAGTAGGCAAACACGCCAGAATGGAGAAAAAACAAAAGAAACAAAAACTCCACACAATAATTCTTAACAAATAAATAGGTCCCTAACAATTCAGCTCCAAAACTGCATAGTAACTCTCAACAATCGTGAGTCAACTTTAACACTTTGTCGCTCTCCAAACTAAACCATTTACCTTCAACGTCAAAAAGGGGTGGGAAGTTGTTCCCCTCAGACTCATCTCTTGACACCTGTTCTGTGCCGGCATTTTATTTAGCCGGCCTGAACCATTGCACATATCACGGAAATCAATTACTAACCCATATCCATATTCCGACTTACTCTCAATCACATACATAGCCGGGTTACCCCATAGACAATCATATTATATAAATACATAGCACACTATTTACCGCAATAGTTATCACACATTACACACACCCCTTATATCTCACTCCCTTGGCGTGGGCACGTCTGACGGCCCTAGAGTTGAAAGGTCCTTCCTGACTTTCGATCGGGTCGTCCCTTTGTGTCCTGCCTAAGGAAGTCAATGATCCACCGCAGAGAACGCACTCCGTTACTGTCCAGCCCCGTACAACGCCTGCCACGCGCCGAAGGGACGGCTCTTCAGTCACCATATGTCTGCGGTGTGTGTCTTCACGGATACCGTACTGATCGCGGTGAAATCTGCTTGTTGTGTTCGTTTGTAAATAAACTGTGTGCTCGTAGCCCGTGTTGTCTAGTGTGTTTGTTTTCATCGTGGAATGTATTACCGCTGTGGTAATGGGCAGCCGCACCGTTACAGACTCCCTCCTTGAACAAGGTGTCATCAGGCCTTGCATCAAGCCTTCAATGATAATAAATAATCTTTTCTTTGTTTCTTTATGCCAGCCTTTTACAGTGCAGGATTTTTTATGCTGCCTTTTTTCGATGTCTGTCCAATGTCAACTTACTGTCTCTGTTTTGCCATGGAAGGGTTGGGGTTTGATGGGAGGGGCGAGAAATACATGTTTTCCATAGATCCTGTGGGCAACACAGACATTTATACTATGGTGGGCAACACATCTATGCAAATAATGTATCTCTTGTAAGTTGACATTGAAAATAAACTTGCAAGGTAAAAAAAAACACTGCACTGAAAAAGGCTGACATGAAGAAACAAAGAAAGGAAACAAAGTGCCGAAAGTTAATTTCAGGTGTTTCAATTCCAATGTTTCATTTTTTCATGTTTTCATTTATTTGATGCTGATTTTGTTTTTTCAATGCCAAATTTAAAGTCTCTGTTTTAGCACCATAATATTTTTGCCAGGCGCTTATGGAACAGTTAATTCGGAATTATTGTGGTTGCACGATGTATTATTGAATTTTAAGTAAAATTAAGTACATTTGTATTGACCGTCTGGATGTAATGGGATGGACTGCAAACCATTGGACACATCAAGGGACAGACAAAAATAGGTTCTGGTAAGGGAGTAGAAGTTACCACAGGGGTACAGGCTGGTGTACGTTTGGTAAGGGAGTAGAAGTTACCACAGGGGTACAGGCTGGTGTACGTTTGTTAAGCTCCATGTAATATATGACATCCTTGAGCTGTCCGGTTCGCGGACATGCCATTGTATTAGAAATTAGGCGTATTGCAAATGTTATTTTGCCATGTGAAATATTAAGAAGGACTGGGGTGGTTGTTTGTTGTCCTTGAGAATAAAGTGTGCTGGAACAGAGTGATACTCCCTGTTCTTCTTATCTCAGTAACTCTGTTAAACAGACACTGCCCGTGAGAGAACTCATCCGACTCTCACAGACTACTTGTCACTCTGTGTGTCTCTCATCCTTCTGAAGAAGACTAATAAATCATTACTAATAAACTCATTAAAAGACTGATCTCTAAAAGGCTGATTATTATCAGGTTTCCACCACACCATGAGAACCCCAGGCCTCATGACACTTTGTATACTGGTGTGAAGCAAACTGAAAGTAGTACAATCCAAACAACACAGGAAACTAAATATGTGTTGCTGGGCAATTATAATTAGGGATGGAAATTGAGAACCGGTTCCTAGTGGATCGATTCCTTGGAATCAACCAAGCAACAGCAGCGCGGCTTGTAGACCCTGTCTATTGTGTTAGTGCCATTTGTTTCATTGTGTAACCCAGCTTTTACTATATGAAAAATCACAATTTTCACTTCAAGAGTTTGTTGAATGTATACATACAGTACATACTGTATATGCTGTGCATCATCTATTAGAGAATATTATATAAAAGAAAATGTATGTTAATAAACCCGTTTGTACTCTTTTTTTTTTTTCCCTTGCCCAATGAGAATCGATAAGGAATCGGATCGATAAGCAGAATCGAAAATGGAAAACTCTCTGTTTCTGCACAAGCCTCTTTTAAGATTCTTACCCACCAACCTTATTGCCAGCTGTACGTGACAGGAAATGTTTCATTTTGATCAGTTGTTAGAAATGGACAATGGATTGCATTTAAAAGGGTTTTGTATCAGGATTTTTTTTACAAAACTGATAACAAAATAAAGTCAGCTGGCTGATAATTGGTCAACCCCTGGAATATAACATGTAATCTCAAGACACAGACACAGATGAAGGAGGTGTACTCACGCAGTCTGTTTCCCAGGGTTTCTGGGAGAGAGAAGGTTCGCTTGGACTCCCCTCTTTTGATGCTGTCACGAAATGAACGCACGCTCTTCTGCTGGTTACGAGCAAAACGTGCCCGTCGTATCTTCCACATAGCTGCATCACTTAAGTTGGCCAAATTTGTGCGGACAGATGTGATGGCTGGCAAGTGGAAAGCAAGAGGAAGGTAGTGGTGAGTCATGGTGTAAGGAGGGGGTAATGTGTGCTTGCTGTCTATAGATAGAGTAATACAATTAACCAGACGATTTCTTGCATGATTTTAATAAGTAATTCATAGTTTCTCTGTGATTGTGCTGAACATGCTAAATACTGCAATATATGTTAAAAATAATCTTGTGGGAAATGATAACGGACTTAATTTAACACACGTGCAATGCAGGTTCTAGCGTGCAATATGGAAGGACATAGGGTATACCTGTTTTAAACACTAGGGCACATACATTTGGTCATTTCATGGGGTATACCTGTTTTATATACTAGGGCACATACATTTGGTAATTTCATGTGGTCAACATGTGCAAAGCCTTAAAACAATACTATGCAACAATTTGCTACTTTTGGAGGTATATTTTTGGCATCATCTACAAATTAATTTCATTCGTATATGGTCATGTGAAGAACAGAGTAACACACCTGTCATTCCCACTAGTCCTCCAGGCTATGCACCATGTAGCCCTGTGTCGGGACGGCACACCCCACACATATGTATGAAAAGCTTTTAAAGCAATGGCAATTTTATCACCAACATACACTAGTTAGCATGCTACCAAGCTCTTATACGTGCCAACTTGGCTGTAATTGGTCTTTTTGCATGCCTTTTAGGTAGTTAGCTTGGTACTGTATGACCCATTTGCTGTATCTCTCAGGCAAGGGGTTTGGTGCTTTCTTCAGACCTAGCAAACTGGATGGAATGCTTGGCTGGAGAGGAGGGCCTGCTGTTTGCGTCTTGCCTGCATTTTTCTACCGCCTCCACCAGCTTCCTCAGCACCAGGTCATGCCGCCATCTCTAGCGCCCTTGAGGGTCTGCCCTGCATCCTGACATGACATGATATGCTGCAGGCTAGTTGGTGGTTGCAGTGTTACTAAGGGGGCAGGTCTCCTCAATGCTAAACAATTGATGGAGGTTTTGGGGGACCAATCCAAAGCCTGCTCATCCCTCCTTGACTTTGCTGACAACCTTGCGATGTCCGAGGTTTTGGAACGTTCTGCTTAAGGAAATCAGGTTGGCCAAGTCAGTGATTTCCTTTACGTCCCTTCTTAAAACACACTTTTATAGGAGAGTCTTTCCTGATTTTACTTGACTTAAAAAACATGAAAAGTATATAAATAGGAACAACCTCCCAACTACAACCAATATCCAACAGAGTTCTTTGGCAATACTTAGGCCCTGTTGCTGATGGCTCTTAATATGCCCTTTCATCTATACCTATGCCCGCTGATGGCTCTAAATATGCCCTTTCATCTATACCTATGCCCGCTGATGGCTCTAAATATGCCCTTTCATCTATACCTATGCCCGCTGATGGCTCTAAATATGCCCTTTCATCTATACCTATGCCCGCTGATGCTGGCTCCAAGTATGCCAACCTCCAGAACATCTTGCATCTATACATGCCCAAAAGTAGTCTATGTGCGCCTCAGCCATGACTCTTGGCTCTTGGCAGCCTTGGACAACTAATTTTAAACTTTATGAGGCTGTCCTTAAAAAACAAAATCCAACAGAAGCTTTGTGGTTGATTTAGCTACAAAGTGTCTAACACATATCTCCACTGGTCTTGTGTGTGTATGTGTGTCTGTGAGCCTTCCTCAATCAGTGCGCTCACACTCAGAATTCAACACCATGGAAAGAATATGGTTCAGACATCTTTTAGACATTAGCATACATTACAATCATTATTCCATAGGTTATTAGTAGTGACACACACATAAATGGCAGACAAATACACTCTGGATTCTGAGAAGCACAAGACATAAAAATGTATGAAAGGTTGAAATGGTAGCAAGGAGGCTAAAACTCACAACACAGCCCTACCCACTGGCCATGTGACACACCCACATACTCACAACACAGCCCTACCCACTGGCCACGTGACACACCCACATACTCACAACACAGCCCGACCCACTGGCCACGTGACACACCCACATACTCACAACACAGCCCGACCCACTGGCCACGTGACACACCCACATACTCACAACACAGCCCTACCCACTGGCCACGTGACACACCCACATACTCACAACACAGCCCTACCCACTGGCCACGTGACACAACCACATACTCACAACACAGCCCTACCCACTGGCCATGTGACACAACCACATACTCAGCAGAAAACACAAAACAAACTTACTGCTAGGAAAGGGAAACTCCTTGTTGCAGTCCAGATGTAGCTGTGCCTCCAAGGAGAGAGTTTCAAAGCGATTGACAAAAAACTCCCAGCTCAGAGCAGGAATATCCTTCTTCAGAGAATGCAACAACAGCAGCTTGCTGAGGATGATGGGGCGGTCCCGTATCACTGTGTCAAACTGGAAGTCTAGGCATAAACACAGACCCTAAAGGAAATATAATAGATGATTGTTTTTGTGTTTGTTGTGATTTCTGAATCACAGCACTGTCTCATACACACATTATATAAAAACAAAGCAAACAAAAACCATTTCTATTTTTTCTGATTTATACTCTGTACATTTACTCATAGTCAAGAACTGGACATAGCAGGATGACTTGTTGCTGCTTTTGCATCCAAACATCGTCCCTGATCACCTGCAGAGCGGGGCACTTGATGGTGTCCAGAAGAAGACGCGCTCTCGTAGCGACCGCAGGGTTCACGTCCTCCACGCTGGCCAGGAAGGAGCAGAACGCGTGGGCCAGAGAATACTTCAGGAGGTGGCTCTTGGTCACGGCGTCCATGTCCAGGAAACGGCACAACACTGCAACCCTCTCCACTAAGAACAGAACCATTCACACTCAAATAAAACAACTGATCTGGGAACATATAACACAGTCTGGTAAAACTGCAGTAGTTATTTTTCCCTGTATCAAGTTGCTTCTGCTGTGTTTTGAATCTGCAGCCTGACTCCAGGGGGTTAAACACTGATATGCTTAGAGATGTTGCAACATGGAAAGCAAAGGTGCTTTGTGAGACCGTGTTTAGGTGTCTGAGCAAAAACATGGATGCAGTTAGCTATTTGAGAAATCTACATTTTTTCTTTACATTTTAGCCAGCCACATAATTTCTGCCAAGTTTAAATCTTGTTCAGTGTCTAAATATGTCCAATTTTGTGATTATTCCACCAAATGTCAGTACAGTTTTTCTTGTGTGCAGTACTGAAAATTGTGGTTGCAGGCTTTAGCATATGGCCTGATGGAATGCTGGTCGAATGTGTAGGGTGTAGGTTTATTCTGCATATTCTATGAGCATGGTCAGTGAAGAGGGCAGAGAAAGCCAGCTTAGCCCAACCAGAGTTGGATGCTGGGGGGATGACGGATGATATGAGACAGCTACAAGAGGCGGACCCCATTTATATGTAGAATATAAAATTCATTCTGGTGCTTTGCATCTTTTTGCCAACTAGACAGGCTCTATTAATTTGGCAGTATGCGCTCAAATTTTGTTGTTCGTTTTTGATTGGTTCTCTTTGGATTTTCACAGCCTTTTGTCTGCCAATTAAAAAGTAATCAAAATTATTCAAATGTTATAAGTTACATTACTTTGACTTTTTAAAATAGTTACATTACTTATTATATTTTTATCAGGGTAACTAGTAATCTGCCACTTGTTACATTTCAAAAGTAGCCTTCCCAACTCTGCTTGAAACAATGTCAATTGTATTTCTGCTTTGCTCTTTTATAATGTCTTCTTTCCATCCCTACTTTATACACAGATCAATAAAACAAAACCATGTACTACACATTATTGCAGCCAAAACTGAGCAACTAAACACTGTCAGCAGGTGTATGTTCTGCAGTGACATGAACTGGGAGATAAAGCAGCCTACGGAACCGCTGTGCATTTAAGACAAAGGGCATTTGTTTCTTCAACATCAGAGGACTCTCACCTGCTTCGAAGCGGATCTTCCAGTCCTTATTATTAAAGTTAGCATCCACCAGCCTCCAGAAGATGTCTGCTCCATAAGAGAGTGAGAGAGCATGAAGCAGCTGCGGCACAGCCAGGGAGGCCAGTTGGCAGAACTCAGACTTCAGCATGTTCCACAGGCTGGGGAGGCACACAAACAGGCTAGATTGAAGGCATTGTGAACATAAGTATATTAATACAACAACATCAACAACAATAATAATAGTTCACAGAAGAAATAATGATAAAAGAGCCTTTTTGACTGTCAGGGGGTTTCTACTTGACTGTCTACTCTCAAGGTGGCTCCCTGCATAGGCCGAATGCTGAAATAAAACCTTAAAATCCTTGACCTCCTCCTGGTCCTTCTACAAGTGCCTACAAGGTGCATCTGAATCTATCAATTGATCCATCGAGCTGGATGAGTGCTTGTGTCCGATCCTGTTACTAGGAGTCTGAGTGAACACTGCAAGTCATTGTGACGGGACAGGTTAGTGCATTTGTGCTTACGTTATGTGCTGATTTCTAGTCAGATTCTGTAGCAGCAGATACCGGTTCATTGAAAACCTCTGGTGCTTGTGTCCCATGCACATTACTGCGCAGAGGGCATTGAATGCCAGGCTGATCCCTAGGTCAGATACTAGAATAGTGTTTCTCAACTGGTGGGTTGCGTAACCATTCTAAATGGGTTGCAGAGTGTGTTTGTGCTTTCAGAACTGACACTTATACAAAATAAATGAAGAGAAGATAGATGACTGGGAAGTCGAACTTTCTTAGTTCATAGAAGAAAATTTCAACTGGAACGCCCCTGAAGTCAGATTTCCAACTCGGACAGTCTCATTAAATGAGTCGTACACACTGCACTTTCCAACTTCTATCTGTTGACATGTTGCTACAGTGTTTGTATGCGTAAAATATAGCGTAATGTGTTTTGCTAACAATGGTCAAAAACTGGCATTGCTAACAACGTCAACAATGGTTGTTTTTTTTACTGGTTATTAAGGTTAAATGAGGTGGGTGTGGGTATAATGGTGTTGAAAGTCACCAATCATAAAAGGGGCCGTATGTTCCTTGTTTACCGCCCCCAAACTGTCAAAAGTCGGCTTGATTCTCTCAAGCAGAAATAAAATTGTAGAGCACAGTGCCGTTCTGTGCTCGCCAAGCAGAAACTCTCTTGTGAGTGGTGGCTGCTTTATGCACTTTTTTGCTTCGTTTTATCACAATATACTAATACAATGGCCATATTACCTACTGGTGTTTACTTAAATGTATCTGTTAATCAAATTGATGTTTACTAATCAAATTGTCTCTCTCTTATACCGCAACTTTTGCCCACCAATGTCGATGGCTGTGAAAACATTGGGCCTCATTCTCGAACGCAGTTAAGAAGAATTTAAGAAGGAATTTCTTCTGTACTCCACTTCCGGTGGATTTAGGAAAACAATTGGCATTCATGAAAGTTCTCTCATCTGGGATTTGTTCTGAACTTCAGAAGACTTTCAGAACACGAAATAGCAGTCGTAAATCAGCCAGAGTTTTCTCAAATGCGATTCCTCAAAAAACCACAAGATGCCCCACTTGGCCGTGTTAGAAGTGTTGAATTTGTGAGAAATCGTTGGTGATTGTGTTCACATCAACTCTACAGACATCCTCGGATTAAAATAATTATAATAATAATAATAAATACGAGAATATTTGTATCATTAACAATTACGTTTCACATTTATAGTCATGATTCTACGAGGCATCGTGATGTCCTAAAATAAATAAAAGGACTACACGAATACTGCAAATGTAAGTGAATAAATAAATAAGCACTAAACTCAATCGCGTTGATATAGCCATAGTGGAATAGAATGGACACATCTTCATCCTGCAACAGTACCTCCACCTCTGCACCGGTGAAGTTAGATCTGCGTTTACTAGACCAGTGCTCGCTTTCCGCTTTGACAGGACTCGCTTTTGAGTTGCCTTCGCGTGGATACCGTCGATTCCGACTGCACACGTCACTGCGGTTGCGTGCCCTTATAAGGAGCTGGCGGGGCGTTTATGTATGCAAATCCAGGTGCACGAGAACGCGCTTTCAATTTAAGAAACCTCTTCCGGGGGAGCACAGCTCAGAACACTTCTGCTGCGTAAGAACACATTTTCAGGCGTTCATGAATCCGGCGGATATATTTTTCTTACGTTGTTTTTCCGTAAGAAACATTTCAGAAGAAACTTCAGAAAATGTTCGAGAATGAGGCCCATTGTTTCTCATCACCATAACCATTAAGTACTTATTCACATATTAGGCAGCCGAGCTCTGCCCACTCACTTCGCCTCTTTTCTTTCCCTCCTAGTCTAGACTGTCTCTGCGGTGGGATGCTGCTGTAGTCTTTCCACCTAATCTACGTGCAGAAACCCTCTGCCTACACCTACCTATCCCCACCACACTGCCATGCATTCATTCTACCCTGCTGAAGATACATCTACATACTCTGTGCTAGCCTATTTACCAGTAATGTAAATAATTGCCACCATCAACATAGTTTTCTGTTTCATTGCTCTACTTACCCTTGTAATAGTAACCTTACACACCCACACTGTACACCCACTAAGCTGTTCTACAATACTTGAATGCTCTTTTCTCATCTTATCAACTTTCAATTGTGCATGTGTTATGCATATACCATCTTGTGTTTGTATGAATCATGCACATTTGCCACATGTACTGTATGTGAGCATGCTTATCCTGATAGGTGTACAAATTCATCTGCCATGTTTCTGATTCTCTCCCCTGATTCTCTGCATCTCTTTAAAACTAAAATGAAAAAATATTTAAATGGTTACCTTGTGACAACATACATGTCAAGTCTCACATTTTTAGACCTTGAGACCACATTTCGTGCCTTGGTCGGAATTTTTTGGTTTGCTGTATATATATATAACCTTGTTTGGTGGATGATTGTGTTCAAGCTTGAAACGCTTCCTAATGCTAAGCTGTGTGAGTTCTGTTTTCATGACTTGTTTTACTATCCTTAGTCTCTCAGACTCTTGGGATCTTGTCTTAGGCTTTCTGTAAACCTCCTTTATTTTGGCCCCTCATACATTCTTTATTTTTTATAAAAATATGACTTGTTGTGTGACTGTGTACTCTGCGTCAATGTGACAATCTACGCATTTAGTGAAGAAGATATATGTTAGTTTCAAGAAGATTTGTCTCCTGCAAAGAGCTGAGAATAATATAATGTTTATAGTTGGGCTAGATTAAATGAGTCATGAATACTAAAATTAGCATTAGCCTATGTGTGTGCAGTACCGCTAAGCACCAGAGCTGGGTAGGGAGGATACTGATACCCCTTTTCCACCAAAGCCGGGCCGGTGCTGGTTCCGGGCTAGTTCCAACTCTGGAACCAGTTCTTCCGTTTTCCACACAAAAAGCTGGCTCCGGTTCCAAAAAACAGGTTCGAAGTCAGCACCAGCTTTTAGGTGGGCCAGAAACAAGAACCGGTGACGTCGGGTTCGTCCCGAGGTTATGGGCGGAGCTACCACACCAGAAACAGAAATTTTCGCCGCCATTTTTTCCCACCGTCAACCAAGAGGATGAGTGAAAACGGTGAAAACATAAATGAAAAATCCATCCAGCAGTGGATCACCGATGAAATAAAAACATTGATAGCGATTTTGTCATCAACAGAAATGCAAGACAAACTTGGGGAGGCAGTAAGGAAAGCTAAAATATATGAGGAAATAGGGGGAGAGTTGGAGATGGCGGGGTTCAAAAGGACAACAGACCAAGTAACAAACTAATTTAAAAAAATAAAGAAAGCTTTCATCCATCAAAATGTGTTGTCTGCATCGTATACAGTAACTCTTTCAATCTATCTTGTTTTGGTTGTGTGATGTCACACCTAAGATTAGCTGTTGACCAAGCAAATTCGTGTAGCAGCTAGCTAACTAGCATTAGCTGCTAGCTGTCGTGAGGTACTGTTACAGTTGTTGTGGCAACTGGTAAGTAGGTAGTAGCTAGTCTACTTGTGTAAAGATATATGTATTGTTTATGTAATCACTTATATATGTATTGTTTATGTAATCACTTTTATATATCCAACCCAAATGCGTTGGCAATACTAGTCTACAACGTTATGGTCATGCCAATAAAGCTTCTTTTGAATTGTCAACTCCCGTCATGAACTGCATTGTCACTCGTTTGATCTACGTGGAGAAATATAGAAAACCCATTGCCAAGTAATCAGAACATTAACTTAAGCTCGTTTGGTACTACATGGTATTAAAATGAAACATAATAGAAGTTTTATCAAATTTGTTTGCCTTCTCCCAGGAATAAAACCACTTGTGAATAACTAGTAACCTGTCACAACATTCCAAAATGTTCAGCTAGGACAACGGAGGCGTATGACGGGATTTAAAGATGTAGCTAGCCCTACTCTGGCTCTCGGTCGGTGGAAAATCGAGCTGGTTCTTAGATAAGAACCAGCACCCGAACCGCTTCAGCACCAGCCCGGAACCAGCACCGGCCCGGCTTTGGTGGAAAAGGGGTATGAGTGCACTGATCCATAAGTGCCTGTAGGCTATCAATTACACTTCTGTTAGTGAAACTCCTTACAAACCCCTTGCCCCCAGACTGTAACTGGATCGTTGATTCCTATACGTTTTGGCATGGGTTAATGCAAGGGTCTTGGAATAATGCAGTGTATAGACACAATCAATTAATTAAAGTTGTATTACATGTCATTGAATGTCCAGTGAATTCTATTCCCAAGTTAAAGACCTTAAACATTGAAATAATGTGATGACAGGAATGCACAATGAAAACCTTAAAAAGCCTTGAATCTAGGCAAGTAAACATCCCTACTGTTGCATTTCAGAATAAACCAAGAGTGTTAGTGGATGAGCTAGCTTTCAGAGTAAACCAAGAGTGTTAGTGGATGAGTAAACTAAGAGTGTTAGTGGATGAGTAAACTAAGAGTGTTAGTGGATGAGTAAACTAAGAGTGTTAGTGGATGAGTAAACTAAGAGTGTTAGTGGATGAGTAAACCAAGAGTGTTAGTGGATGAGTAAACTAAGAGTGTTAGTGGATGAGTAAACTAAGAGTGTTAGTGGATGAGCTAGCTTCCAGCCATGGGATGTGCATGAAGAAGTTGGAAAACATTTTTGAAGATTTAGTTTTTTAGTCCTTAAGGTAGACCTGTCATTCCATAATTCTTAAAAATGTACCTGGGTATCATCATCTTTTCTTGGACATAGGACAGAAATTGTGGGTGATCTTTCTTGGCCATATACAAGCACTCTCCATGTAGACACAAGATCCTCAAGCAGTTTAACATATTGTAGAGGATATCCGGTTCCTCAAACTTGGCCATATCCTGTAGGGTTGGCAAAAGAGAGACCACAGTTCATAACATATCGATTTCTTAAGTTTCAGATGCCAGTACCACTCTTTCATAGTAGTAACAGTCTCATACACAGCAAGTTTATTATCGTTATAAGTCAATAGTAGGGACACTGTAGAGACACAGTGTATGAGGTTATTGTTTTGAATTCTGTTAGTGGTCATGCAAACATGCATGTAGGAATGCAAAACATTAATATTAGCCAGTGTTGAGTGACAACCTGCAATATGGTATAGATGAGCTTGAGGGACACAGGAAGCTCCAGATAGGAGAACTCCTTGCCAGCATTGGTCTTCCAAGCTGATGAAAGGAGAAAGAGGAAAATTAACTACCTTATAAGGCAACCTCGAATACGCAAAACAAGCTTATTACACCAAATGCATCACTAGATAGGAAGTAAACAATTGACTGGTAGACATACAAGAGTCGTTCGGTGAATTGCCTTGGTTGCCATGGTTATCATTCTTTGTGTTGGCCCCTTCCTCTGGGCATTTCTCCGTGCTCAGAAGACACTCTGGGCGGGGGAAGATTAGGCTGTCTTCCAGGTTGTTCGTCACGTCCTGTCAGAAACATCAGACACTCAATATAGTTCAGTGGATCTGTTTTTAAATATCTCTTCAATAATATGTATGCCTATGTTTTAATGTGTAACTATTGTCTCATTCATTCAAAAATAGACCATTTAACTGTAAATGTAAATCATGGAATGTGCAAAAGTTTGGGCGCTAAGTCAGAACTTAGTAACATTCCTGTCTGTCACTGAAAAACACATTAAAAACAAAATGTTTTTCAATTAAGTTTTGTCCCCTCGATGCCAATTATTTGTTGTTCAATTTGAACTTAAACTCTCTGTTCTAGCTCCATAATGAGCTAGCTAATATAAACTATATAATTGGTTAGAGAAAATGCTGACATAACCAATGACATTGTCCAGCATACAGAATAATTTGAATCTAGACCTATAACTGTGAAACCAAATGCTTTTGAGTTGTAAAATGGATGACAGACAACAAAGAAACAAACACTAGGAAAAGCTTGTCTCATCTGTCCAAACTTTAACTGAACTATGACTTGTATATGCAGTTTCAATCAAGTCTAGCTTAAAAAAGAATCCCTGTTTTGCCATGTGAAACAAGAGGCTAACATGTAATCCACTATGGAATAAACATGTTTTGCATTTAAATAGACTACAAAGAGGCTAACATGTAATCCACTATGGAATGAACAAGTTTGGCATTTAAATAGACTACAAAGAGGCTAACATGTAATCCACTATGGAATAAACATGTTTTGCATTTAAATTTAATTTCCCTGGATGGTCATAATTGAAGGACATGAGACAAGCAAACCATCTTGACATGCGTAGATCAGCACACCCAACGCCCTTTGAAGTCAGTAGGTGTCAGTCAGTGTCATACATGTTACACCACAGCAGAGTGAACTCATAGTACCATGAAAGCAGTCCGAGGAAGGAGCACATAGTAGAATCATCTCTTGGCACAGGAGTATTGGCAATGACCTGTATACGTTCTGTGTCAGGAAGAGGGCAAACGACTGAGACAACACGCACTAGGAAAGGCAGGCTGGGCTGGTTGAAACAGCACTTCTCTTCATCGGGCTGTCGTTCGTAGGCATGTCAAGGCCATTGACTATGATGTCATCCAAGTTGTTCTCTACCCCTAAAAGAAGCCAGTCCGTACAGTACATGACAAAAAAACGACCTCCCACACAAGAACATCTACCTCCTCCGGCTCCATTCGCTACCAGAAAGGTATTGTTTGCTACACTGCAGAACATTTACTGAGCTCTGTGTGAACATTAATAAGGTATGTCCGATTCATTGTGATTGGCTGATAAAGCCAAGGAATGTTGTCGCCAATTTTGTTATGGTCGGAAGTCAGAAATGATGGTGTAAGAATGAATACTGGAAAATACTTTACTCACAATGCCTATGGAGCTTCAATGAGGTAGAAACACAACGGATGCCTATGCATATTGCCATCGCCAAGTGGCAAAATACTTCCCAAGGGGACTCCCCCCACTCCCGTTCCCTTACCCTGGATTACCCCCACTCCCGTTCCCTTACCCTGGATTACCCCCACTCCCGTTTCCTTCCCCTGGATAGCCTGTGGCATGCCATCATTCTCGAACGCAGTTAAGAAGAATTTAAGAAGGCATTTCTTCTGCATTGGATTTAGGAAAACATTTGGCATTCATGAAAGTTTTCTTATCTGGGATTTGTTCTGAACTTCAGAAGACTTTCCGAACTCGAAATAGCAGTCGTAACTCGGCCAGAGTTTTCTCAAATGCGATTCCTTAATTCCTTGAGGAATCGCATTTAAGAAAACTCTGTGTTAGAAGTGTTAATGAATTTGTGAGAAATCGTTGGTGATTGCGTTCACATCAACTCTACAGACATCCTCGGATTAAAATAATTATAATAATAATAATTACGAGAATATTTTTATCATTAACAATTACGTTTCACATGTAGCTATAGTTATTATTCTACGAGGCACCGTGATGTCATAAAATAAATAAAAGGACTACACCAGAATGCAGCGCTCGTCTAGTGAGCTCGTTTGGCACTGCCATCTGTGCAAGTACGGCAATCCAGAATTTTCATTTGTAGTTCCACGTTGGTGGAACAAACTGCCTAGCACTACCAGAGCAGGGGCGTCCCTCTCTACCTTTAAGAAGCTTTTGAAGACCCAACTCTTCAGAGAGCACCTCCCTTCCTAACTGGCACTTCGACTAGTGATAACTTGTACTTACAGCAGTTACATTCCTGCACTTCGTTTTTATTTTCTATTTCGTTTTTCTATTTCTTATGTAAAGTAGTATTTAGTGTTACACTAGGTCTCTATTGCTTGTAGCTTGACTGTTCTCTCCCTTGTACGTCGCTTTGGACAAAAGCGTCTGCTAAATGACTAAATGTAAATGTGAATGTACACGAACACTGCAAATGAATAAATAAATAAGCACTAAACTCAATCACGTTGATATAGCTATAGTGGAATAGAATGGACACATCTAGATCCTGCAACGGTCCACCTCTGCACCGTTGAAGTTAAATCTGCGTTTACTCGACGGTGATCGCTTTCCGTTTTTACATGACTCGTTTACGAGTTGCTTTCGTGTAGATTCGGTTGATTCCGACTGCACACATCACTACGGTTGCGTGCCCTTATAAGGAGCTGGCGGGGCGTGTATGTATGCAAATTCAGGAGCACGAGAACGCGCTTTCAATTGAAGAAAACTCTTCCGGTGGAGCACAGCTCAGAACACTTCTGCTGCGTAGGAACACATTTTCAAGCGTTCATGAATTTGTCGGATGTCTTTTTCTTACGTTGTTTTTCCGAAGCCCGTAAGAAACATTTCAGAAAATGTTCGAGAATGAGGCCCATTGTTTCTAACCATCATAACTTATAATTACATACACACACACATATATATATGTATATATGTGTGTGTGTGTGTGTGTGTGTGTGTGTATAAGACAACCTACTTGTGTACCTTACCCTGACATGTGTAAGTTGGAGGTATAATGATGGTGCCAACAAGGATTCACACTGTATTTGAATTTAGGCACTTTTGAAAATATGACATCATCACAGGTTTGGTTGTTCTTATGAATGTGCTCATGTGTTGTGTCTGTAGCCTATGTGTTGATGTTTAAGTGCATATCTACATTTATAATTTATTATGTATAAATATCAGGGAATCTAACCACCAGGTTGATCTCCTCGTTTGGGGTGAGTCTCTTTAGCAGCTCACAGCCCAGCTGGTAGCAGAGGATGCTTGACTGGCACAGGTTGCACTCCAGCGCCTTCTCATCCTTCTGGCAGGTGTGGGAGCCTCCCCAGGGGGCCTGGAAGATGTTGTTGATGATGCCCACGATGTCCCCGCCCAGACTGCTCTCCAGGCCCAACATCACACCATCATCCTGGAGCTCCATCTGCAGGACAAGACATCGTCTCTAACTGCATGCGCTTGATGTGGACATGTATGAACATGTACATGTGAACATGTATGTATATATATGTGTGTGCTCATTATGTCTGTTGTTCTACATATAGTTCATTTGTTGCTCTGACTGTGTGTATGTTTGATGGTGTGTGCGGGGAGAACTGAATGAGAGAGAGGGCACCTGTTTAAGGATGAGATCAAACATAAGGATGAAGCAGCCCAGGTTCATGTCATCATCCTCACTGTCTAAATCCAAAGCACAGTTGCCAGAGGCATGGCCCAGATTCCGGAAGGGGCTACAATGCAGTGGGCTCCGAAAGGGGCTCGGGAATGGACTAAGTGCACTTTGCTGCCCCCTGCGTCCCGGGTCTGAGACTACACTCACCTGGAAGGAGACATATGACAGGACAACACACAAAATAAAAATACATCACACAGAGCAAAGGTGAGCTTTTATATTTCAGACCGTCTTTAGTTTGTATGTCACCATTGAATCATCTAGTTCAGGAGTTTTAAATCCTGCTCACCTTGCATTAGAACTCTTCTATTTATCCCTACTCCAAACATACCTGATTGAAGTCAGTGTTATTATATTGCTCTTGACTGGCTAAACTGATTAAAGTCAGTGTTATTATATTGCTCTTGACTGGCTAAACTGATTAAAGTCAGTGTTATTATATTGCTCTTGACTGGCTTAACTAGTTGGGGCAACTGCTCACTCATTAGCTTAGCTGATTTCAGTTTCTGTGTCTTCAAGAAATCTCATAACAGCCACTAGAGGTCAAACTTTGTATGCATTAACATAAAACCCAATGTTATGATGGTTTAAGAAGAGATTAGATTGATTTATTTCCAGAACTAGACTGATTTTTAAGACTACTTTGACTGTGCAAATGTAATTCTATATAGCATATAGGCCATAGGTATGTTGACATAATTCTCTACTCTCACAAAGATACACCAAATCCAAATAGTGCATTCTTTATTTTTCACTAGGCGCAATTGGGAATGATTTCATTACAATTTTACTTTATTTGACATTGAAACACAAACCACATTGGTTTAGGATAGAGGGGTTGAGGAATCCAACATTATGGTGCATACAAATGCTATCCTAGCTCACGCCTTTGAGCTTATGAAAGGTTTTCTGCCATCAAACACAACTAATCAATGACACCACAAATGCACACATTAACATTGCGAGGCACAGGAGTTATCAAGCAGCATACAATCATTGTGGTCTGAACTCTAATAACACATTCAGAGCAACATTTCAGAGCTGGGAAACCCATTGCTTTCCGGGCCTTAAACTACAACCAAAATAAGAAAAGAGAAGATGCACAGCAGTCTTTCACCAGGGCAAACACCAATCCAATCCACCGATGAATTGTCAATTGATAGCATAGGACGTGCATTTAACCTCTGATGCCCCTTGGTATTGCGTGTAAATGTTTGAATCCTTTTCAACGTTGAACAGTTTCTCTCTGACTCAGCAGTGACACAAATGTTCTGTAATCGTAGAGAAACCATCTATTGATGTAAACAGAAGTGAATGAGAGCATCTGGAGCATGTGGCAATGTGACAGTGACTGCACTACGAAACAAGCCATGTTTGAAAAGAACATTATCTTATTATACAACCTAGCCAACAACGTGGTTATTGAATGGACTGCTCCAGTCAAAACATGATTTGGCTCTCATTTTTATGTAGTTTTGAGTTAATAAACGTAGCTGCACATTTTTAAATGTTTCTATTTTATAGATCTATTTTCTATTTTAGATCACTCACACTTCCTCCCTGACATTTCTGACTGATCAGATAAAAAGGCCTACTTCTATAGCGTCCTGACAAACTAGATCGGCACCTCAAGGTTGTCAGTTATGACCACAGAATTTTGGGAGTGAGACATCCGTGGATTCAATGTCCGCCATCTTGGAACAATAACGACAAATACGTTATTTCAACAATCATTATTAGTTTCAATTAGTTTTAATTTTCCATTTTATTTGAGTAAATTATTTTATTTCAGTTCATGACAAATTTTTTAAAACCATTAGTTTTTGTCTTTTAGTTTCTTTTAGTTATAGTTTCAATTCATGTGGAGTTTTACACAAGAGCCAGTGGAATAACAGACATATTCCCAAACAAA
This sequence comes from Clupea harengus, assembly GCF_900700415.2. Lineage (NCBI taxonomy): Eukaryota > Metazoa > Chordata > Actinopteri > Clupeiformes > Clupeidae > Clupea > Clupea harengus. Next base: position 4,277,074 of record NC_045159.1, on the reverse strand, counting down.
GATAACAGAAATGTGCCAACATCAGTAAACTTAAGATGATGAATACATTTATAACATATATAGATGTTATAAATGTATTCATCATCATTTTAAGTTTACTGATGTTGGCAAATTTCTCCTTTTGTACGTTCTCCAAGGTTTTTATCGTAAAACAAAACAGAAAAGAAAAGAAAATGAAAAAAGAATTTAGTAAACTAAAATTCAAACTAAATTGACTGCAAAACTGGACTGAAACTGAAATGCTTATGCTTTGGTTCAAAACGAACTGAAACTAATAAAAATGAAAAGTAAAGGACTCATCTAACGGATATGAGTACAGCTATGAGTACAGATATGGACTCATCTAACGGCACATACTCTCTCAGTGGATGTTTTTGCATGTTCAATTTTTGTTTAACATTTTGAAAAAAGAATCCCCATGTATAGAATTAATTCTTTGTTATGTTTAGTATTGTATGCCATCCTTCCTAGCACTGACTGGATAAATAATAGTTGGATTTGAAGAAAATTATGCCAAAAGCTATAATCCCGTGTTTAAGAAAATATTGAAATTAGATTAAAAACTATAATATATTGAAAAAACAAAATGAAAACAAGATCTATTTGAAACTTATGAAAACCTGAAACTAAGTATGAATAATTCAAATTATAATAACCTTGGTGTTCATTCCGTTGGTTTTGTTTGAAAAGAGTTTATGGGGTACTGTTAAAAACAACTGGCCTTACCCGCCGAGCCTCATTGTTTTCTGAAAGATCATTTGCACGAGCCTTCCTCTGATTGGTCAGCTCCTTCAGAGAGTCCACACCATCAGAGAACATGCCTGTCAGTAGCTGCAGGGGCACCACAATGTCCAGCTCAGAGAGGACCTGCGCACACACACACACACACACACACACACACACACACACACACACACACACACACACACACACACACAAACACAACCAACACAAGTGGTTAAAAGTGCTGGTGTAAATTATTCAATATTGGTGAACACTTCTATTCGGCATGTAATTACATGTGTGCTTGTGTGTGTGTGGTGTGTGGTGTGTGGTGTGTGGTGTGTGGTGTGTACACTGTATTGCTCTACAACAGCTGACATTGGTGGCTCCTATGTCTGGAAAAAGTGGTTCTTAACAATAAGGCTTTTAAAAATATCTGGATATTGTGTTGGTATTTTCCTCAGTATTTGTCAAACCAAATGGAATAATGAAATATGTTCTCACATGAAGCCATAGCAGGGCCTGTTCTTGTACAGATGCAGGATAACCAGAGAACCTGCAACTAATGAAGCCAAACATCTCCTCCATGGAGAAGGGCAGGGGGCACAACTCGGTATCAAACATCTTACTGGAAAGAGATACAGAGAAAATATGGTGGTCTTACAAGTCACAACATTCATCTTTTTCATACCAGTACCAAAACAAGAAAGTGTAAAGTGATACCTTCAGACAGAAACCTCACAGAAAAAGAAGTGCACTCATGCCAATGAAAGGTTCCAAAGTATCCTTCTCAAACTGATTTACAAATATAGTGCAAGGATGGTCACTACAATTGTACACACGCCTGTTCTACAATCAGTGCAACAGGCTGAACATCAACACCAACAATAGCGTGCACAATATGGGCCGACTTATGTGTGCTCAGTATGTCACTGTTCTTTGCTTTTAAATCAGGTAAAAAAAATGCAATCATGAAAGTTATCAAAAGAACCTAGACACGGTTGGTAGATGTTTAACCGGGAAGGAAGTACACACATGCAGGGATGAGTGCAATACATTTGAATCATGTTGTCTCCCTGAAAAGAAGACCATAGCCATAGCTATACCAATTTACCATAGCCGTCATGAAATCTCATGATAGGGAAAATGCCGTCCATTGTTGTGATCAATATGCTAGAACTATCGCCAATTCCCCCAGAGCTCAGGGATCTTCATATACTTAAAAGGCACATTCTAGAATGCTAATTCTCCCCAAAAGCCAGCAGATGTTAATGTGACAGGATTGTATGTGTCCCATCAGAGCTGGAGTCAGTGAAAGCACTGCGGAGACCAGCACCCAGTCTCAGCTTTGGAAGGTGAAAGGTGAAGGTGAAAAGTGCCTGATCAAAACCAATAACAGATACATTCAGAGTATGACATAACTATATGGGATGCTATACCAGCTTTTGAGGATGAAATCAATAGCTTGGCAGATGAGAATAACATCAGTAAAGACATCAGTCCTGATATTGCAGAAGCAATTGACCTAATGGAGACAGATTGATGGGATCAGTGTGACACACCTGAGGCAAGAGAGGGACATCCAGAGACAAACATGAGAGTCGATAGGAACATGATGCCCAGGAGTCTCTGAGACACTGAGCAGGACATTAGTCGGCAAAATGGTGGATGCTCAATAGATTCATCCTTCCAGCCATCTGATACTGCACAGGAAATGATAACATTAGGTGAGAGCACATTCAGTGTGGCCCCAGCTAAGGGAAACAGACCAGTGAGTTATTTTCAAAGTTACCAAACTAGAGGCCATGGCTTTCCCTGCGCAGTTCCCCACTGGAATACATTATTTTTATAAAACACAGAGACTCAGGAAATTAACGCTCCAGTATAAGTCATCCTTTGCAGCTGACTGAGTTGATCAGTGGAATTTCCTGCAAAGACGGAAACTTAATGCACTCAAAACACAGACCAGATCAAGACCATTATCCTGAGTGAATAAGTGGAACTTCCTACACCTCGCGAAACATAGCAGATCCGTTGATCTGGACTGAGTGGGTGGATCAGGGGAACTTCCTTGATATGAGGCTCTGTTGTGATAACAAAAGATGCATAGTGTGCAAAGATAATTTGAGGACTTCATCCAGTCAAGTGTAGGAAGCCAAATACTGCAATAAACAGGCATTAATATTAGGGCTGGGCACGTTAACTCGTTATTATCGCGTTATTTAACGCCAACAATTATTTTATCGCGCATTAGCGCAGGTTTTATTATTTATTTTATTATTGTAAAGGTCTGTTGCTCACAGGCTTTTGTTTGGTAAAAGTCTGTTGCTGACGGCTGCGGAACCAGAAAAGAAAATAATTGGCATCGGCAGACTACGTACAGCACAGTAACTGCCAGCAGTGAACTTTTTGGTGCTTCACCACACTCTAACATTAATGCCCTGGCAGTGGCAATAAGCTTTAGTTTTGTGTTTGTTTTGATTACATTGTTTAAGTTGAGATTCAGACAAAGTATTTATTTTATTTAACTGCTACTATATAAAAATGCTGATGTTAAGTGTTTGCACAACAAATGTTATGGCACTTTAGTTCATATGGCAGTACATTTAAAATAACAGTGTCAAGTTCTAGGAATTGACAAACTGCACTGAAAGTGTTTTCAGTTTTTTCACTCTAACAGGGACATGTGGTACTGAACATAGACTGGTTTTGCTGCTCCCTGATGAAAGTAAAATGTTTCTGGTTACCTCAGAAATTACCTGTTTTAATTATATGATTGTGGCTCAGGATTTTGTGGCCATTTTTTTTCTTTTTCATAACGAACAGGATAACATTAATGCCCCTGATAACATTGTTTAAGTTGAGATTTATACTGAATATTTTATTTAACTGCTACTGTATTCAAATGCTGATGTTAAAAGTGTTTGCACAACAAATGTTATGGCACTTTCGTTCATATGGCAGAACATTTAAAATAAAAGTGCGCTATACACTACTTTTGAATTCATTATTGGATGTTGCGTATACAAATTCGATTAATCGTGATTAATCAGGGAAATCATGCAATTAATCACGATTAAAACTTTTAATCGTTGCCCAGCCCTAATCAATATACAAATGGTGTTGCTAGCTAGCCAATTTAGTTGGCTAGACAGCTATACTAGATTTGTATGGTTAAAACTATGAACTTGTTAAAGCACAGTAGACATGACAGAAAATGTAATTCAATACACGTATCAAACATCCCCTGCTGTAATAGTAATATACTGATGATGTTAATCTGTAGAGATTGGTTTACTTATCAGTAGGCTAATTTTCTGCCGTCTGCAAGTGCCAGAATCTTAAACTTCAGCTTTTGGATTTTAATGATTCTTGTCTTTGTTTCATTCCTGAGAGTTTAATTTTACTTCAATATCTAAATTTTATTTCAATATCTTGAAAACACACAGCAGCAGTGGTGTATGCTCTTTTGAAAGGAGCTTTTGAAATGTGCTCCATTGGTGCTCAGGCAGAGAGAGGTGGGAGAATGGGAGAGGGGGCTGTCTGACTGAGCGATTCATCTTTTCCATATTCGTCAACGTTTGCTCAGATGGCTGTCACATTCCAATCACATTCCAAATTAGAGCCCATCACAGCACTGAAACACTGACCCACATCTGATCATGGGTGAATTTCAATACTGGTTCTTTTAAACCTTTGTGCTGCTTTCGACACTGTAGCAAAATATGATGATCTCTAGACTTGAACATCGTGTTGGCATCAAAGGCTGTGTGCCCTATTCTGGTTGTAGCAGCCAAATGGGTTGCCACAGGCAAAATATGTTGTCACTCAATGTGTAATGTCCCTGTTTGTACACTGGGTGTTGCTGTGCATTGCACAGGTGTTTTTAGGCATATAGGTAGGAAGCCTACTGTTGTGGTTAGGTGTTGACCCCGGAAGGGCAAATGGTTTTGACCGCTATACCGCGAAGGTTTGAGTAACATGTCGTTGCTCTGCGTTTTAATGGACAATAAATGGAGAACTGTTTAACGAACGCAAGACGTGTATGGACTTTATCTCGCCGACGGTAATCATCTTTAAATCATCTAAGCGCGTCAACCAGGTTATTCCTGGGGTACAACAACCCAGTAGCTCAGTAGTGTACTGTGCTCCCACACAGTCAAAACCTGCCGCTAATTGGAAGTTTCTGCGGAATTCGACGAGTCCTCGAGCTGTTTGAAAATTACGAGAGCTGCTTGGAGACCGAGGAATTGAATGGTCGAAGCTGGAGCTGAGGATGTTTGTTGACCTACTTCTTGGTCTATGCTACTACGGCGCCCAACGTACAAGGTAACCCGGGTGTAGTGCTACATTGTTTCATGGCCATTTAATTTGTTTGCACATACCGGGGAAATCCAATGCATTGGTAATCGTGGGTTCGCTAAGACTCTGTATTGACTGCTCATGTCGTTTGTTTGGAGGACTAACGCTATCGTTCGATTGAACTGATTTTCATGGAGCCGTGCAAGGCGACAAACGAGACTATTAACGTTGGAGGGACTGACGTACAAACTGCTAGTGGTTCCAAAACTGACGTGACTCAGAAACGAGTTGTTAAACTCACTGCCAAGGCACTTGCTGAGAAATTGGATAAGTTACAAACTGATAGAAAGGCCAAATTGAACAAGGCAAACGTCATTAGAAAATCAATAAGAAATTACATGGTAAAAAATGAGAACACAGGTAGAGAATGATCTTAATGAATTAATTGATTTATGAAATAAAATGTATACATGAATCTTTGTTGCAACTGCTGCCTTCTGATGAAAAAGAAAAACATGTAATATGGTTTAAAGCGAAAATGTTGTCTAATGATGAGTGTATTGCTAATGCAAATTTGTGGATGTCTTGTAGCAACAGTCACGATGGGAATGTTATTTCAACTAATGCTGTCTCTAACATCCATCAAAGTGTTATTGTGGAACAACTAAGTGTGTGTGACGATGTGCAAAAGGCTAATTTAACTGATGTTTCCAGTGATGTACATGGTGGCACTGTTGAAAATGTAGCTATGCAAAATAATAGGCTCAATGTTGATCCAATTGATATTCCCAGTCAAACCAGTTCTGTCTCAAAAATGCTTACACACAATAATGTGTCCAGCGTTGTGCACAAAGGTGTTGAGGATGAGGTAAATCCAGATGACAGTATTTCCAATGTTGCAAGCAACTGCTCAAGTCGAAAGAGTGGCATGAGTAAAGTAAGCACCACTTCCTCAGCAAGGATAAGGGCTGAGGCAGAAAGAGCTGCACTCATTGTTCGTGCCGCAGTATTGAAGGAAAGACATGCCTTGGAGGAGCTTGAACAACAGCTGAGAAGAAGAAGGGAGCAGCTTGACATGGAAACTGATTTAGCTGCATCCACTGCTAAGTTGGCTGTGTTGCAGGCCTCAGATGTGAAAAGTTGTTCTCGAGCACCCACAGATGGCATGAACTCCTATCTGGAAAAGGAAAAAAGTAAACAGCAACCTGTCAGCATCTTGAACCCTTCAGCAAAGGAATTTAATGCAGAACCCTGGAAATCAACACAACCTATCAATGTCACCAACAAATCGTTACTACCCAATGACCCACCACCACTGGATGTGAGGAGGAAGGAGACCGAGAGATGGTGTAAGGCAGCCTCAACCCAGTGGTATAAGTCCAATGAGCAGCAACACACCAACATGTCAAGGAGACCAGTACCGTCAAACAACCCGCCATTACCGGATGTGCAAAGAAAGGAAATGGATCGACGGTGCAAGGCTGCTTCAAGACAGTGGTACGTAGGGGAACAACAGCCACTTGACCTATCAAAAGAATTGCCATCATCTAACGATCCACCACCATTGGATATGTGTAGAAAGGAAGCAGAACAGTGGCACGAAGCCATCCCAAGGCAGTGGTGTAACCCAAATGAACACTGGCAAGAAAACATGGGAACATCACAACAATCATCACAACATCACAACAACCGTCATCAGCCTTTACTGGCCCCCTTGGAGGGAAGTCAAAGACAGCTCTCATATCATCAACCCGTTGGTCAATATTCATCTAGTGACCTCTTTTCCATTATGCAGAGGCAAAATGATATAACTGCTGCTCTGGTGCGACAACAGCACACATCATCCTTACCACCCCGAGAAATTCCCATATTTGAAGGGGATCCTCTCCAGTATAGGGCATTCATCAGGGCCTTTGAGCAAGGAGTCGAAGGGAAAGCAGGAAAGGCAGACTGTCTGTATTACTTGGAACAGTTTACAAGAGGACGACCGCAGGAATTGGTGCGCAGCTGCCAGCACATGAACCCAGAACAAGGCTTTTCTGTGGCAAAAGTGCTCTTGCAGGAACACTTTGGCAATCCATACAAAATTGCAGCTGCCTATATGGAGAAAGCTCTATCATGGGAAATGATAAAATCCGAGGATACTAAATCCCTTCAAACATACTGCTTATTCCTGCGGGGCTGCTGTAATGTAATGGAAGAGTTGCCATATGTCCAGGAACTTGATATGCCGGTGAATATGAGAACTATCCTCGCTAAGTTACCCTTTAAAATGAGGGAGCAATGGAGGACCCAGGCACATGTAATAATGGAGACTTCTAACCAGAGAGCCCATTTCTATGATTTGGTCATATTCATTGAAAGACGAGTGAAAATTCTTTCCGACCCCCTGTTTGGTGATTTACAGGATCAATCATCTAATGCTGTAGTAGGAAAGAACTTCACCAAGTTTAACTCACAGCCCAGAGATAGAGTAAAAGGAAATGTCGTCGTCGCCACCACAGTAACATCTCTGGCTTTGCATGAGGGAGATCCTGAAGCAACTGCAGACTCAGACACGCCTGACGATATTGAATGTCTTTATTGTGCTCAAAGTCACGATTTAGAGGAATGCAGACAGTTTCAGAGAAAAGGGCACAGTGAAAGGATTGGCTTCTTGAAAGACAGAGGAGTTTGTTTCGCGTGTTTACATCCTGGGCACATCAGTCGTTATTGTGAGCAGCGCTTGACTTGTAAGTCCTGTGGTCTAACTCACCCTACTGTACTTCATATCGAGGGACGCACTACAACTCAACATCAAGCAAGGGTACAATCCAACAATCCATCAACTTATGTAAAGACACTCCGTGGCCATACAGGGGCCGGTGAGGGACGTACTGCAATTCAGGAACATTCGAGGGAACAATCCAGGAATCAGTCGACTTCACTCAAACTCTGTGGCCATACAGGGGCCGGTGAGGGACGTACTGCAATTCAGGAACATTCGAGGGAACAATCCAGGAATCAGTCGACTTCACTCAAACTCTGTGGCCATACAGGGGCCGGTCAGGATCGATGCGCACTATCCATTATACCTGTGAAAGTAAAATCAGCTAAAGGGAATCGGATCATAAGTACATATGCCTTCTTGGACGCTGGTAGCTCTGCTACTTTTTGCTCAGAACACCTAATGCAGAAGTTGAACATTACAGGCAGAAGGACTAACTTCCTGTTGCGGACTATGGGCCAAGAAAAGGTTGTTCCGGCTTATTCCCTCACTGGGTTAGAGATTATTGGCCTGAACAGCAACAATTTTCACATCCTTCCAGAAGTTCTTACCCAGAAAGACATGCCGGTCACTGTAGATGACATGGTAAATTCAGAAGAGTTGGTTAAATGGCCCCATCTGTCTAAGGTGCATATCCCTAGCATAAAGGCAAATGTTGACCTGCTGATAGGTGCCAATGCTGCTTGGATATTGGAACCCTGGGAAGTTATAAACAGTTGTGGAAATGGCCCATATGCTATCAGGACGTTGCTCGGATGGGCCATCAATGGTCCCTTGACTAAACACGATGAACCCTTGGAGCGACAACTTCCCTCTGCTACAGTGAACAGGATTGCTATTTGTAAATTGGGAAAATTGCTGACTGATCAGTACAACAATGATTTTGATGAAAACCTCAAAGAAGAGAAGGAAATGTCAAGAGAAGACCACAGTTTCCTGGAAATAGCAGAACAATCAGCTGTTCTCCAGAATGGGAGTTATTGCCTGAAATTGCCTTTCAAGAGGAAAGAGGTATTTCTACCCAAGAACTCTGCGATAGCCGAGCAAAGGATTCAGGGCTTAAAGAAAAGGTTTCTGAACAACAAAGACAATCCAGCAGATGATGCATCAAGAGGGTTGAAAGTTGCCGATCTACTGAAGAACGACAGGTGGCTGGAAGGGCCTGCATTTCTTTGGAAAAGTGAGGAGGATTGGCCCAACTTGGCATTTGACACTTTAGTGGACGCCAACGATCCAGAGGTTGGACGGCAGGTGACCATAAATGCCATTAATGTGGATAATAACCTCAGTCCTGCTAGACAGCTGATTGGCTACTTTTCCGATTGTAGGCGCCTTAAAACAACGGTTGCTTGGTTCCTCAGATTAAAAGCTATATTGTTGAAACGAAGTCGCCTCGAAAGGCAGTTGGAGGCTGTAAAGGCAGACAATCTGAAGACCACAGGTCACCCCAGTGCAACGCAAGTCACAATTCCGAGAGGCAAAGCTACCTCGGGCAGGTGCATTTTTACAGTAGACGAGTTATCAGAAGCAGAAATGGCAATCATTCGCTACTGCCAACAACTGAGATTCAGTGAGGAGATGGCGGCGCTGTCCTCAAGCAAAGTAACAGTGAGTCGCCAGAGTTCCCTATACAGGCCGGATCCAGTCCTGGATGATGAGCTCTTTAGAATTGGAGGGAGATTGAGTAAGGGAGCAATGCCTGAGGAGGTTAAACATCCACTCATCCTTTCAAAAGATCAGAATGTCTCTTCACTCATTCTTAAGTATATTCATCAAAATCTGGGTCATAGTGGACGCAGTCATACCCTATCTGCTGTAAGGAAGAAGTTTTTGATTACTAATGCCAACTCGGCCGTATGGAAGGTCATCAGTGAATGCGGGTTCCGTAGGCGCTATAATGGAAGAGCTATAGAAGATATACAGAAGATGGCTGACCTTCCAAAGGGGAGAATCCTCCCTGACTTACCACCCTTCACCAATACAGGAGTGAATTACGTCGGTCCTGTCCGAGTGAAGAGGGGAAGATCAACCTGTAAGCGCTACAGAGCCATTTGTACCTGCATGTCAAGCAGAGCTGTCCACTTGGAGGTAGCTGTGCCTTTGGAACAAGATGCCTGCATTAATGCCCTGCGCCGTTTCATCAGCAGGAAAGGCCAAGCGGTACAACTAATGTCGGACAATGGCACAAACTTCATTGGGGCAAACGAGAACTGAGGGAGGCTGTTTCTGCTTTAAACCACGACCATATTCAAGGAGTACTTTCTCAGGTCGGAAACCATTGGAGTTTCAATCCACCAGCAGGCTCGCATCATGGTGGTGTCTGGGAGCGGATGATCCGGCTAGTGAGAAGGGTCCTCAGCTCTGTTCTGCGCCAGCAAACACTAGATGACGATGGGCTGCATACAGTGCTTTGGCCTCCACTTTACAGTCTCAATGATCGCCCAATTACCCAGCTCTCCAATGATCCGAACGACTTGGAGCTTCTCATTCTTAATCATCTTCCACTTCTAAGGGGAAAACCAGCCTTGCCCCCTGGAGTCTTTGGGCCTCATGACCAATACAAGATGGAGACAGATTCAGTATATCTCAGATCTTTTTATGGAAACGATGGGTGTGAGTACTTGCTCTTACTCCAAGAGAAGCAAAAATGGAACCAGTAGAAAATAGGTTTGAGCAGGGGAGACATTGTAGTGGTGATGGATTCTTCAGCCCCTCGAGGCTCCTGGCCATTGGGCAAAATTCTTGAGGTCTTTACAGATAAAAAGGGTCATGTACGTTCTGTAAGAGTACAAACCAAATCTAATGTAATTTAAGTTTTAAATTATGCCTTTTAAGTCATGTACGTTTGGGCTAATTGCAATATGTTTGTGTGTTTTGTTCATTGAATTGTTATGTCTGCCTGCCATTAACAATTAGGGGCCGGTATGTAGCAGCCAAATGGGTTGCCACAGGCAAAATATGTTGTCACTCAATGTGTAATGTCCCTGTTTGTACACTGGGTGTTGCTGTGCATTGCACAGGTGTTTTTAGGCATATAGGTAGGAAGCCTACTGTTGTGGTTAGGTGTTGACCCCGGAAGGGCAAATGGTTTTGACCGCTATACCGCGAAGGTTTGAGTAACATGTCGTTGCTCTGCGTTTTAATGGACAATAAATGGAGAACTGTTTAACGAACGCAAGACGTGTATGGACTTTATCTCGCCGACGGTAATCATCTTTAAATCATCTAAGCGCGTCAACCAGGTTATTCCTGGGGTACAACAACCCAGTAGCTCAGTAGTGTACTGTGCTCCCACACTGGTTAAGGGTTACCTTCTGTAAGTGGCCATATTATCTACTGTTAATTGCTTACCTAAGTGTATCTCCTTATCGGTTTATCAAATAGATGTCTACTTCCAAAATGTTGACCTTTTGGATGTTGAAACATTGTTCCTCTTTACCATATCCATCAAGTACATCTACGGATATTGGCAGTCGAACTCTACCCACTCACTTTCTTCCCCTCCTGGTCTAGACTATCTTCGCTGTGGGACGCTGCTGTAGTCTCTCCACCTGATCTACTTGTAGAAACCATCGGCCCACATGTACCCATCCCCACCACACTGTCATACACTTACTCTACCCCATACTAGCATTTTCCTGCAATGTATATATTTGCCACCATCAACATGTTTTTCAGCTCCTACTCTACTTACCCTTGTAATAGTAATAGTAATACCCGCACATTTTGTATGCATCATGTATATACTATATGATGTTTGTATGTATTATGCACATTTACCACTTGTTGTTTCCCCTTCCCTTCTGTAGCTCACCTTCTGCCACATTACCCCTTCTATCTCTACCTTGCCGGCCTCAAGCAGATGGGCCCCCCCTTGTGTGCCGAGGTTCTGCTTAAGGCTTCTTCCTGTTTAACAGGGAGTTTTTCTTGCCCCACTCGCCATTGTGCTTGCTCTAAGGGGGTTCAGGCATTGGGCTCTGTAAAACGCCTTGAGAAAATGTGTTTGTTTTGGCACTATATAAATAAAATAGTTCACTTGAACACCACTGTCGTAAATACAAATTGTGCTTTAAGACCCCGCAATGGACAGTGCAACATGTGCATATTTGTTGACATGCTGAAGGATTTGGACCCAGCTAAGCAAACGGCAGAAGCCAAATAAGCATGTCAATTGTCAAGGTAGAGTACAGTAAGATACACAGGATTTGACACAAATATGACTCTGCATAGTTTTATGATAAATGACAATTTTTTGTTTTGCTGAAATACTGCTTGCGTTTTCAGCCTATACACATTGTTTTCAAAGCATTTGAATGTGGAGTATGTGTAATCTAATTAAATGTTGGTGACATGATAAAGGCACATTGTGCATAAGATACATTGGACATTGGTAGCAGAAGGGTCTAGTTGTTGTTGTGAGGTGGTGCCATAAAGCATTAAGTAGTTCTCGCAAGACGTGTTGCGCCCTGTCCACCAATGTTACATAGTGCAATACCAATTCGTCCAATGTGTGATTTGATCAGGAACTTGCCTAAATGGTCAAGGCCTACCCTCCAATCAATCTGTAACTGTACCCTGATCACCTGTCACCTGAACTACGCCCCCTGACCTGGAGACAAGACCCCAGTCATGGACCAACTTAGTCCCCTTCTCTCCCCGCACTCTGACGGGAGCACTTCTCTTCTCTCCCCGATCTCCGAGGAGAGTAATCACCCTCCTCTTCTCTTTACACTGCACAGCAACGACGATACCAGAGTTACAGCCTCCTTCATCCACGGACACTCTTCTGTTTGGTTCATCAACGCTGGATCCGCCAGCGCAACCTGTTTCCCCAAGGATTGGTAACTCCAATTTAATAACTGGGCATTTATAGCTACCTTAGCTAAGCATAAGACTGTTTTACCTTTACCATTGTACATGCATTGGTTTGACCACTAAACTTTACTGTTGTGACAACTTTTCATGATTATTTGGGAGTTGGCTTGGTCACACCATATAAGGATTATTGTTAGTTCTGCTTCCCAGAGACATAGGGTCTTTATGCATCACTAACTATGCATCTTTATGTTTATTCTCTTTATTCTTTATTCTGACCACTATGATAGACGCAACATTTTGTGTGGCTACCCCATGTGTTCCACGCAATTGATCTGCTGTTGTGTTGAATGGGTGATGCCTATCGAATTGGGTGAGATCACCAACATATTATTGTTGCTATTATCAGCATAGTACCAACATTGTGTTGATAGCCCTCGTAGGGAGAGTATCACTATTTATGCACATTTGCACCCGCATTTATTCAGCGCTCGCTCACAAGACAAGATGCCTACATTATTCTGGTGCCTGTGAGCACAGCCCGTACAGTGCATTAGATGGATCTGAAGACAGTATACTATATGAGGCAAATCTTGGCTCAGTATAGATCACGCATATATAAAAATCTCCAGATATGCTCCAAATATGATCCAGATTAATTTTGAAGCATCTTAAAAAGATCTCTCCAGATTCTTGGGGGTTTGGTGCAGTGCAGTGCAGCCTTTTTTTTTAATTAATTACTGAAATAGTTTTTATCCCTCTTCCAGGCTGGCCTTAAGCAGCCCCCCTTCCACTCAAGGTTTCTTCCTGTTAAATGTCCTTGCACTATGGGTTCACACTTGAGCTTTGTAAAACGCATTAAGACAATGTCAAATGTAAATGGCATTATAGTAAATAAATGAATTGAACTGAATTGCACTGCTCCTTCCTGATACTTTCTAGTAGAACTGGCAAAGATGGGTTACCTGAGCACTTCACGGAACTCCTTGAGCTGGTGGTCAGGGACCTCAGTACGAATGGCCTCCAACCACTCTGGCATGAAGCATTCCCACAACGGCTGGCTGATGACATTATAGGGAATCAGACACAGGATGCGGTTTAGTCCCTCCTTCAGCTGGGTCACTGTACTGCATGACTTGTCCCAGTAGCCACCTACCTGCCCTCACATAAGGCCCAATACAGCAGAGATAGCACACACACACACACACACACACACACACACACACACACACACACACACACACACACACACACACACACAGAGAGACATTAGAATTTGACTGCAAACATTTTTCATTTTTAAACAGTTCTCAAGACATGCCAAACCACAAAGGTCCTTGACATATTATCTTCTTGTGGGTCAGATTAATGCTAAGATAAGCATAATACAGCAAAAGACGTATAACAATATTAAACATCTTGTTACACTAGGTCTCTTTTGCTCATAGCTTGACTGTTCTCTCCCTTGTACGTCGCTTTGGACAAAAGTGTCTGCTAAATGTAAATGTAAATCTTATTACATGGCTCTTTAGAACGCTGCAGAATGTCCCATTGTTTCCAATGGGCCACTCAAATGTTCAGAAGTTCGATAATTCTTCATAATGACTGCTGCTAATGATCTTTTATCTCATTCCACAAGTAGTCTGTTCACTTTTCGTAAAAGATATTCAATGTACCATGTATGCCAATATGATTTATGTATGTGGTTGTATGTATTTGCTTGATTTACTCTATGGATGAATTATCAACAGCTAAACAAAATCCTCAGTTCTATCTAGGGTCAAAAAAGCAATGTTCTTCCTTGCGGATGAAAAGTTACAATCAGGGAGTGTACGTCTTCTTGTGTAAACAACCCAAACATGTGCTTTTGTTCATGAGTCACATTGTGCGCTTGTGTTCTCGCCTTGTAAAGACCCAAAAATGACCACCAACTTACCATACTGTCATCACATAAATAGCTTTTTAATGGATGGGCCATCAACAGCTGTTTTTTGGCTCAGAGACTAGAATCAGTAAATTTTTCATTCTCGTCAGGTTGAACCCAGCAGCATAATAGGGCCCAGGTTGAAAGTTTCCCTTTAAGGTGTCAGGGAGTGAGGTTTACTCGCTGCCCAGCTCTGAAGCCTCTGGATGCTGTTCACTCACCCCCCTACTTCTGGATAATGTTCACTCACCCCCCTACTTCTGGATAATGTTCACTCACCCCCCTACTTCTGGATACTCTTCACTCACCCCCCTACTTCTGGATACTGTTCACTCACCCCCCTACTTCTCACACCCAAATGGGCCATGACACCAATGTAACCAGCACAGCTCTGTACACACTGGCTACCGTTACAATAAGTAAGGTTAA